>NC_085105.1:4486650-4801650 GCF_963422355.1 Corticium candelabrum
GTCTGAATTTCATATGTATAATATTATGCATGTGCATGTGTCGACTGTGTCTGCCCGCCTGCTAGTCTGTTTGTTTGTGTATGACAGGTATGTGAGTCATTGTAATGTCGCTACTTGTATTAGATTAGACATTAACTTAGCAATTCTTCTCACCTTTAGCAGATATCTGCTCGTTTGTTTGCCAACTTAATTAATTAGGAATATGTAAATTATTAATGCAATTGATGTGGTTATATACTGTATTGTTTGCTATCTTTGTAACAGGGAAGTGAAACAAAGACATCTTTGCTTGGGAACTGGCTAAAAGTAGCGAACGTGTCTGAAATTTATGATATCCTCATAACTATCCATGAAGGCTCTAGAGTGCACGCTGGATATCGGAAAGTTTTGCAGATGTAAGTATCTTTGGATGGATGAGTGGGTGGGTGGGTGAGGTTGGTATATGGTGGGTGAGGTTGGTGGGTGGGTGGGTAGGCGGGTGGGAAGGCGGGTGGATGGGTAGGTGGGTGCCGGGTAGATGGGTGCACTGGTAGGTGGGTTGACTGGTAGGTGGGTGGATTGGTAGGTGGGTGGATTGGTAGGTAGGTGGATTGGTAGGTGGGTGGATTGGTAGGTAGGTGGACTGGTAGGTGGGTGAGTGGGTGGACGGGTAGGTGGGTGAGTGGGTGGGAGGGTGAGTGGGTGAGTGGGTGGGAGGGTGAGTGGGTGGGAGGGTGAGTGGGTGGGAGGGTGCACTGACGGATGGGAGTGTGACCGACGGGAGGGAGGGTGAACCGACGAGTGGGAGGGTGCGTGCATGGACTGGTGGGAGGGTGCATGGACGGGTGGATGGGTGCATGGACGGGTGGGAGGGTGCATGGACGGGTGGATGGGTGCATGGACGGGTGGATGGGTGCATGGACGGGTGGGTGGGTGGGCGAGTGGATGGGTGGGCGAGTGGATGGGTGGGCGAGTGGATGGGTGGGCGAGTGGATGGGTGGGTGGGTGGGCGAGTGGATGGGTGGGCGAGTGGATGGGTGGGCGAGTGGATGGGTGGGTGAGTGAATGGGTGGGTGGGTGGGTGAGTGGGCGGGTGGATGGATGGGCGGGTGGATGGATGGATGGGCGGGTGGATGGATGGTGTTTCAGAGATTGTGTCTACCTTAGGTTCAAAAGCAGTATTTTGGCATCCCGAGACCTGCAGTTCAACAATTTGTGAAGACATGCGTTATCTGCGCATGTAAAACGCCACAAATGTCAGTAGCTACTGTCAAGCCGATTATTTCACCAGGTTTCATGCGAAGAGGCCAGATAGATCTTATTGATATGACAGTAGACCCTGATGGAGACTTCAAGTATATCGGTCATTATATTAACCATTTTACCAAATTCAATTTCCTGTGGCCTCAGCATAGGAAGAAGTCAGTGGAAGTGGCCAGATGTCTTATTAAAAATGTCTTCAGTGTTGTTGGTCTCCCACTTATATTACAGCATGACAATGGGAAAGAATTTTGCAATAAGGTAAGAACATTACCTAAAGTCTCAACCAAAAATTTATTACTCTTGTTCTTTTATTTTCTTGCTACAGATCATTCGAAAAGTTGTTAGATTATGGCCAGGAGATTGCAAAATTGTGACAGGTCGTCCACGCCATCCTCAATCTCAAGGCCTTGTAGAACAGGCCCATAGAACTGTACAACATATGCTTGCTGTCCGTCGTGCAGAGTATCCAGGAACGGGATGGACCAAATATCTTTCCTTAGTGCAATGTACTTGTGCTACTGACGTTGCATCACAGATTATGTTTTAGATTTGTATTCTTGTACACAGATGCTATGAACACACAAATCCATAGTGCAATCAATGTGGCGCCTTATGACGTTGTTTTTGGACAGCCCCCAACAGATGGTGTGTTTCCTGGTTGCCATAAAGATGTTCAACCTGAAGAAGAGGATTTGCTGAAGGTTCTAAAAGATATTCCTACATTGACTGACGGTACAATGAATACTTTTCCAATTATTTTACTTGTATCTTGGTGTTAGAATATGGCAACGATTCCCCTGATGAAGGAGATGGTCATGTGGAGGATCACACAGTTTCTACATCTATAAATCAGTGTGTGTGTGTGTGTGTGTGTGTGTGTGTGTGTGTGTGTGTGTGTGTGTGTGTGTGTGTGTGTGTGTGTGTGTGTGTGTGTGTGTGTGTGTGTGTTAAAACGTTGACAGAACCTACATTTACTGAATCTTATTATGTATTGCTACTAGCTGAAAGAGCTTGCCAATTTGTCAAGAGTACACCATTAGTTCTCTTCCAGACAACCACAATGACAAAGACAATGATGGTATAGAAACGTTGTTAGAAGATATCCCTACATTGGATAAACGTAAAATGGTGCAGTTACATAATACTCTTCCAATTTTACTTGTATATTGGTGTTAGATGATGGCAATGATTCTTCTGATAAAGGAGATGAAGATGATGTGGAGATGGCCAGAGTTTGTAGAGGTATATTATAAGTCATGTGTGTGTGTGTGTGTGTGTGTGTGTGTGTGTGTGTGTGTGTGCGTGTGTGTGTGTGTGTGTGTGTGTGTGTGCGTGTGTGTGTGTGTGTGTGTGTGTGTGTGCATGCGTGCGTGTGTGTGAATATTGAAACGTTGACACAAACTAGATAACCTAACTGTTGCTAGCTGACAGAACTTGTCAATTTGGCAATGCTACCATCGCCTCTCCTCCAGACAATGACAATGACAATGATGACATAGAGACAGTAGGAGATACTTCTTCATTGGCTGATGGTTAATGATGCAGTTACACAATGTTCTTCTAATTATTGTACACGTCTACGATGTTAGATGATGGCATCGATTTTTCTGAGAAACGCTTTGTGGAGATGGATGAAGTTTCTACGTGTACAAAAAGTATATTTAATGTTGCCAGTAATTAACCTTACTCTTACAAATGTATTGGTTCTAGCAGACAGAACATATCAATTAGGCAATGGCAATGATTATATAGAGACTTCAGAAGGATCAACAGGTATGAAATAGACATACGTAATACATATGTACATACATACATTTATGGTCTGTATACACCCTTCAATGATAGCAGCAGCAAAGTGTGTCTTTTTCTAATGCAGGTGGCTTGTTAGGAACAAGTAGACAACACATACAAAGAAGAAAGAGAGCGTTAGATAATTACATCAAATCAGCAGAGAAGCAAATGTACAAGCATTCCAAAAGCAAACGGGCGAAACTACAACCATATGCAGTGGGTGACTATGTCACTGTTAGAATTCCCCAACAACAGGATGTCAACGGATCTCCCACGTCTTCTTGCAGTAGTGGTTGAAATCCGAGGGACAAAGAGAATCAGCTACCGTCTCAGGTACATGTAGTGGCTTCTCCCTTGTCTTCCGTAAATTGATTATTTATATCCTATCAAAACAGGTCAAAGTACGGAGTTTTGGAGAGATTGTATGATGATAACAATCTAGAGGTATTTTTAGGCAAGATTGAGGATCTCAGTACGTCTAACTGGGAGAATGACCGAAAGATATCTTTAAGGGAAGCGGTGAGATTGGCTAGACAGAAGCGTGGAGGGTTGCCTGCAAGACGGTGCAAATGTAGAAAGGGATGTGTGACAGGAAGACAGTGTCCATGCCTTCATAATGGTATTGTGTGCCACAGCAAGTGCCACCGTGGAGTAAAATGTATGAATCTTGCTAGTTTAAAGCAACCAACAAAGCCATCAACAAAACCATCAACATCAACAAAGCCATCAAGTCATCAAACGTTATCGACCAGTGACTGTAAGTGCAACAATAGTTGTACCGTTGTGAAGAAATGTAGCTGCCGGGCAAATAAGAAACTGTGCTCCCCCAAGTGCCATCGTGGTCGGATGTGCTGCAACATCGGAAGACAAGAAGAGACTGAGATTATTATTGTGGACTTGAATGTCAAACATGAACGCCCAGCAAAGAACAACGATTGGTTACCTCATCTTCAGCTTGACAGAGGAGATGAACTGAGGTTGCTAGGTGGGCAATGGCTCTATGACACACACATTTCAGCTGCACAACGTCTACTAAGGGATCAGTTTCCTACAATTGATGGACTAAATTCTCCTCTGGTGGGATGTCTCCTGGGGGATTTACAGCAGCCACAAACGGTGCCGTTCAGATACACAACAACGAACAGCATCATTGGCTCACCTCCACTGCAGGAGTTATAGAAAGCTGTGCCCATGTATACGTATATGACAGTCTGTCATCGGGTAGTCTAGGACGTGCCCTTCGTAGGCAGCTTGTTGATATTTACAGGCTTCTGGCTGACAAGGATGGCAAAATTGATGTAGCCATCAAAGCAGTGCAGCAGCAGTTACGTGGGGAGGGAAACTGTGGCCCCTTTGCTGTGGCTTTTGCTACAGCATTGTGTCATGGAATTGATCCCAGTACTGTATCTTTCTCTGAGCGTTCTCTAAGAAAACACCTGCACTTCTGTTTTCAGTCAGGTACTCTCACTTGCTTTCCTCAAGTTAGCCGTACAACAAGATCTACTGAAGTAAAGACGGCAATCAGCATCCATTGTCTGTGCTGCTTGCACCTTCCTGGGAAGCAAATGGTCCAGTGTGATGACTGTGAGAACTGGTATCACCTGGACTGCGTTAGTTCATCTTCAAACGGTGTGGCGAGTGCGGCCAAAATTTCCCAACAACCAACTTGGCACTGTCGAGAGTGCACAAAGAGACAGAACTAGCAATGATTGAGTCGTGTGTATTGTCTAGTTTAGATGTCTGTCTGTCTGTCTGTATGTATGTATGTATGTATGTATGTATGTATGTATGTATGTATGTATGTTTATCTGTCTGTCTGTCTGTTTGTCCATTAGTTTATCTAGGGTTTGTTTGCTTTTACAAGTTTCTAGCATATGTATACAAGTAGAGTGTATATGAGAATAAAGTATCTGTCTGTCTGACTGTCTGTCTATCTTTCTGTCATAATCATATATTTTCATAAATGAAGTTAGTCTGTTTGTCTGTCTGTTTGTCTGTTTGTCTGTAGGTATGTATGTCATTATATCTGTCTGTCTGTCTGTCTGTCTGTCTGTCTGTCTGTCTGTCAGTTGTATATTTAGAACATTGACATCTACTAATCTGTCTGTCTGTCTGTCTGTCTCTCTGTCTCTCTGTCTCTCTGTCAGTTTGAGAGCTGAGCAATGATTGAGTTATGTGTATTGTCTAGTTGAGATGTCTGTCTGTCTGCCTGCCTGTCTGTCTGTCTGTCTGTCTATCTGTCTGTCTATCTGTCTGTCTGTTTGTCATTCAAGGCCAAGTCCATTAGTTAATCTTTGACTTTGCAAGGACTGGTTTGCTTTCAAAAATTCCTGGCGTATGTACAAGCAGCGTCTATATGAGAATAAAGTATCTATCTGTCTGTCTGTCAATGATATATTGGCAACATTGAAGTCTACTTTAACAATCAGCTAGCTTGAAAATAAAAGGTCCAAGCATAAGTGACTAAAATCAGCAAAACTGTCACTTAATCATGGTGATTTAGATAGATTATTTGACTTTGACATTCTAGGCCAAGTCCATTAGTTAATTTATGACTGTATGTATGTATGTATGTGTGTGTGTATGTCTGTTTGCCTGTCTGTCAACACATATATTTCAACATTGAAATCTACATACAACACAACTAAGCAAGTCTACTGTCCCTATCGCACATAACCACTAACAAACTAAACATTGGTTTACACCGCATTCGCATGTGGGCTAGCTAGCCCATTCGCGAATGGTTCCCCCCCCCGGACTTGCCATACCGTTTGCGAATTTTAATATATGGCAAGACTCCACGTGTATGGTAAGAATCTGATATAAACTAGTCGACCAATCTGTAAATCGTTATCATGCAGTAGAAACGGTTTTGACATTGGTTTAGACCGCATTCGCAAACGGGCTAGCAAGCTCATTCGCGAATGGGCCCCCCAGACTTGCCATACCGTTTGCGAATTTTATAGCAAGCTGAATTGGACAAAATTACACTCGCTACAAAAAGACACCGGAATTGCATGCACACAAAAGTGTTGTGCACGCACGAATGCACTAGAAATGTGCACACAAAACACACTGGAATCGTGCACAGAAAAACACGCTGGAATTGTGCACGCATGTGTCCGTGTGTCCGTTTTTGTCTGTTTGTGTACTCATGTGTTTGTGTAACTGTGTGTTTGTATGCTTGTGTACGGTTGTTTTGTGTGTTTGTGTCCTTTCGTAAGAGTGGCGAGGTTGGTAAGAAAAACCAAATTACTTTATAAAGTTACGCATTATTCATAGTTTTCAAATTTCTTGGTGGTTTTGGAGGAATTGTGAATGTGATTAGATTAATATAGAGTTGGAAAGCAGCGTGACATCATTATTTCTCAAATGGGTTATTAAGATTTCGTATTTTTTTCTAACTGGTTTACAACACAAAATGTCGCATCCATATATAGCGTTCGAATATATAGATTTCTGTGATAATGTCTCAGTAAACCGTGCGGCTTTGCGTGCGCGTTTCCAGTGTATTTTCCGTGCCTATTTCCACTGTGATTTTGTGTGCACAATTTCAGTGTATTTTTGCGTAATTCCATTTTTTACAATTTCAGGGTGCATGGTTCCAGTCTATTTCTTTGTGCGTGCAATTCCAGTGTACGTATACCGCGCACAATTCCAGTATGTTTTGTGTGATATTTTTTGTGGGTTATTTGGGTTCACGCAATTTAGGTGGACGCAATTCCAGTGTAACCTTTTGCATGTCTAGACTTGTTTTCGGTGTGTTTTTGTGTGCACACAATTCCATTGTGCACAACTCCTATATGCATGCGTTACTAGTGTCTTTTTGTAGCGATCGTATTTTTTCAAATTCCATTTGCCCTAAATTTTAGTAACGGAAAACTGGACTCGTACTGCAGCTGTACGGTAAAAAATTGATCTAGACCCGAAGACGAATATGTAAATCGTTATTAAGCAGTCGGCATTATTTGGACATTGGTTTTGACCGCATTCGCAAACGGGCTAGCCTATTCGCGAACGGTCTGAATTCCTACTCTGTTCACCTCGTATTCTTAAACGGGCTAGAGGATTCCCAAATGGTCAGCCCATATGAGAATTCCCAAATGGGCTAGCCCATTCGCGAACGGTCCGGATTCCTACTTGGGTCGTATCATAGCTATGCGCAGAATCCAAAGCGAGGCAAAAGCAATCCGCGCGAGCAAGCAGTTTCACGAACATGCGCATAAATCTGGACTGTGCCACTTTAATAGTTACCGCGTTGATTGTTAGGTTTCTTGAGAATACTGTAGACCCTAAATTGTTTTCTTTACTTTTTGCATTGCGGAAAGCGAGAGCTAAAAGTGTATGACTTCATGACTGCGTAAGCGTCGTAAGTTAGACTCTCTCTGATTTTGTTTAGTGGCTTTTAAAAAGCCGGTTTAATAACGCGAAGGAAAATTGAAGCCCTTCACCAGTTCCTCAGTACCGAGTGTTCCCGCCTCTCGCCCTCCTGATTGCGTCCGAACGTCGTGGAACACTTTCTGCCAAGTTCCGGGCACGCGCGGCTGGAATCTGCTGCCACGCCTCTTGTAGAGCATTCCAGAGCTCAGCTGCAGTTCTCGGTTCGCGACGGTTGGCAGCAGTTTTGAGTTCATGCCACAAGTTCTCGATTGGATTCCCATCAGGCGATTTTGGCGGCCAGTCCAACAGTGTGACGTCATGCTGGCGTAGCCATTATCTTGTTGACCGAGACGTGTGGATTGGCGCGTTGTCCTGCTGGAAGACAAAGTCGTCTCCTATCAATGCCGCTGCGTCTGTAAGCATGTGCTCTTCCAGAACCTGTCGGTACGCCGTACTGTCCAAACGACCTTCCAGTTTCACCAGAGACCCCAAACCATGCCAACACATCGATCCCCACACCATCACACTAGTCGCGTGCTGGACCGTACGGTCACAACATTCAGGGAGAAATTCCTTACCTTTGCGACGCCAAACGTACAGAGCACCATCGTTTCCTATGCTGACTTTTGACTCATTTGTAAAAAGAACAGATTTCCAGTCATCCAAAGTCCATTGTGTGTGAGTGGTTGTCCATCCCAGTCGCAAACGCCGATGGTTTTCTGTTAGCAGTGGGTTTTTTCTAGGCCTCCGAGCGTTCACTCCTGTCTCACTGAGACGACGACTGACTGTTCTACTTGACACCTGCTTGCCGGTTTCATCAGCCAGCTGATACGAGAGCAGTCGTGATGGTGCTCTGCGGTTCTGCAGTGCCATTCTCTTCAGTCGATGATCTTCCCGGATTGTCGTTGCCTTCCCACGTCCAGATGGTTTTTCATAATCGCTGCTGCCATGGGAAAGCCGTTGCAGGCACCGATGAACCGAATTCCTGGAGCGGCGGACAAAAACTGCGATCTGACGCACAGAATGGCCAACTGAGTGAAGGGCTTCAATTTTCCCTCGCGTTTTTGGACTCAACTGTTCGCCTCGAGGCATCGCTGCAACTCGTGAAATATCGCACGGAACAAGACTCTGCAACTGCGTGCAGCTGAACGTTCAGGCTAACATATCGCCTAGGTTTAGCGGTCTCAAGGGCAGCGGTTTTAGTGCAGCTGCCATTTTGGCGGTAGCAGTTTGAGATTTTGCTACGTAAAACGTGGACCGAAGTGGCATGTCAATGTTCTTTTGTTGCTATAACTTTTTTAGTTTTTGTCTTAGCAGGAGTTTTTGTAATTAATTAGTGTAGCATGATTTTTGAATACGTTGAAGTTTGTTTATTGATTAAAATGACAAAACAATTCAAATTGTGATGACATGCGCGAAATCAATGCGCAAAAACAGATGATTCGCCTTTTTTTCATAATGTTGATAAGAGGACCCACAAAATTGCTTTCACTCTCTACTACAGAGCATTCTTAGATTGTATGCCAAGAATGAGCATCCAAGAGCGATGAACGTGTACAAAGACAAGAAAAGTAGGAATGGCCGTCTTCCTTCTTCAAAGCAAACTAGATGCGCAGTAGGTAGTAAGTACAGCTGCAGTCTTGAACACAAGCTATGTTACATACTAACAATGGCGCAATCCATGAAAAAAGAAATTCGAAAAACATTTGGATTTGCTAGAGAAAAATGCAGTACCAAAGTTAGACTAGACACAAAAATGCCAGGTGTCCCTATAATTTTGTCCAAGTCTGTATATAGGAGAATATTATTTTTTCAAGTACAACTATACATAGATGTCTAGACCACTAAATAAAAGACAAGCTACACATCAGAATGCCGATTCCAGCCAACTACAAATGACTGCGTCGAACGACGCCAAACTGGAAGTGATGGCGTCGAATCCGTTCAAAGAGATGCGACCAGCAGACGTCGCAACTGTCTCGTTGCCTACCTTCTCTGGCTTTTTCTCGGATTATTCGGCGGTCACCACTTCTATCTACGTCGCAAAAGTGTCGGAGTCATCTACCTCTGTACCCTCGGCGTGTTAGGCATCGCATGGCTAGTCGACGTCGTCCGACTGCCGTTTCTCGTCGCCAAGTCAAACCGGCAGAAGTTTGCCGAAGAGACCGACGACCCGAGGGCGTTCTACTTGAAGTACAAGAAGAATCTCGGCGACGCTTATCTGTTTGCTTTCCACTCGGTTTTCTGGGCGTCCATCGTTTCTACCTCGGGCAGCCGTTTTTCGAATTTCTGTTCGCCTTCACGGGTGGGCTGTCGGTTATCGGATATATATATATATATATATATATAAGGTCTACATATTTTTTGCTCTCGACTGGTTGGATAGACCACACGATTGTAAGAGTTTGCGTCTTGAGGTTTTCTTAGATTTTCTATCGTCTTGCCAAAGACCGAGTTGTTGAGGAGTTTGAACAGATCTTTCCCTAAGTCGCATATGGCCCGTTTGTAAATCTCGGTGTCCTTGTGGACGCAGTAGCCCATCCAAGGAGATCGATCGAATTGAATCACACGATAGATCTTGGTCACCTTCATGCCCACAAACGATTACAGTTGTAGGTTGCTGCAGTGGAGAACGTACTTGGTATGGTTTTGAAGATTGGTTACCAACTTCTCTACTTCATTCGATTCACCCCCATAAATACCCTGATGTAGGTCTCATTGGTAGTCCGACATCTATTCTTTGGGAACATCCAGACGTACGGTGTTAGCGGGTAGGCGTTGTGTTTGTGGTTTAAATTTCTATGAATACTTTAGATCGACTGCTACTATGTATACCTTGTCGGCTTCGTCTGGATGATCTAGTATCGTTTGTATGCTCGGTAGATCTACTCATTCGAATTCTCCCAAGCGTAGAGGTTGTGACATCGCTCATCCGTATAGGTTGTTCGCATCTAGATACTGGATGTAGATGGTGAGCTTGTCGGGATTGTGGCCTTTGACGTGAGGATCTTTGGCTTTGGCGTATTGTCGAGAGACCAGCGATATACCACCTCGCATACTTTTTTCAATGAATAGATGCACGTCTTAGTTGGTCAAGAGTTCGAGCTTTACTCCCGAGTGCTCTAACAACGCATCTCAAGAAAGTCATGGACTTGTGTAATAAGCTGGATCGATGCGGTAGGTCTCCATACAGGTCTTTCTAAAGTTCTCGAAGACGTCGGCTGATAGTAGTACATCCGTACGCAAATACTGATCGTGATATTCGCTCATGGTCTTACATCCGATGGTCGACCATACCTTCTGCGCGTGATCGTAATCTCCATCGGTGATCCCTTCATCGTTCAATGTGCTGTAGAAGGCATCTCGAGGTTGTATTTTGGGTTTGTGAAATCGTGCCCAATCGTCCATATGCTTGTATAGATAGACGCCTTTTCTCAAGAGCTGGTTGCGCTTTTCGTTGTCGGGCTTGTATTAGCTGGTTTTGTGCATATTAGTGTGATCTTGTGATTTGACCAATCTATCGAGTGAGGCCAACAGGAACTGGACCTTGTAGGTGACGCGTAGCTGTCTGAGAGAGAATGAGATATATTTCTCCATTTTGTTGGAAATGCAGCTACGTTGTCTTGCACTTTAGAGATGCCTTGCATTAATAGATGACTGTCGTATCCGCGAAGATTGTGGAAGACCACGGGAATGGTTGTAGACAATCCCTTCTGGAGATTGCAAGCATTGTGTGCTGCACCTCGATATCGTCTCGTAATGTGACAATGGTCACGAAAGCAATCCCGATAGATCTTTATAATGAGAGACTTGTCGCAGATGTAGCATATGTCCGTGTCATCTCCTTTGGGTTTGCGTTTCGCCTTGGGTCTAATGATTGTGGGATACTAGAAGTGGCATTTTTTGTGAGCTGCTCCTTTGTGTTTGCCCATGTTTGGGTCGAAACCATTAATGGCGTCTCTATATGTGTCTAAGACTAGAGGTTTATCACAGATGTGGCAGTCTTTTGCATTTATGTGATCTATCCAATCTTGTGTCGTGATCTCGATGGAGTTTTGTTTGAAATATTTGATCTTGGCTTCTTCCTTTTGCAGACACTCTAGGAGTGTTGAGTAGCATTGAGTTCTCGGTAGACGACGGGTTGTTGAGTTTGTCCGTCGCACCGTACGACGATGTAAGAGAAACCACAAGCTTCGTGATGAGCTGTCTTCTTGGAGTTGCTTTCGTTGGGATCACGTGTACGTCCTTCGATCTTGTCAATGAGAGACTCAAAGTCTGCATAGATGACGTAAGAGATTTTGAGTTGATTTTGGTAATTCTGGAAAATGAGTTTGTTATTGCCCTTTCAGGCATTTCTACTTTGATGGCGCGATGTCCGATACCTTGACAGACGGGTTTGTGTTGTTGAAGAAGTCTTGTCGCGTGTATCCGTGTAGACAGCGTTCTCAGGAGAATATACGATGAGTATCCTTGCTTTGATCGTTTAGTAGGCGGTTGGGATTTTTTGACCAAGTGTAGGGTTGTTTGAGTCCTCTGCCGATGAGAAGGAGGTTGATTCTGATGGGTGACTCAGACTTGCATGGATAATCTGAGTGGATAGACACCTGTGTCCTATCCGAAGACGTTTACGACGAGTCTGGGGTTTTGCTTCTCCACGAGATCGATCTGTTTGATGAGAGTTGGTTCTTGAATACCATCCCAACACAGTCAGTCCATTGTCTGTTGAGTATTTGCTGGGTAGTTGGGGTCGCGTTGGCTGGAAAGAGTGCCGTACTCAGAGCCCATTGTAGACAGCTGTCGTCTTTGTATTTTTAACGTTGACGAAGGCCTTCTTGTTTTGCACTTCTTTTGGGAGTGGGAGATAGGAGACGCCGTGGATTTCTTGATATCGTGCAATGACGAGTTGAAATTATGTGATACGGTACACTGTCCATCCGCTTCCTTCGCTGGTGAACAATTCCAGTGTTTCCAGTATGTGTTGCAATCATCTGTCCAAAAATTCTGAGATCTCTTCGGCTGTAAGACGACGTTCCATTTTACTTCTGAGACTGGGTTTATTCCATTTGTCTTGTCATTCGGATGATTGTTTGTAAAGACGAACATCTAAAACTAGTTGGAATTTCACACCGATTAGTGATAGGATTTCCTCAACAAGCTTGTGATAAATTTGTGAATGCGCGTTTACCAGAAAGGCTTGGGGATCGCGTCAATTCTCTGGCACATTCATCTGTCAACCTCGGAAAAATTATCTACAGCGTGAGGCATCTTCTTTCACTGCAGTGCAGATTGAGTGAGTTTCACACGCGGAGTAAGTCTCACACGTGGAGTGGGGTTAGGTTTCACACGTAGAGCTGGAGTGGGCTTCACACGTGGAGCGAAATGGATTTCACACGTGGAGTGGACTGGGCTTCACACGTGGAGTAGAAATGAGTTTCAAATGTGGAACTGAACTGGGCTTCACACGTGGAGTGGTTCCAACCACTGGTAGAGCTGTCTCGTTTCCTTTGTGAAGAGGATAGCATTCATATACGTTTCCAAGAATGTATGTCCTTGGTGAAACAAACTTGCCAACTTTGAAATAGCACGATTCATCCCAGTGGTATATTAGAGAATAGTTATTTGTCTAAAAAGACGCAATGTCTTGACAGTTAAGAGACTGCCACACAAACTTGCTTACATATAGGTTATATTATTTGTGTACAATTTGTTAGCGGCCTTGACAGAGAATATCACAAAAACATGCTTAGAGCGCACATTTCTATCACCAAGGACAGAATAACGCTATCTGCGTGGTGCACTGCTTTTATAGTTGACCCGTGCACGTGATGGGCACGTGGGATTTCCTAAAAATTACCCAGGAATTCCCATGACCGGGTTTGACCGGATATATCCAGTTTTGACCGGATCTGACCACTTTTGACCGTATTACAGATGTGCGCCCTATTAGACAAATGATTTCCATAGATATAGACTGTATATACCATCGAGCACATGTGTCTAATAGGTGTTTGCGTCTCGGGCGCCGAGTGGGGAGCGAGCCCTCGAGGTAAGATACTAGATAGACAAGATATACACATACTTTAGACTCAAGAACGGGAGACAGTCGGTGGAGAAGTGAAATAGATGGGTAGAACCAACTCCAACGCAAGGATATACTAACGCAGGGAGAAAAGTGCGCCAGAAACGCGTAGTACACATATAAACAGTATTGGCTTCCTAGTAGCTGTACTGAGGATGCGCCAGAACCGGTAGTCTTTAAACTACTAACTTGCCTATGGGCAGCTCTAGTTTGCTTTTAGGAATTTAGTTAGCTACATTTGAAATGAGACACAAAACTTTCTTCATTCGCGAAAGCTTGAATACACATCTGCAAAACGGTTTAACCAGCCTATACTTTCTAATACACTTAGAATGTATTAGAGAAAGATCTTGCATACTCTAAATACAATATTTTATTGATGCCGAAATGTTTTTTAGAGAGTGAAGTAATATTACGTAATAACGTGATAAATAATTAGTTGTAATGGCAACATATTGTTAAGAAATACTTACATAAATGTATAATGTTTAAGATACTGGAAAACAAATAGTACAAACTGGTATGCCATTAAAAACCCTATAGGTAAAGTCGAATCACGTGCGATCAGCAAAACGTTTTAGACTACAACTCCTATTTTAATGATAATAATAACAAGGTACGTTTTAGATGGACAGTCGAATACGTACCGCGCATGTATAGTACCGTTGTAACGGAAAGAGATGATAAAGACAAAAAGAATGATGCAAACGCATCATCTAATAGACTATTGATTGCGTACCTTCTCATGAACAACGCAAGAGCAAATAATGCGACAATAGCACCATATAACTAACTAGCCTAAAATGCTTTCCAACGCCATGCCTACGCAAAGATTAATGATCACAGGCAACTATTAAAAAGCAAACCTACTAGTGCAGCAGCAACATGCAAACTGTCAGCAAAAACAACAGCAACATAAAGAAACACATAGAGTATACTAGAAGAGTTTGCCACGTGATGTCTTGTCTCTCTTTCGTCGATGGTCGCGTGATAGTCTCGCAGTTGTACTTGATCGTTCGTCCTGTAAAGCACATGAAACGTAACATATTTCTAAACATTACAACCACTGAAGTATACCTCGATGAGTTGTTTCAGCAGCCGATATAGATCGAGTGCGTTCTCAAGTAAAATGTCATCTGAGAAAAGAGACTTTACAGTACTCACTTCCTTAAACGATTTCGCCCATTCTAGTTGATGAAAGTATTGTAGCAGTGGTTCCGTCGGCTCAATCGACCCATCGGGTTCCATTAAATTTCGAAACATAAACCGTCGAAGAGCACTTAGGAAGGCAGACTTGTAATTACCAAGTTTTCTGATTTGTACTTTGCTAGAATCTTGAAGTGGTTTTGTGAACTCAGTCGGTAGAGAAGAGAGAACGTTGTCTGCTTGCAGCTCTTCGATTAGCAGATAAACGTTAATAACGTGCTTTACGCAAACCTGTTTCTTGGTTTGCTCATTGACAAGCAATGCCTGAGGAGTATGATCTTTCAACCAAAACTGAAAGTAATATTGAAGAGTATCATTTTTATCAACGCTTTCAGCTCTTTTTACATGACAGAACAAAAGTTCAAGCGAAGCGAGAATTTTTCCGTATGTTGAGGGATCGACAGTTAGTTTTATTGTTTCTGTAAGTTCCTGTGAAAGCTCGATTTGTTCACTAGACTTTTCTTCGACTTCCGCAAGTATTCGAGAAAAATTTCGACACAATTCTCCTGCGTAAGGAAATGGTTCTATGCTGTCGCCATCAAAGCACAAATACGATTTTCCGGTAAGTTGCAAACTTGTGACCAGATTCTTTTCAATGGAAAAGAAGTCGTAATCTACTTCGTCGCCTTTGCCATACTCGCAGCAGATGGTAGACCTATAAAGAAGGTGTTCGGGCCATTCAAATTCGAGTATGTCGGGTGCTGATAAAGGATTGCATTTCTGAAGCGCGACACGCGGAAACACATGTCCAATAGAGGTGTGGTGACAACGAAGATATGTCAACGATGTGCACTCGGGGGTTGTCTCGAGTAATGTCTCTACCTCAGATAGAAAACGATTTTGAATATCAACTAAGAATGACAAAATTGTAAACAAATAGCAGCCATTGCCGGAAGTTCCCAGACAGCTGTAGCCTATTTCTCTTCCAGGATTGATCTCTGATAGATTTTGATCTAGCGGAAAACCCTCGACAGGAATTAGTTCTAGCTTTGCTACTGCTCTCCATGCCGAGCAGAAGTCTTCGAACTTTGTGCGAATGTTTGCTTGATCTGACTCATGTTCATAAAACACTTTAATAAAATTTTGTGGAAGTTTCATAGCGTTTCGTCGAGACAACTGAAACGAACTCACTTTGTAAACCTCATTAACCCAAGCTAGCAATGGTCTCATCAGTTTAATGAGTTTTAGGTAAGGAGCCGAACAGATTACCAGCCAAAGAAAAGCATGTTTTTTCTTCAACCGGTCGTTTGCGGTTAACGTGGCGTACATGTCATCAATGGAAGGAGAAGCGCAGTGTCTGAAAAAATTTTTTCCACACCGCAGATTACCGCATTTCCGTAAGAGTGGAACAGAAGACTCTTCGACAGCTTCTTGTGCAGGAGTGTGAAACTTTTGGGCAGAGATGTTAAGAGATCGACGGTGCTCTTTTACCGTTCTCTTTACATTTTTCAGTAACGGCTGAATAAGCTGTGCAAAATGTTTTTCCCAACGGGCTCTGGCCTTTGGCGAAGTCAATCGCGAGACGCGGAGCTCAGTCATTTTGCACATTTCAAGTTTCTGTAAAATCGAATGAAATAGAAGAGCGAGATTTTCGTCTGTAATTGCTAAAGCTGTTCTCAAAGTTTGCCAATCCGTTTCAACTGTACTATCTAGGAATCGCAATATTTCTTCAAGCGGAACATTACCATTTTTAAATAGAAAGATTGAAGCAGCTTCCCTGTCATAAAATTTGGCCGACAGCCCCACCATGACGGTCATGTGAAGTAGACACCGCAATACAAAGAACGATACCGGACTCGTAAATTGTAAGCTGTCCTGATCCCAACTAATTACACTAGAATAGCCAGCTTCGTAATTAACAATTTTTTGCTGCACAGTAGGGCAATCACCGCATACATTGTTCGGTAGTTTCTTGCCACATGACGGCAATGGACATTTGCTACACCTTGCAGCAAATCCGCTACTGTAAGACATCGTTCTATATTGACAAACGCAAAATGCTGTAACAGCGTCAGAAATGCCTCCTGAACCTTGCCTACTGGTAAGTGATATTTGCGCTTCTCGATAACAAGTGATCACAAATTGCTTTTGGGCAGCAACCAAATCTGTCAAATAGGTATAGAAAGGCAACTGTCTGTCGGGCTTAGGCAAC
The DNA here is from genome assembly GCF_963422355.1 of Corticium candelabrum. Classification (NCBI taxonomy): domain Eukaryota; kingdom Metazoa; phylum Porifera; class Homoscleromorpha; order Homosclerophorida; family Plakinidae; genus Corticium; species Corticium candelabrum. Next base: position 4,503,501 of record NC_085105.1, read on the forward strand.
AGTAAAACTAGTAATCGTACCATGACAGACGTCCTGTAAACAACATTTTGTTGCCCATCTATATGTTCGCTATAAAACGGCGAAAACGGATAAGGAGACAAAAGAGAGCGAACAACAGTTGAGAGTAACATGTTGCTGCCAGCGTCAGGCTGCGTTAGCCAATCGATAAAACTATTCTCTTCGCTACTCAAACGTGACTTGCTACCTTGAAGTGTCAAATAGCTAGCGATATTTGCAGTAACAGAACGAAATAATTCAGCGGACTTCGTGGATTCAACCAAAAGTTTTCTAAACTCCTCTCGGGCTCCTCGTCTGATAGCCGCTTTCATTACTCCGTCGACATGCCAGTAACTGTGCAAATAGCTGAATGGATTGAATCCGCAAGGCTCATCAAACGGAACATCTCTCAAGTCGACTTGTCGCGTCCATGAGTACGATTCCGAGTATTTACTTTCAACAGACAATTTTTCAGCTATGTTATTGAGGGCAACGCATCTTCTGGCCGGTCTTAGCATTAGATACCGCATTTCTTCGTGAAGGCCCAGTTCATCAGATTGCTCAAGAAGTTTGTTTGTAGTCTCTATCAAATGTTTGTGAGATAGACCCGGATTTTGCATTTCATCAGCAAGGAGATGACCACAGCGACTCAAGATTGCGCGGATGACAGCAATCGCGTTGACAAAGGTAACGGTAGGAGCTGGATTGGCGATTATTCCTCCGGCATGTCGCAGCAGGCTACTCATTTTATCTGTATTAATGCTTTCTACCAAAGACCTATAAAATTTGTTCTCAAATATGCTGCAGCACAATACTGAAAACCAGCCATCCAAGAGATAAACGGTTTTGGCTTCATTAACAGTACCCGTTGTCAGTGGTTGCTGTGCAGCAATTTCTGTACTAGAAACATCATTCTTTACTGCTGTAGACTTGATGCAATCGTCTAGAGCTTGAAAAAAAGAATTCTGCTTTACAATATTAATAGCGTCGTTAGTTAGAAGACTGGTTAAATCTAGTTTTTTCTCAGCAACGTACACCTCCATACACTGACTTAAAAGTAAAGCAGCTCCAGGAGAAGTGTAGGAGTTTGCCAATGCCAACAATATAACTCTGTAATTATTGTCATCGAGAAGACGAAACAACGCATTATTGAGAAATCCTGCAACAGCCGTCTTGGCATCGGATTCAGATGCTCTTCCATATACTTCACTGTCTAGTAGAACTATTTGAAGCTGCTGAATAAAATTCGTAGAATGTAATTCATCGGGCAGAGCTAATTGTACAGTATTTGCCAGCATAAAGACCGTATCATTCGCAACGTGAAACGGAATCGCAACAGATGACACAAATTCTGACAATATAATCAGAGCCAAGACTTCAGAGGAAACAGCAATGTCGTCCATTTCGTAAATTACAGACAAGACATATCTTGCTAAGTTGTCCCAATTTACTAAGCAACCACATTTGACAACAGATTTGTCCATACACACAAGGTTTTTGCAAACTATTTCTACCATTTTTTCAACTCCTGTTGAGCATTCACTGAACTCATTTATGTTCAGCACCAGACTTGCTTTGTATAGCGCAGTCAATCCTCGAATAGTAGTTTCTTGATTCTCAAGAAGCCAGTGAAGATCTGCTGGTTGTATCAGACGCTCCAAGTCGGCTACTTTGCTCTTTGTACCAATAGTTGGTAAATGTAACAACTTGCCATAAACCCACCGCAAAGAGTCGGGTGACAATCCAAGTTCATAACTGCATATTGTATAAAAGTCATCTTCGTAGTGTTGCCATGCAGGTCTTACGTATGCAGCAACTACTTCTGAGAAAACTGTCTTTTGGACTTCCTTTGCAGCAAATGTTGGATCTTGTGTATCATCAGAATCATTATCATCAATGACACTAAAAATATTGTCTCTCATCTTCTTGTAGAGAATGAAACTAAATGGAAACTTAAGACACAATGGCATCATAGATAAACTATAACACTCGATTCCAGAAGGATTGGGAAGCTTTCTCATTTGCGAAGAGATCATCTTTTCTAGTAGCCTTTCAAAAACCTTGTGTGACTCTGCATTGTCGTGAGTTGCTTCATCAAACCAATTTAGGAGAGTATCTAAAAGACATTCTTTTAAAACAACGTACAGAAACTTTGCCATTGCATTGCGAAACTGTTCCACGACGTATGTTTCGGCTGCTCTTTGAAGACTTCCGTAAAGCGCCAGTTGCTGCTTGTTAAATGCCAGCTTGACCAACCACTGTGTGTCATTAGAAATAATTTCAGTTGTCAGATAATTACAAACAAAGATGCGAATCTTGTTCATCATGATTTCGGAAGACAAAATTTTGTTCTGAACTTGTTGCACATCCTTGAAAGAACAGTTTTTAGGCCATCTCATGCACCATAAGCACCAGCCAAGATTTTCTTTTGCTATCTTGCGTGAATCTACCAAATTTTCAGCATACAGTTCCGGAATACTCTTAGATAACGCAGCTTTAGCACAAAAGTTCGGTTGTTCTAATTGATCAATAAATATCAAATCCCAACCACAAAGAAAGTTGAACTGCCACTTATCAGGGCGCCGAGAGAATGAGTCCACGTAGTTGGTACTATTAGGATCAAGATTTTCCATAATGTTTCTATCAACGTGCATAATAATGCAGATGTGCTTTGCGCTGATGTTTGGTACGTTAGACATGCGAAGTCTTTCTTTTCTCATTTGATCAAGGACAAACTTCGCATACAACACATGATTGCTGTCTGCGCCAGGAATACACTGGACAGCCAATACGTGGGCCGTGGAATTCCAAAATGGTCTAATCAATTCTAAAAACTGCTCTTCTGACTTTACGGAACTTAGACGAACAACTAGTGGCTTTAGTGGATCAATGATGGCTTCAATGTTTGTGTGGACGTTTGAGTATGTCATAATAATTGCACTCAGCGGTTGATCACAACAGCGATTGTTAATGCAAGCTTTTAGTCCACTAAGTTGAGGCATTTCAAAATATTCATGTTGAAGATCGTCTAACCATTCTCCGTGTTCTTCGCCTAGTTTTGACATGCTCAGTCTCAAAGCGAAATCCATTGTAGAAATTCGAAGAAGTGATTTTAGACAATACACAATGATTTTATCAGTTGCGAAAGAGAATCCAATTTCCATTTGAGATTTTTTTCCGGTTAGCTTATAAACCAAGGACGGAAGTAGATCACAATGCATGCCAGCAATAGCGTCTTGAATAGTAAACTCTGTTGAATTCGTCTTACTAGATTTAGATTCAGAACTGTATTTGTAGTTTACCGACATGATAAGATATTCTTGCATTCGCTTGACGAGAATAACTTGATGGTCGTTTAGGACATCGTCAAACCTCAAAAGCTGCTTTTCAAACCGATTAAGAAATGGTGGATCCGCCTTTGCGACGTCAGCTATATCTTGTAACACGATGCAACGAAAATGATCGTGAACAGGACAAAGAGGACTAGAATATGGTCCGTGAGCAATGCGACAATTCTTTTTCCCCATGACTTCTGTGTAGCTTTGATTAAGCAGATCATATAAACTACCGTAAATGCTTTCTAGATCTTTCAACACCAGAGTTTTTCCTGTTTCCATGTATAATATAATTCTGCTCAATATTCTGTAATTGTACTGTTCCGATTGCTCGTCGGTGTCATAGTCAAACTTGCTTCCGTAAATAACAACCGGTTCAAAGCCTGTCCCTTCTAGGGTATATTGTAAGAGATCAATAGCAGAGTCTCCGTTTGAAATGAGTAGAAGATGTCTAGCAGACAAGTCTTCCAAGTTCTCTTTGATCAAATCAAGTGCAGCTGGTATTTCAGGAAAGTCGACCTGACAAGTTTTCCCAATGATTTGACAAGGATCAACATTCGATGTCGTTTCCAAGCCACCAAAATTTCTAAAAATTGCTTTTAGCTTTCGAAGCCTTCTATCACTCGTGGTCGATTGACTTGCATAAGCCCCGCTGGTCTGTTTTACTAAACAGTAGTAATCGCGAAGACCGTGGAAGTTGACGAACTGTTGACTTTTCATGTAATCGGCGTATCCTGTGGCAAGTTGACTAATGTATTGCCTAGGAACTGCAGCAGTTTTTCCAGTCAATTCTTTACTAATTTCTAAACCAGTTTTAGTGAGATCGTCTAAGTCAGGTTCAGGACGAGACAACTGAATAGCACGGTTCATCTTCGAAGCATCTAGTTCCCAGTTGGAAATACCGACTACTCCTACATTCAGTTTCTGCTCGTTTATTCCATCTATGCGACCGTCTTTCGTGTGTGCTTCGAGTCTGCTGTGCAAAACTTTCAAAGGCTTGGACTTGGATAACTCAGCTAAACCAACTTCATCTAGTAGAACAACTGGAATCGAGTTGGTGTGAACAAGAGATTCTGCTTTCTTAAATATCATGTTTATTCCTTCTGACGTAGAGGATTCCGATCCTTGATAAGAAACTACAATAACCTGTGGTAGTTTCTTGAAGTAAACGATGGGACTGTCTCCTCCCCGCAAGTTACTGCGAATAATCTGCATTGAAAGAGACTTGCTACACCCCGGCTTGCCAACGAGAAAGACAGGCATTCGATTCAATATGCAAACCGTCAAGACAAATACGTTTTCCAAAAGAGCGCCATTGGCAGCAATTCCTTTCGGAAGCCGCATTTTGTTTAGATATGCCTGTTCTTCGCTAGTTAAAATGTCAAGAAAGTCACTTTTCTTCATTTTGTAATTTCTAAAATATTGCAATACATTGTCAAGATAACCATCACGAAGAGCAGTAGAAGCAAGACGACACAAATAGCAGACTGAAAGTCCCAAAACAGTGCAGTAGATTTTACGCGGCATGTCGGTTCGCTTCCTGCTTACACTAAAGTCAAAGTGAAGACAGTTTTCTATAAACCAATGAATGAGATCTCTGCAACGTTTCACATCTCTGAGACTGCATGCACTTCTACCAAACTTTTGACGAACAAACTCTTGCGATGTTTGAATAAGGGTAGCAGTAAGATCATTGTCGCCATCCAGGTTACCAAGTATCTTTCTAATGTAATGCAGTTCTTCGTCCGCCGTCAGAGCACCGTAATCCCATACGTAGTCTACCATACATTCTGGAAGTGGATTGACTAGATAGACTAATTTGTATGTTCCAGTGGTGACACCTGCTCTCAGAGCAAGACTTAGTCCTGACGTGGCTTCTAATTTCTGCTGAAATCGGTATGGATTGCAGGCAGCTAAAAATACAATGTTTGTTGGAAGTAGCTGTCCTTGGCATGTTCTGTGGACAATGATATCAGATAGAAGACCAAGATGATTGCAAGTGTTGATTTCATCGAGGAGAACCCAAACCTGAAGGGTTACGTCTTCATTAGCCTGAATGATAACATTTTTAATAAATTTCCAGATTTCGATCTTTTCAACCCCTGCATGAAAGTTCTTAGCAAAAAGCTTTGCTTCTACAACAGTTGAAAGAAAATGAACTAAACTTGTTTTCCCGCAACCTGTTTCTCCCATAATAATGACCGGAACGTGAGCTTGAATTCGTAACATAATCATGACAGCTTTTAGCATATTGTCTCGAGTAAGAGAGTAGTTCGGATACTTTCCTGACGCTAATGATTTTCGAAAAACTCTTTCTAGCTTTATCACCAAATCACTGTGCCCTCTATTTGACAAGTCTTCTGGAGTCCAATTCTTTCCTCCTTGTGTTCTTAGAACGTTTTCCACTTCTGGCAGCAAATCTTCCTTGTGCAAGTAGAGTGCGCTAACGTTTTCTTTATCCCGTTCATGAAATGTTACAACCAGATGATTGCTTTGTTCCCACTGTCTCATTCCACTAAATCTTTCTACTGCTTGTTTATCAATATTTCCAGCTCGAACTTCAAAAGCCGCCATTTGACCTTTTCTCGAAATTGCAACAGATCTTCTAGCAAATTCTTTTGATACCTCTAAAAACGACCCAAATAATTGCGATCGCACTGCAGTAGTTCCAACAGTTGTTTGTAATGTTTCTGTCGAAAAGAAACTACTGGCTGAAAATCGAACAAGCTGCTGCGCCAATACGTTAAGAAACGTACGAACAATGTAATAAGTAACATCGCCTTCAGGAAACACGTTTTTGAGAAGACTGCGGCATTTTGATGCTGGTAGAGACTCACAATTCGATTGAGGATGGAACGAAATATCGACTGAGTCAAGTGTGCCTTTAGAATAGTAATCTAGGTAGTTGCAAACAATCTGAGTCGAACTGTTGACATCTGCGCTGACATTTAACTCATTCATGTCCCACATGAGTTTGCAACTAGGCAATAACTGACAGAAATGTAATCGATTTGCCAACCCATTGGCCAGAAAGTTTGCTATTTCTACGTATACAATGTTATGAGGCAACTGACAAAATAGATTTTTTGAAGAAACACCTCCGACAACCAAAAGTTCAAATATCCAGTTGTCTAATAACTCTGGGCTATCAACGTTGGCAATGTCAATGTGCAGAGCATGAAAGTCATCTAGCTGTAATTCATACAAAGATTTTGTTAATTCGTCATGACTGATAGAACCTTCTACAGCAAGAACGCGAACAAGCTTATTGCAACTAAAAGCATTTTGCTTAATAGACTCGGTCTTTCCTTGTCCCGCCAATAAAGACGTCACCACCAACGTAGAATCGCACGAACTAGCTAATAACTTTTTTGAATCGTCTATGGAAAAGCCCGTTAGATTTCTTCTGTACTTTTGAAGATTTTCTAAAATGTGTTGAGGCTCTGGCAAAGAACAAATAATAGCCAACATAAAATTTCGGTTGCAAAATCTAGTTATTCCTGCTAGTTTGTTATGACTTTCTAGAGCTCGCAAAAGAAAGTCAATTAACTTGTGTTGCACATCTGATAACAAGTGGTCTGCGTTCACTACGCAAAATAGTTGCTTCTGAAGGTAGCTATTTGTAGAGCTAAAACATCTCCACAGTATATTTTCTACTTGAGCCCATGACGTGCTGCTGTGGCAAAATAGTAGCTGATGTGGCTGAGGATATTGATTTTGACTTTGAAGAAAGAGAGAAAGAACTCCTCTGCACATTTTTTCTTCTGTCACATGAGCAACTACAAGTTCTCCACTACTTACACAATCGCTGGCAATTTGCGGAAAATAGATATCTTCACTCACAGTTCTCTGCACCGGATTTAAATGTCGGCATATCTCGTCAAGCACCTCTCCCATTCTATTTAGATCGGATTGTATTGATTCTCCTAAAAGAATCGTTTCTTCTGCAACGAATGGTAAACTTATCGATGAATTAACAAACTTCAACAAGTTTTGGGCTCTGCCGATCAACTCGTTCGTACGCTTGCCAAACAAATATTTGTGCAATATTCGGATTTGGTCAGAATGGAAGTAATTCAAAAAATAATGCGATTGCCTTGCAGTAGGCAATAGAGCATGCCAATCTTGAAGCTGTGTTTGAAATAATTTTAAGTTGTGGCATAGTATCTGTAATCCATCAAAATTGAATACCTTTTCTCCGTAGTTAAAGTGTCCGCTGGCAAAGAGTTCTGTTAGAAGAGTAGCTATTCTTTCAACAAGATCTACCTCTTCAATAAAAATTTTGCAAAGCTGAGAATCTCTAACGCCTTCGTCGACATCGTCTTTGTTTAGTTCAGAATTCACTATCAAGTGTGCTCGACATTGCAAGTCTCTCATGTCTTCCAATGATTTCTTTAATCCACCAGCAGTTTCATGTCCACAGTCTGACTTGAAGGAATACTGCAAATGAACCATACAATTGCCAGACTCGGTTAGCGTAAATGTAAACCGTCCGTCCTTTGCTGCATTTCTAATAATTTGCTTTGTCATCTCTCTTCTGTCTTTCAAGCTATGGTAGATTTGTCGAATAGCTACCGCATAACCCTTGCAAGTGTCAATGCTTTTGACAACATCAACACTTAATTCTACATTAGAAAAGACTTCTCTCAATCTTTGAAAGAAATCGTCGACAGTGAGACTTGATGATGTAAAACGACAGAGAACCTTTTGCGTTTGCAATAGACATTTTATGGTAGACGTATTAACAAGGCTACCGTCAGAATGCTCTTCCACCGCATCTACAAGTTTCCTCAAGTCATTTTCTTGATTCTCTTGCAGCTCAAGAAAGAAGTTAACCAATTCAACGGCATCCGCCAATGATTCAAGCATTTTGATGCAATCTGCCGAAAGCGTCGGTTTATGCTTTTTGTAAGACAGATAATGTTCATTAAACTCATGTATTGTCATCTGACTCCGAGTTTCAAAACTCTTCAAAAACTTGCGAAAAGCATCAACAACAAAATGATTCATATCGATACGAAACGTACTTAGACTATGGAGCAGAAGTTGAGCAACTTTCACTTCTTGGCAACTCTCCAAATACGTAGAAAACAATTCCCGCACTTTCATAGGAATTTTGTTTTTCAAAACACTTTCAAATGAGACAAATTCTTTATTAAAGTCGCAATTTGGATCGGAAAGCACACTCAAAATGTCTTCGCTATCTGCAAACTTTTGTCTAACGAATTTCTCTTCAGAAAAGAATGGAGAAATGGAATCACGAAATATTTCCATAGAAGACGGTATTATTTGCTCAACAAGTACTTCTGCCGTAATATGAGTGTTCAATTCATCTGGCTCTTTCCATTCTTTGCATGTTCTTGATAGAATAAAGCGAAAGTACTGACGCGACAAAACAATTCCTAAGATGCTGCAGCCACGGTCTAGCACTTCCACTTTACGCCAATAACAAGAATTTTGAAACTCTCTAAATGGTTTACTCCTATAATACTCCTCAAGAACCTCGAGGTCTGCTCTCAATTCATCGACATTTTCTGCTTCAAATGCTGCCACAATGTCATCTAAAAAGTCGTGCATGGCGTTCAGCAGTTCTCCAGTTCTTACTACTTCTTGATTGGTACTTTCCAGAATTTGTTGAACTTTTCGTTTGCTAATACCTTTGCAAGAAGCAATTGCTAAAGTAAAAATACTTCGTGCTCGCTCTTCTCTAAATAGCTGATTAATTTGTCTTGCAGAAACTTCGCCAGATATAATGTTTCCGTAGCATTTCTCGACAATTTTGGTAGCTTTCTGTAGCCACGGCATAACTCGTACGCGAGAACATGTATTCGCGTTAAGAACAGCGACAAGCAATTGAAGACGTTCTGTGTCTAAGATGTTGTCCAACGTAAATTCTTCCTTTAGTTTACTCACTGCCAAATTTAACAGCTCTCCTGAAACTCTATACAACATAAAAATTGATAATTAACGACAGCAGCAATAACTTCTAAGTATGTTGCATGTACCTGGTAGTCAAGTTGTACGAGAAAAATTCAACTGTGGCTGATGTTACATCTAGAAGCGGTCTGCTTATCTCTTGCAATTGCTGTACGCTCAAGCTGTCTGGGATAGAAATTTTAGCAGCTTCGATAAGCATCTCTTCCACTTTCCCATTCAGCAGTGTGCCATTAGCTGCAGATTTGAAAAACGACAAAGGCTTGAATTGGACTGCTTTCTCTAGAGTGACAGACTTTACAGATTTCTTAAATTCGGTTGCATTAGCTGGTTTTTCAAGAATCAAGTTGCTGGCATTTAGCAATGAACTGAGTTTGTCTTTATCAGATGACCAATTTGACGACAGCTCTATCCATTCCTGAGAAAGTACACAAACTGACGTGTCCACTTTATCATCTTGCGCAGCAGAACAGCAACGTGACATAACCTCAACAAAAACGGTTCTTTGTATTAGCTTGTCGTTACAACTTAATATTTTCCTTAGTACAGAATTTTGACCTGTGGATAAGTCAGACACTGAAAACAGCTTAGGCAGACTGAGCAAAAATATCAATGCTTGGCACTCATTACTGTCCGTCGATCCCTTTTGCAACAAAGTAAAAATTCGACCGTGAATGAGCGGAACAATCCAAGAGTTCGCTTCTGCAAATTTTGAGCTATTTTTCCAAAATAATTGAATGGAAGAGAAACAATCCAAGACTTTTTCAAAAAGTTGCTTGAACACATCCTTAAGTCCACCGTGCTGGTCATCGTTCCAAAAGTGGTGACCTCCGAGAACAGAACTTGCCAGACTCAAACTTTCAATCAGGCAAGATAACGACGACGTGCATTTCCAAACAAGTGTGCATAGCTTGCGGTATTGTGAAGAGGACACTATTGGAACAAGTTGTGTTGCGATGACCGTACATATCTTTTTAAGTAATTTTTGATCTATGAGTTTGCAACTGACTACTTCTTCTAACTCAAGTTCAGGATCAAGAACAAGAAACGACGGCAACAACCTAATCCAATCCGAACGATAACGCATTTCTCTGATGAAGTTTACTGTAAGATTCTTTAGAATTGGAACAGCCTCAGACAAAATGTCTTTGCTCGTATAACTTTCTAAGTCACAAAAATTCTCAAGTTTTAGTCTTGGTCCTTTCTTTTTGTCTGGTAAGAGCATTTGTCGCGTAGTGGTAGCCAGTCCAATCGAATAGAGAAGAAGTAAACGTTGAGATCCTGTCACGTGTGGCGAGTTAATATAATTTACTGAAATCTTTGCCAATGACGTAAAGTCAGCATCGAAAAACTTTTCGTTCATGATGTAACTAAGTTCGCTCATTCCCATCTTCAACGCCGTTCTTTCAGTACGCCATAACAAATAGTCTAGATAACAATGTACGGTGCAAGTGTATAAAACGGGGATTTCCACGTCGCCAAATACAACAGTATCCCACTGATGTTGTCGATCTTGCAACTTTTGACATGGAAGTTCCAATACGTTGCGTGATTGCTTTGATAAACCAATATAGTTTAGCACATTACGAAGGCCCATCTGAAATGTTAGGCGATATCGGTACAATACTTCTATCTTGTTGCTTACTGGCAAATCAATCATTGAAGACCTCCAGTGTTTAGAAGAGCTCACTTGTTGCAACGAAAAAGAAATAAATGCCTGATCTCTCCAAATGTCAACCGCGACATCAGTTACGTCCGTACGATTTACAAACACATGAAACTATGCAATAAAATGCAACACAATTTACTGATACGATCATGTTTCAATATGCATTTCTATTTTACAATTTTGATATATATAAATAAAGTTGAAATTGTAGAACAGTAGAGATGTAGCGATAACATAAAGTGTAATAACACTAACCCTAACAAAGAAAAACTATGTGGCTCTATATGTAGAGAGAAACAGAAAACCACCCCCGCAACAATGTCCGACCACACTACCACACAAGAGGTTGCCAACTAATAAAAACTATGTGGACCTATATACAGCGAGAAACAAAACACTTTCGCAACCATGTCCAACGACGCACCCCAGAATGTGTCCAAGAATCCGATCCCATCCATATTCGCCGATATAGGTTTTCGTGCCAAGAAGGGTCTTGCCGAGCATCGTCTCGTGGAGAGCGCCTACGAGAAAATTCTTCTCTCCGACATATCAAAGGTCGAATACCTTAATGGAAACCAAGGCGTACGCATCTTTGCCCCCTCGTAGAGTTACCTGTGTTTGTGGACGATATGTACGTATTCGGGTACCTAAGTTAGTAGGACACGGTCCGAGTCCGAGGATGCACGACTGGCGAGAGTGGATGCGCACAGAACGTCGTGGGAAAGATACGCACAGCACTTCGAGACACCAGGGTACCAAATGAAACAAATGAGTGCATATCCTACACACGGTACACCTCGACAAGGAGGCAGGCTCTACCATACAAAGCACTCTCTCCAAGATCAAAAAGTATACGAACGCGGTCGCTCGCAGAACATAGAAAAAATTGTATGGTGGCATCAAAACCTACGGGTGGTCGTGGCAAAGATCGATGTCTCCGATATATCGATGTGAGAACTCCAAGAGGCATTGCTCCAGATAGAACAGAGTTTGTTTGCCTCTGGTTACGAGCTCTACAGTATCGACTACACCCAGGAATTCTTTGGGTCCTCGATCGCAAGGACCCGGTGCAATACCTATGCAAAGTCCGCGAGTTCCGCGAGCAAGACGAAGTCTACAGCGCTTTAGAGGACGACACACAGACCATCCTGGCCAACACCCGTACAGTCGGGGAACACGTATGCATGTGGCTACAAGTAGTGTTGTAAGAGTTTCTTGGCAAAAATAAGCCCTCTTGGCCGTAGATATTCCTAAAACACCATTCTTGGTATTGCGATACGAACGGAAGTAGTCGGCCTCCTCCTTTCTCCCGCCTCGGGTCTGCACCTCCCTAGGCCCCGAGACGGTGGAAGATACTAGAGAGAAACATTGCGCCCTATTAGACAAATAACTCCTACAGTATATAGCCACAGAATTGTGTGGCGTGCTCTATAAAGGAAAATTACGCCCTATTAGACAAATAGCTCCTACACTATATAGCCACAGAATTGTGTGTCTCGGCTGTAGAAAAAAATTGAGCTCTGTTAGAGAAATATAATCTATAGTATATGAATCAACGATTCAATGCGAACGGGGGTCCAACCCCCAAACCCGTTGTCTTAACAACGAAAGTCCTGCAAGAGCAGGCCAAGAATATCTGACTCAAGGGATACTCTCGCCTGCGAAAAGCAGAACTCTTAGCGCGTATCTCTGAAGGCCAAAACCCAGTAGGTCTAACCCAATTGTTTTAACAACGAACGAAGTCCTGCGGCAGCCGGCCAAGAACATCGGACTCAAGGGATACTCTCGCTTACGAAAAGTAGAGCTTTCAGAGTTCATTTCTGAAACCCGAGACCACAGATGGTGCAACAGATACAACGTGCCACTCAAACTAGACGCTACTCAGCTCTGTGTGGTGTCGTGGAAAACCCAGAGCAATATCGCGCCTAACTACAAAAAAATCGACGCTTCCCTGCGATCCAAGAAGGTTGTAAAAGAGCTCCAAAATCCTCAGTATCGTCTAGCCACTCTCGAGAGATTTGAAGGAAGATTTATCGTGAACCCCTGGCTACACGCATCGTGAAGGAAAGTGCCGCCATATTTGAGCAGCAGAACAGCGAACTGGAAGGAACGATCAAAAGACGAAGTATGCTGATATTCACATTCCGTCGTAAGGTAGGAGATGCCCTCACTGACAGGATGATGGAAAGTTGGCAGACCGCGTGCAAACGTCATCCTACCTTAGGTATCTCTACACCTACAAGCTTAGAAATATCGAGACCGGGTAAATAAAGGATTTCCGCACATATCTACCAGGTAACCCAACAATGGTTGGTATGTCAAAAGATCGTGCCTGGACAACCAAGCAAGAAGAAATCCTCCTCTCCCGGGACAACCTAGACCGCCCCAGCACCAAGTGAGAATTCGTACGGTTTATCGAGGTCCAGTTGACTGCCATCCTGAGCAGAGATAATCTATTAGGCACTGGACCCCTACCCGACGGGCTACGCCGTAAGAGGAGACTCATTGCTCTGGACACTTTCAACGACACCCTATGTCTATTCCGTTGTCTTGCCATTCACCGAGGCACACGAGCAGATCGTAACACCACCAAAGATAGACAGCGTTCTACGATATCCACGTTCAGGACATACCCAAGACCAATCTGGATAAGATCGCTGAAATCGAGAAACGATTTAAACTGGGTATCCGTTTATAAAAGCCAGCCAAATATGACAAGGGATTTGATACCAGAAATAGAGCTGTCTGGAGTTTGATTCGACAACCTACCCAGTATCCCAATATCATAACCATTGATATGTTCGAAAAGCACGCCTTCTATATCAAAGATATCAAGGCCTCCAACCTCTGCTTCTGTGGGCATTGTTCCTAATCCGTCAGCAAAGCATGTAACCTTCAACGTCATGCCACTCTGTGCACCCAAGGCGTCACCCAAGTTATGTGTTCGGGTGACTCAGTAGAAGCACCACAATCGGCTTACGAGAAGGCATTCTACCCACGCTGCAAAACGAGCAACGTCGCTATTCCCTGGATGGAATACGAAATCCAGCAGCGTGGCGTTCACATCCAACACGCTAAATGCGGACACGGTGGTGAGCATTGGATCAAGGGAGCGCCCGTCGACAGTATGGCCGATCGAACTGTATTTCAGTTTACGTCACTGGCACTGGTATCCAAAGCATAAACTGGTATCCAACTGCTGTCACTGGCACTGGTATCCAAAGCATAAACCCAACACAAACAACCTATACAAAGCAACCCTCGAGCGAAATCAGACTATCCGAGACGCTGGATTCGATCTCGTGGTCATGTGGAAGTGCGACTCATATAGGCAAGCCCCGCCCAGAACTCAAAACCGAAGCCGATCCACACACCATTGTGTACGACTTCAAAGCCTATCTCGACAAGGGAAAGGCCCTCTCCCCCACAACCTTCCTCACCTTCGAGATTGAGCACACCCAATCTCGGTCTCCCTTGGTGACACACTAAAACCCTCCACACACCTATGCAACGGCGATCCCAAGCAACTCGTTGCAGACTTTGTCGTCGAGCTGCGCAGACGAGGAAATCTAACGTGAAAATTCGTTCATCAACGATATCTTACAGATGATCCGGAGTTTCACCCCACCAAGCTAAAGAATCGGATCCATGAGTGGTGTGACCAAGTACCAGTGCTGGGATTCAATTCGAGTAAGTACGACTTGAACCTTATCAATACACACTTTGTGGACAAGATCACAGACAGCGCAAAGAAAATCAAAGTAGCAAAGAAGGCCAACCAGACCATGTTCCTACTACCACCTCATTTCTGATTCCTGGATGTCACGAACTCTCTGGGACCAGGCAACAGCTACGATAAATGGGTCAAAGCATGTATGGATGCAAATTGCAGAAGAGCTGGTTCCCCTACGAGTGGTTCGACAATCACGAAAAACTACAACACCCTAGTCTACCTGACTACCCGGCTTGGTATTCCAAACCTGAAAGGTCAAACACCACTCTCCTCAAAGAGTGGCAATCATGAAAACGTACATTCCGAGAGCTACGCATGACCACCTTTTCCGATTGGCTGCGGTACTACAATGACCTCGATGTCGATTCATTCCTAGAAGCACTTACCAAGACGAGAAACTTCTATCATTGGTATAGAGTCGACATTCTAAAAAACGCAGTCTCACTCCCTGGTGTATCGCTCCTGTTCCTACTTCGAGGCACCCACCAACAAAACAAAGAACCCAACCTCGTGGCTTCAAACGGGAGACATACGACATACTGAAGGGTGCAGTCGTAGGAGGGCCAAGTCTCGTCTTCACAAAGTATCACGAAGCTGGAGTTACACGCATTTGATCACACCAATACGACAATGCCCACCTCTGTCAAAAGATTCTGGGCTACGACGCCAACGGTCTATACCTTTCCACAATGGCCAAGCACATGCCCTGCAGACCAGGACTTGTTCGAGACTACAACAGCCCACAAGCCACCGCTCAAGCCCTTGCCTAAACCCTCGTCCAAAACCTTTGTCAAACCAATGATCAAACCACCAACAAGTGGTTCGGGTATGCAGAGGTCGACATCCGAGTCACTCCCATTCTCCGAGATAAGTTCGTGGAGATGTGCCCACTATTCAACAATCGAGAGGTGGACGAGGTCGACGTCCCCAAGAGATGATGGACTACCTACAACACACTGACAGGAAACGTGTCAGCACTAGGCAGCTGCTTGGCACCCTGTCTGCCAACAAGATCCTCCTATATGCTCCGCTACTCCAATGGTATATCGACAACGGTTTGGAGGTCACAGCCGTATACCGCACGATTGACTATGAATCCAAAAAGTCTTCGAGTTGTTCGTCGAGCAAGTTACAGCCGCAAGACGCAAAGAAAATGAGGAAAATTCCCAGGCCCTATTGGCGGATGTATTCAAACTGCTGGCACAGCGCAACTCATCGAAGCGCTGGAGCGTCAAACCAACGCCACCTACACCAAAGACAAAAATATCGTCGACCAAGCCACGAGAAGTGCGTGGTTTGATGCCAATAGATATGATGAGATTGGTGATGCCTACGAAATACACTTAAGAAAGCCACAGATCACCATCAGGAGAGCCTTCTAATTGGCCAACAGTCTATCAATTGGCCCAACTACGCTTGAGTTCTACTATAACTGCCTCGACAAGTACGCGTGGACCGTCGACTTCGACCTGATTCAGACAGAGACCTACAGAATGTAGAGTTGATCGAGATGAACACCGACAGTATGTACATGGCTCTATCTACAAAGACCCTAGACGAAGCGGTACATCCAGAGAGCTTCCAGAACCATTATCACGAATGGTTGTCCTGCAACAACTGGAGCAACCGCACACCCTGTCTCTTCAAACTAGACTTCGAAAGATCGCGAGCCATCGCCCTATGCAGCAAATGCTACTATGTAGACGATGAAGCGGGGCAGAGAAGTAAAGCTTTCGCTAAAGAATGAGCAAGAAGCACAGCGAAATCACCTTATGACTCTTCAAGGTCGAACCGAACATCTAAAAACAGAGGCTTCCGAATTGTGGACGGTTGCATGAATATTCAACTGCAAGACAAACTAAGTCTCAGAGCATACTATGTTAAACGCCGAGTCATGCCCAATGATATTCACACAGAACCCATATACAAAAATATCAAGCCAAAGATATTTGATATCCCCGACGAGCCATCCTCCACGCCCCATTTCATAAGATGGTGTTGGAGCCAGAGGGAAGGCATTATGTAATACTTTCTCTATATCAGAAACGGTCATAACGACCATCTTTCTGTGAGATAGCGACAGATGGATCAGCATATCATCGACCGCTTGGAGCAGTAGTTTGATGGAGAGTCAAACGATATCGACCCAACTCCAACAACTCTTTGGCGAGTTTATCGTTTATCTTTGAATACACAGACTCTAGAAACATCTCTAATCATTACTACCATCTGGAACATTCATCTGCCACGATCGAAGATAGCCCTCCCACACCCACGCGGCAGGTCTCCAAACCAACGGGTGCACATTCTCATATATGGGAACCAGTATTTTAGCCATGACTGGTATACTATGTATACTGTTATACTGAGGTCTCATGCACGACTCCAGCGACAGTGTCATATGACGGCGGGATAGCTTGCCTCATATCCGAGCAAGGTCCTGAAAAGGTAATCTTGAATCTTATATAATAATTTTCTACTTAGTTTATATCGAATGGTAGGACACATATCGGTGACAAGGTTATCCAATCAGTTGAATTCGAAGAGCAGAATATCGTCGTAAAACTCTTTTCCTCAAAGACATCCCCTCAATGTGTTCAACTTTTTCTGATAGCTGGTGTAAACAAATGGACACGTCTTCACCTCCATGAGATAACTCTTATTCATGGTCATTGCGTGTAGAATCACACCAATGGGATTCACACAAACACCCACCACGGTACCCACAGCCCACAGCACAGCCGCGGTCATATGGAGCGCCAAGTCTTTGTGTTTGAAGGATGTAAACAATTCCTATAACACCAACATCGGTGGTGGTAGGTGAGGTACAGCTGGGTGAGCATACGGATGTCACTCTCCGACAGATCACCGTCGATGTGATTGAAGTTGATTGCTGGAATCTTTTACATATATATATATATATATATATATATATATATATATATGAGGTTACATCTTCCTTATTAAAACTTCACGATTTCCTCAACCCTGCCACCATCTCTACAGCAGTCACACGTCCCTCAAGAGTCTTCACCTTACTACCAGGTGATTTATACTCTCCCATCATGAAGTTTACATCACTACCAAGCTTACGCACGGTGTCATTAAACACCCCAAAGCTCGCCAAAATTCGGCGAGCGAGCTTTGGTTGCTCGCTCAAGCCAGAGTATTCTGACTGACTGCTTTCAGAAATTTATCGATATTCTGATGGTTATCTTCCATTGTAGACAATCTCGTTGTAACTGAGTCCAATTCCTCCAAAAATTTATCAATATTCTGATGGTCACCCGTTATCAACTGTTTATTTTCTCTTGCAAACTCGGCCCCCTCTAAATCAGACGCAGCGTTTAACAACTTGACGTCTCCAATGATTCGCAGCAAGTCGTGGAGCTCCCTGTTCGTTCCAAACTTGTTTACTGACATTATATAGTCACTATATATATATATAGATTATATAAAATAGATCTCAGCAATTTCGATGACGAACATCGAGGTACACCGAGAGACAATTGGCCTTTCCTACTCCCCGATTTTCATTATATCATGGTTGGACCGGCGGAATGAGGAAAGACAACATTGCTGTGTAATATGTTGACGAGGACGACGATTTGATCATCTATACTATCAATCCCGATCCAGAAAAATATCAATTGTTACAGTACTACGATTTCTTGGAGACCGAGGGGGCGGGGTGGGTAGAACATTCCAAATACTCACACCGGAAGAGGTGACACCCATCGAGGAACTAGACGGTGATACGGGCAAGCTGGTAGTCTTTGACAAACTCAAAACAGACAGCAGGCATATGAAACTCATCAAGGAGTACCTTTTACTGTCTAGAAACCGCAATTGTAATTGTATCTACCTCACTCACAGCTACTACGACGTTCCTAAATACATCCGTCGAAATACCAAAGCCTTCTGTCTCTTCCATGGTCCGGAAAACAAGGATATTCGACAGACAGCAGACGATCACAGCAACGGCATAAACAATAAAGAGTTTGCCGATATCTATAGGAAGGCATCCTGCGAACCCTACTCATTCATGCTTCTCGACAAGACGAGCAATCATATACCCGAGATGTATCGTTGTGGATTCGATAAATTCTATCTCTAATTTCATAAATGTTCGGTGATCTAAATTTTCGGTAAAATTAGATTGCCGCTTTATGGCATATATTAATTTTCGGCGTAAGGTGGTTTGCAGGAACCTTCCCATACTAAATAAAGTACTAGACGCATATCATATCATTCGGCGCATGCTAAACTACTATACGTAAGTAGCCTCGCGTAGTCAGCCCCTCCCCATTTTTGATTAGCGCGACATGCGGTGTGTAAGTTCGAATTCTTGGTTTTAGGTGTCAAAGTCCCATGATACTTATATTGCGCTCTGAAGCCAGCTCAGTTCAAAGCGTTTGTACTACTAGTACATCAAGGTACGTGGTGAATAAGCACAGATATCTTATACAGTATGTCGGCATTACTCACTTGGTTCGGCAAAACAATCCTTCCCTGCAAGGTCACTTTTAAGAACCAAAAGTTCTGGGCTTGCCCAATCCAAATCAGGACAAAACTCACGACGATGGTGCTGTCTGTGCTGCTGTGAACAGCGAGATTGAGAAAGATTTGATATGAAATCAGTCTGAAAAGAGGAAGCGTAGATCTTACCATCGGTATTCACCTGACTACGAGCGAAGATTGCCCGTTATGCCAATGAGCACGGATTGAAGGCAGCGACCAAGCACTTCGCAGTTGAATTGGGTCATGAGATTAGACATTCGACGTTTCAACGAATGCAGAATCAATTCAATCAAGAACTGACGAAGGTTGTCGATCCGGCGAAAATCTTTGCTCTACCGCATTGCTGCGTGGCCGCACGCTAATGCTTGGCAAAGGACTTGACGGCATGATACGTTGACACCTCTTAGTCATCCGCTCGTCAAAAGGCATTGCCAATCGCAGAATTACGTTGGCAACGACGTTGGGCATAGTTCACGCACGGAAGCCCTCTCTTTTGGTCGAAAACTGAGGTGTTGTTCATCTCAACAAGTTTTGGGCAAACTCCATTCTGAGAAGAATGCATTTCTGCAAGAGAAGGGGAACCAAGGCCGCCAAAAAGTTACCAGACGATTTTCAGACGTTGAAAGCCAAGTACTTCAAGCGAACCGCTGCTAAGGTGAAACAATTTAACATTCATCCGCAGCTCATTATCAACAATGATGAAACTGGTGTCCCTATTGTGCCAGTGTCGCAGTGGACTCTTGAAGAAACAGGCTCAACATCTGTTCCCATTACTGGCCTAGATGACAAAAAAATCACTGTTCTTCTGCTCTGTACTGTATGTGAAGATTTGCTTAACCCTCAACTCTTATATCAAGGCACAACAGAACGCTGCCATCCTCCACGATATGTGAACTTTCCGGAAGGCTGGGACATCTGGCATTCTTCGTCACATTGGTCTTCCCACGACTGTTAGAAGATACGTCTTGAAGGTTTTTGAAACCATGGGTCACAGCAGTGAAAGAAAAGCCCAAACTCCCTCAAGTTCAACGTAGTTTAGTGATGCTAGATGTTTACAAGGCACACCGTACAGCAAATGTTCAGGATGAGTTTAGAGAAACTAGTTTTGAGTTGGAGTATGTACCAGGTAACTGCACCAGTGAGCTCCAGCCCCTCGACCTCGGTGTCAACGGGCTAAGGATCAGTTGAAGGACGTGTTTACCAACTGATATGAAAACCTTGTTGCATCTGGTATTCAAGAGTTTCGTGATACTAACACAAGTCAAGCAGAGGCTGCAGTTCAACCAGATCTCCGTTTATGAAATCTGAAACCAATCCATGCAAGAGGGATGATTGACGTGATTGCTACGTTGAAAACATCATTAGCACACGTTTGTCAAGGATGGGAGGCCGCCGGCATACTTGCAGCCCTGCAAAGATGTTAAAGGATCCTACACAACCTAATAACCATGAGCATTACAGCATACAGAAACGGCTACTAAACTTGCACCTGCTGCGTCAAGTAAAATCCAACAAGTTTCAAAACAAAATACCTGTCCATGAACATTATCTGTCAAGGGAGCTTTTCCAACAACAAATTGATGGTCGACAAGGCAGTAATGCACGTACGGTAATATCATGCCTGGTAGCTAAGGAAGTGCTCTCTGCTAATGTGGACTTGCCTAGGTATGATCACGAGCTAGCATCCCAACCTGTGGCTAACCAATATTTTGACATAATTCGCCCGGGGATGTATTTATATGATCTTCATGCAGCGCCTCTTGGCAATCCCTTCCTCAGAACATTTGATGCGTTGAAGTTGTGCCCTTGTCTGCAACTAACTTGTACTACCAGCAGTGAGAGCTGCCTCACAAAGGCGTCTCAATTGTTGACAAGTAGGCGACAGAAGTACTTGAATACCACTGCTTCTGTTTTCGTTGCAAAAGGGAGATCAGTGGCACTGGTTGTCACCGAGAACGCAACAGTTGTGATCTTTGACAATCACTCGCACGGCCAGAAAGGTGCTCTCATTGCAGTTTCACTGGAATTGCACCTGCAATTCGCTTTCTGTGCAATCGTCTCGACGGAGGCATAGACAATAGGAGAGAAGCTGATGTTTCCTTTCTAGAGAAAGTGCAAGAAGTCGTAATGTAGTAGCAATTTCACAATATTATTTGTTTGGTCAAAGTGCTGACAGTTACCCAGTTTTTGGCAAACATATGAATGTACTTACAGTACATATGCTAATAGAACTAGTAACGTCTGCTTTGAATGTTTCAGAAGAAACTGATTCAACAGTTGAATAGGCATTAAACTTGGGTGGACATTTAATTTGGGCATGGCAGACCCTTCGCCGAAATTGACGAAACTAAATGTATGCCGAACATTTACGAAATTGGAGTACCACAATAACTAGTTGCTGTTACGGTAACTCTGTTACCATACAATTTTAATGTAACCTATAGTATACTATGGCATTTGCGCAATTGAAGAGCAAAAAGATCCTAGAGCGTTGATCGATAAATTTCTCAACAATAGGGAGATTCTCAAAAAGTGCATCATCGATGAGAAAAATCGGCAAGCAGTGTTTCCAGGAAGATGTGGCTCAACCCTTGCACCAACCCATCAAACCAGAGTTGGATAAACAGCAAGATAATCTGATAGAGAGATTACAAGCGCGTCAAGATGCTTTGACACTCACACAGGCCGACATCGTCAAGGCCATCAGGACCATTTCGGGTGCTCCAACATTACCAGCACCGGCAGTGCTACCAGCCATGGCAGAGGCAACCGCATTTCCAGCCATAGCCAAGGCAGCCACGTCACCTAAAGCCACTCCGAAGAATTTAGAGACATCAACATCACCAATGCAATTTCTGAAAACCATGGAGGCATCCATGCCACCCACACCAACAACACCCGAGGCAGGGCCAATAGTAGAGACGCCCGTGGATATGAGAATAGCAAAAAAATTGACCTACCTTCACCTGATAAATTAAAGAAATTGCCTAATAGTGCTGTCGCTGCATATAAAAATCAGATTACTACTTAGTTGCAAAGGCGAGGTGGTAGAAAGACATCAAGGGCTTGCAAGGTTATTTGCATCATGTAGAGACAATCCATCAATGGACAGCACCCAAGGGTAAGAAAGGCAAAAGACACCCCAAAACAACCCTACAAACTCACAACCGACTCCACCTTTGGTGACCTGTACATCGATCCTATGCAAATGAAAAACATAAGACTCGAAGACTACAAGGGTGATGAGAAGGTCATATCAAGAAAGATAGACGCAGACCTGTTGGAGTTGTTGACTAAACGATTCAAAGCAAACAAGGCGAACAATGGTGGAGCCCTCAAGGCCTGCAACAAACTGGTCGAAATGTCTGGCCTTCCTGTCAACAAATGATCCAAGAAGTACCGGACGCAAGTCCCCGAAATCAAAAATATTACAAGTCCTCAGATGAGCTCCGTCGTCGCTTGGAAGTGCTCATAACTAGCAAAAAAGCCGGTAGCAAGAGTTTCGCTCTCTACAAAGAGATCGTTGAGATCCTAGATAGGTTATTGGTGGATGTTATTATCTCCAGAAAAGAATACAAAAAGATTCACGATGATTTTATCTAATTCTCTATATAGTGACATGGGTGAGACGGTTCTAGTATTAGACAGCGTGGCGGCCACTGAAGTTTGAGGTTCTGATTTTACCATAGAACTACACCCACCTCTTCTCCTCGGCAAGAGTGTCAATTATAAATTGGCATTGATCTCCAGTGATATATGGTACTCGTAGTACAATATCAAGGCTAAAAACAATCTGTTCAGGCACCACCACAACGGTACAGATTGGGGAAGTCATCATAACATGAAGTGCGTATAACATCACCCATTTGGACTTAGAAATCAAACGACTGATGAAATTGAAAGGTAATGATGGTAATAAGATTACCATACATCCCAATTACAATACCCCGAAATCGCGAGTTATCATTGGCAGTCGTCAAAAGTCGGTTTCACACTCGAGCGCGGATTGCACGATCTACTTGGATTCGACAGCACAACCCTCGATGAAAGAACACACGACAGCAACAGACAAGTCAACGTCACCAATATCCACTCGATATTGATACGATGCTCTCTTGCATCCTCTATCTACATCAACGGTAGTCCCAGCGATGTCATCTACAGCTTCTCTCCCGACATACCACAGGGATCTCTCCTTTTCATCACACCGAGCAATTTTATCTACAGCCAAATGGGTAAAACAGAGACATTCTCCCACATTAACATACGTGTGACCGACCAGGATGGTAGACTCATCAATTTCAATGGCAAGAGAACAACGTTCTTACTACACATCAAAACTATGTAACCTATAGGTACAGTGACAACCATGTTGTACAGTCACAATCAGTTGCATGGTAAGAAAATGATTGGGAGATTTTTCCTGGGAAACCTGTGGGATGTTGCCAAAGGTGTTGTGAAATCGGGATCCAAGATGTTTCTGAACAAAGGCAAGGATTTACTCAAATTAGGGACCCAAGAGACTCTTACCGCAGAAAACACTTTAGCCATTAAAGGTAAAGATTTGGCTATATCCAAGGCGACAGATCTCGTGACTAAGGGTAAAGACTTGGCTGTCAAGAAGGCTCAGGACCTGACACAAAAGGGGCTCGCCAACTTTCAGAAGCTCTGAAAGCCCAGCACAATCGTAGTGATACCACCGCCAACAGTGTTCACAACCCACCCAATCTTCTTGCCTCTCATTGCTGTCGTTGTCGAACAATCCTCCGCATCCCTGGCACTTGTTTTCATCTCTTTCTTCTGTTACTGCAGTTTTTCGTTTGCCTTGGCGTGCAGGTTGCTTTCCTTTTTTTGCTTTTGCCAGTCTTTGCTGTTTTCTTTCATCTTGTGCTTTTATTCTAGAGTACGCCTCATGACTTGTTATGACTTCTCCATAGTATGCCAAGTCTACACGAGCAGATGGCTTTGGCCGTGGTGGTGGAATAGGCGTTCTTGTTTTCTGGAACAACTTGGAGAAGTGGTGTCTAAGCTGAAGTTTGATTGCAGGAGTGGTAGCTGCTGTCGGAGAACGAGGGCTCTTGCATGGTGTTCGTGTAGTAACAGCATCTGCTGGACTAATTTTTGCTTGAGGAATGGCTGCAGCTGATGGCTTTGGATATAAACCAGCTCCTCGAAATGCACCTTGAAATTGGTGTGGTTTCATGGATGTGTCTGTCAGCTGTTTTAGTAATTTGGGAAAAATTGTTTTACGGACACCTTGTCCCCTTGTTCTTCGTTTATAGTCGGTCAGAATTTTCTGCCAATTTTTCTTCATGGGAGCAAACACGCCTACATCCAGAGGTTGTAATGCGTGCGTGGTATTTGGAGGCAGGGTTACGAGAATGATGTTGTATTTTCTTGCCACATTGATGACATCCAAGTTGATGTGTGAATAGTGTCCATCGAAAAACAAGATCACGCTGGGGCTAGTATCATCTGTGAAGTCTGAGTCATCACTACGGTCACTGACAAGACTTGGTTCTGTTGTCGTCAGTGTAGTAGATGGCTCTTCATTTTCTGCAATCAGTTTCATCTTCTTGAGCACTGGTATGAAGCCTTTTACAAACCAGCTGTAAAAGTTTTGTTTTTCCATCCACCCGCTGGCTGATACTCCATACATTGCTTCAGTAGGGCCACTAAGGGTCCAGGTATGATGCAAGTGCTGAGCTTTATATAGAATATAGGGAGGGATTTTGTCTCCATTGGCATTTCCACCCCAATGGACAGTAATGTATTCACGTCCACTCCCTGCCATGGTCTCATATACAGACTTAGTTCCTCTCCTAGCTAGGACCATTCTAGATGAGGAGGCTGTAGCAAAAGCGGTTTCATCGCAGTTCCAAATTCTTTTGGACAGCTCTCTCTTACTCAGTTTAAACAACCCAGCCTTCCTGTAGATCTTCTCGACAAATTCCATCCAACCCTCAATTCTCTCTTTGGTCAATGCCTTAGCACGTTTCTTTGACAGATGTTGTGGTTTCCTTTGACTCAGTGCACTCTTCCATCGCTTAAAGAAGCCAACAAACCAGTCAGGACCAGGTAAATCATCAGGAAAAGGATTTTCTCTAGCATTTGCTCTAAGGTAATCTGAGATGACGTTGCTGAGACTTGATCTATCAAGGGGAAACCCCATCTCTTGCAGCACAATGCAACATTGCACTATTTCTCTCTCTTCCTGGTAAGTCAAGACTGTTGGCCGTCCACCGTATCGCGTTTTACTGACTCCCTTGTGATGATCGCGAAGGGTTGAGTAGGGAATGCCGTACACAGCTGCCGTCTTCCTTATGCTGTCCTGGTTTTCAGCAAGATCTTGCAGTGCCTTTCTCAGGGCTTCGTCAGAGAACTTGTTCTTAATTCCTTTAGGTTGATAATGTCGTACCATTATTGCAAAGTAAACGAATAAAGCAGAT
This sequence comes from Corticium candelabrum, assembly GCF_963422355.1. Lineage (NCBI taxonomy): Eukaryota > Metazoa > Porifera > Homoscleromorpha > Homosclerophorida > Plakinidae > Corticium > Corticium candelabrum. The sequence goes on from NC_085105.1 coordinate 4,529,139, forward strand.
CAGAACGCAAGCGAAGTAAGTCTACGACTGTGACAATGTGATCGAATTTTGGACTCTAAAGGAAGGGCAACGGTGCGTTTTGTCTGCATCAACGTATTTAGTGGTAGAGTGGGTTGCACAAAATAGCATTTAGTCTTTTGGATTGTCTCTAACAAGAAAGTTTTTGGACCGCAAGTTCCGCTACCTAGGTCGTTCTCACAACAAACAAGCCGTTTGAGACACAACGGCAAGGACTTAGTGGTTATGTCACTGCCTGCTAAAACCACGAAGGGTCGTCTACTTACGTGCTGTAATGGGAAAGGCGTACGGTTTTCTCATCAACAACGCTGAGCGGTTTACTGTCACGTGATCGGAGTTACCCCGTGATCGGAGTTACCCCGTATTACCTTAGCTCTAGGCAAATTCAACATCGAGAATTTGTCAGTGTGGATGCCTAAGGTTCGACCATCGCTCTCCGTGCAAACGCAATTGGAGGCGTTGATGTTGACCGGCGTGCGGCGTAGTCTCTACTTTGAGCAAAAGAGTGTATAGAGCTCAGTTTGGAGCTACCAAATTGAGTCCCACTTGAATGGTCACCAGCGTTGTTAACGAGCAATTAAATTATCTCGACACGCCTTGGTCGCGTTTACGTCCATCGAGCGGGATGAGGGATGAGACTCAGAAACAGAAAATGAACAACCAGATCTTCGACAATGCTCTGCTGACACGATTGAGCGTGCGCGTCAACAGCAGACAGTACCTAGACAGGAAGATCGAAACAAACTTTGCCGAACGCTCTGAAAATTACTCGAGGACGTACACATTATTGCAGGAAGCGGTCAAGAAGTATTCAGACACGGATTCTGGTAGCCAAATGTCTGTCAAAGACTTCGCAGCACTCTACCCGATCATACATGTCGACGTGTCCAAGCACAGAGAAAGGGTGAAGATGGGCACAACCGACCTCGAATACGATAGCAGTTGGCAAAAAATTTCAACAAATTAGCAGACCCAACTGCCGATGGTCCTTATCACGTCTACTGTGTGGCATTGAGTGATCGATACATAGCGTTGGAGGCGGTGAGCGGTAAGATGAACGTAATCGTTTAGTGTAATACAGATACGAGTTACGTCAGTTTGGGTTCACTCTGACGGATAGTCAGAAAAAAGCGTTACGAAGTGCCCTTCAGTAGCACACGGGCTACACCCTACGATTATCTCACTGCCATTATCAGAAACAAGATCACAAAGACAAAGGCCCAGAAACGGAACATTGATTTGAAACTCTCCACGTCACATATCGCTAAAATGGTGGATCGATCGGCTCGATATTGGCTAAATATATACCTAAAATTCTCAAATTTGCCCCGCAGTGCTCGGTACACTAGGATTGTTACTCTTGTGGTAAAAGAAAGCCCAATTAGACAAATGGCTAGTCTAAGTATGTAAACGTGTAGGCTAGCATACACGTCTGTATATTTGTACACCGGCTATTTGTCTAATAGGGTGCAATTCGGTAAAAACTAGTAAGCTTGTATGGCTTACAGGGTTTAAAGAAAGGAAATACTCACAAAAGTTTCCAAATATATTTTGAGCCCTTTCTCGGCGATCCGCTAGTGTGTCTATAGCGTCACACATTTCCATCTGATCTGGCGACGCATTTTAATTAACAGATTTGCATACATGAAGAGGATGAATGCGAATCTTTATAACGAGTAAAATGTAGCGGTGGGTCAGATAGTAAAAACTTTGACGCCGGGTTCCCTACTTTTGCAGAATGTTGAATCATTGGCGACGACCACGACCGCCGCTGCGACGATGGCAAAGACGAAAACGCGGGCAACAAAGACAAAGTCGAATCGAAAACGGAGACCAAGATGGAAACAGAAAACAATACCCGATAATGGCAAGTTAGCAAGGTTTTTCTTGTTACAACATTTGTGATAAGCTTATTTAAATAGAAACATTGCGGGGTAGCTAAACGCGTAAACTATGACAGTGACGAAGAAAGTTGTTTACGAGGGGAGGGAGACTGTGCCGTGGATGTCATCATGAGTAAGCAAAACTACATCGCTTGCCAGACTGTAAACAGATTATCAAAAGTCACTGGCACAGAAAAATTCAATTCCTACACTGAGCGAGGGGGATTTAGCCCCATATTCCCCCCCCCCCCCCCCGCTTCCTGAGCCGATGTATTTCGTTGACTATTCTTACATAAAGAGTTTTCCGTACTCTGTGACATCAGATAATAATCCGTTTTCGTCCAAGCAGATTCGAATCCGTGTATAAGTAAAATAATCAACATTCCGTTAATTTGCCTCTCTATCCGTCCAGTCTAAAGCACTACAGATTGCGACACTTAGATTTTGTATTTATGCCAAAATACAACAATAAAGGGCGTAACTGCAAGGGTCAGGCATTCAACTGTCTAAAAGTACCTTGACGTCGGTACTGTGGCAATGCATCGTTGCTTTAGTGTTAGAACTGACCACTGGCGACGTAAAATTTGATCTGGAAATGAAAACTGTATTGTTAAAACGGAAATATTACTTAAATTAGGTTAAAGTTCGATGACCACCTTGAGTTTCGTTCAATTTCCTCGGTACTAGAACCATTGTCTTTCAATAACGCATCTTCTCCTTTTCTTCTTGAATCATTCAAAGTTGACTAAAAATTTAATGTACATTTCTTATTATTATCAAATTTTACCTCGTGTCGCTTATATGGTGTTCGCTGAAAGTTTGATCGCCCAATGTTCTTTCAACCACTAACCTGTTTTCGGTTACGTTGGATGCGAACGACGTGTTACTTGAGCGATTCTCATTAGTCTGCAACAAGCAATTATATAAGCATTAATTGATTAATTAATGTGATAAAAAACTACGTTTTGATTAAAGTACAAATGCTGCCAACAATACAAAGTATATTTTACTTGTTTGAAATATCTAATTTAAGACAAGAGTTAATAGGAGCCCTCTTGCCTGTTCTATTTTAAAACGTTAATAGCAATGTTAGAATTTCACGGCTATACCAAATCAATCTCACGTCATAAAAGCCACTTTCTCAAGTAAGGAAAGAGGAAAGGAGAAGATGGTAAGAAGAAAATCTGGAGAGCAAGGGAAGAGAGAAGACACAAAAGAAAAAACCAAAAAGGAAATGGGAAAATGGGAGAGCGAGGAAACCGGAGCAGAAAAAAGGAACGACAGAGATGCTAAGAGGAAAGCAAAAGCAAGAACAAAAAACTGAAAGCAGAAAATACAAAAGGGGAGAAATCAAAACTAAAATAAATAGAATGGAGTAAATATGGAAAAAAAAGAAAATGAGAGAGAGAAAAGAGGAAAAGAGGGGGAATGGTGGGAGAAAAAGTAGAAAGAGAAAAAGGAGAGAGAAAGAAAAGACCAAAAGAAGAAAAAGAGAAAGTGAGAAAGTACAAAGAAAAGTACGAAGATCACAGAAAGAGAAAGAGACGGATTGAGAAACAGTGAAGAGAGAAAGATCAGTGAGAAAGAGGAAATAGAGTGTCGGGAGAGAGAAAGAGAGAAAGAGAGAAAGAAAGACAGAAAGAAAGAGAGAAAGAAAGAGAGAAAGAGAGAAAGAAAGGAAGAGAGAAAGAGAGGAAGAGATATGGAGTTTGGGCCTTACGTTTCGACTGGGGATGCTGCAGTTATCAATAACTCCCCGTCCTGCATCTTTAATTAAGTTAAGGAGAGTGTTTGTTCGGTTTTGATCGTCCTCATCATCAAAGCATTGCTCATCACAATTTGTAACAGATAGCACTAGTAGTATATAGACTGCCGGTTCTGGACCACTTGGATATCTACAATACAAATGCCTATTTTTGTGGTCTATTATTCCACTTAGATCTCTCCAACACCAATACCCATTCTTGCAGTCTAGTATTTCACCAGTACAGTATCTCTCCAATACAAATAACCATTTCTATGATCCTACGTATATGCCCATCTATTTGACTCCTCCACCCCCTGTTTCCCATCCGTGAGTCTAAGGTATGGTTTCCATTTGTTTATCTAGTATCTTCCCTCGTCTCGAACGCGCATCCCCACTCAGCGTCAGAGACGTGGAAGCTCCTCTTATTAGACGCATGTGATATATAGTATATAGCACACTGGTACAGTCTATACTTAGTCATTTGTCTAATAGCGCGCACATCTGCTATAATAGTCTATATCTGTGAAAGTCATTTGTCTAATAGGGCGCACATATGATGTAACAAGATATACTCCGAAGTACACAAGGAAAACACCAAAAGTACACCGAAAATTACACTGAGAATATAATAAACAGAAAATACACCGGAAGTGATAGTTCTGTTACCGGGAGGAAACAGGAAGTTTACCGAAAATATACCGAAAGTATGTTAAAAGCTTAAGACGTCATAGTAAATCGGTCAAAACCAGCCAGATCCGGTCAAAACCGGTCATGGGAAACTCTGGGAAAATCTGGGGGAACCGGGAAATTTGGGAAATCCAACGTGCTCATCACGTGTACGGGTCAACTATAAAAGCAGTGCACCGCGTAGATAGCGTCATTCTGTCCTTGGTGATGCAAGTTTGCGCTCTGAGCACGTTTGTGTGATATTCTCTGTCAAAACCGCTAACAAATTGTACTCTATTAAACAAACAATATAACCTATTTATAAGCACGTTTGTGTAGCAGTCTCTTGAAGTGGCAAGAAATTGCGCCCTATTAGACAAATAACTATTCTATAATATAGCAGAGCGATTAATCGTGTTATTTCAAAACTGGCAAGTTTGTTTCACCAAGGACATATATCCTTGGAAACGTATATGAATGCTATCCCCTCCACAGAGGAAACAGCTCTACCAGTGGTTGTAACCACTCTACGTGTGAAGCCTACTCCAGCTCCACGTGTAAAACCTATCCCCGCTCCAGGTATGAAGCCCAGTCCAGCTCCAGGTATGAAGCCCAGTCCAACTCCACGTGTGATATCCATCTCCTCTCCACGTGTAAAGCCCAATACAGCTCCACGTGTGAAACCCACCCTTACTTTACGTGTGAAGCCAATCCAGCTCTATGTGTAAAACCCACCCCCACTCCAAGTGTGAAGCCCACTATGGCTCCGCGTGTGAACCTCACCCCACCCGCATTGCAGTGAAAGAAGATGCCTCACGCTGTAAGTAGTTTCTCCAAGGTTGGCAGATGAATGTCCCAGAGGATCAACACGATCCGCAAACCTTTCTGGTCAATGCGCGCTTAAAAATTCGTCACAAGGTCGTCGAAGAAATCCTATCACTAAACGGTGTAAAATTCTAACTGCTTCTGGAAGTTCGTCTTTACAAACAGACAACCGAAGGACTCGAAAAATAGAATGAACCCACAGTTAGAAGTAGAATTGAACCTCTTCTTACAGCTGTCAAGATCTCACAATCGTTAGACAGAGGATTGCAACACATGCTGGAAACACTGAAACAGTTCACGAACGAAGGAAGCGGATGGGCAATGGATGGCATCACACGATTTCAACTCCACATTGCACGATACAAACCGATCCGCGGTGGCTCTTATCTCCCACTCCCAAAAGAAGAGCAAAACAAAAAGGCTGTCATCAACGTCAAAAACAAAGACAACAGCTGTCTAAGATGGGCTCTGCGATCAGCACTCTTCCCAGCACGCGACCACACCGATCGACCTAGCAAATACCCGACAAGCGATGAAATGTGTTGAAATGTTATTCAAGAACCAACTTTCATCAAACAGATTGATCTCGTGGAGAAGCAAAACCCTACACTCGTTGTGAACGTCTTCGGATGGGGCAAAGGTATCATCTATCCACTCAGATTATCAAAGTCAGAGTCATCCCAACCCCTATTCATCGGCAAAGGACTCAAGCAACATTACACTTGTATCAAAAACCTCAACCGCCTAGTCAACGATCAAAGCAAACACGATCATCGAATATTCCTTCTCGAACAATATAAACCCAACGGTGGAGGTGTCGGACATCACGCCGTTTGAGTAGAGATGCCTGAAAAAGGTAAGAACAAACTCACCTTCCAGAATTACCAAAGCCAACTCAAAGTCCCTTACGTCGTCTAAGCAGACTTTGAGTCTCTCATCAACAAGATCGAAGCACCCACACGTGATCTCAAAAATGTAACACTCAGAAGACGGTTCATCACGAAGTTGTGGTTTTTCTTATATCGTCGTACGGTGCGACAGACAAACTCAACAACCCATCGTCTACCGAGGACCCAATGCTACTAATCAAAGATACCATCAAAGATATCAAACCTATCGAGATGACGCCACAAGATTGGCTAGACCACAAGAATGAAAAAATGTCACATCTGCGACAAACCCCTAGTCGTACCCCTCTTGCGAGATGCCATCGACGAGTATGATCCAAACACAGGTGAGTACGTAGGCGCCTCACACAAAAGGTGTCACATCCAAACCTTTAAACAAATTCACCGACAAGTTTGAACAGAGCATTTGTAAGTTTGAAGAATTCAAATCCAGCATCATAGAGGAAAGCAAGAGGAAAGAAGAAAGGAAAAAGAAAGAAGAGAGAAGTTATGTCGTTCCTCAAGAGAAACTATCGCGATTGTGTCAAAGACCACTGCAACATCACAGGGCAATATCGAGGTGCAGCCCACAACCAATGCATTCCCAAACTTAGACTGTCTACAACCATTCCCGTGGTCTTCCAAATGTTCGTGGATACGACAGTCATCTATTGATGCAAGCCATGTCTAAGGTACAAGGCAACGTCAGCTGCATTCCCAAAAACACGGAGAAATATATCTCATTCTCCCTCGGACAGCTACGCTTCATCGACAGCGTTCAGTTCCTGTTGGCCTCACTCGACAGATAGTCAAAGCACAAGATCTCGCTACTACGCAGATAACCAAAGAATACGAGCCCGACGACCGAAGTACATCCTACTGTTGAGAAAAGGTGTCTATCAGTACGAGTGCATGGCCGATTGAGCAGGACTCCACAAACCCAAAATACAACCTCGAGATGCCTTCTACAGCACATTGAGCGATAAAGGGATCACCGATGGAGATTACGATCACGCGCAGAAGATTTAGTCGACATCAGATGTAAGACCATGAGCGACTATCACGATTTGTATTTGCGTTCGGATGTACTGCTCTTGGCCGACGTATTCGAGAACTTTAGAAAGACCTCTATAGAGAAAGACCTACTTACTTGATCCAGCTTACTCAATTGCAGGGCTTTCGTGGGATGCGTTTTTAAAGCACTCGGGAGTAGAGCTCATACTTTGACCGACTGCGACGTCCACCTATTCTTTGAAAAAGGTATGCGATGTGGTATATCGATGGTCTCTCGACGATACGCCAAAGACAACAATCCTCACGTCAAAGGCCACAATCCCGACAAGCCCACCATCTACATCCAGTATCTAGACGTGAACAATCTATACGGATGGGCGATTTCACAACCCCTACCCACGGGAGGATTTGAGTGGGTGGATCCACCGAGCATACAAACGATACTAGATCATCCAGACAAACAAGCAAGGGATATATCCTAGAAGTCGACTTAGAGTATCCATCGAATTTACATTACGAACACAACGCCTACACACTAGCGCCCAAACGTCTGGAGGTTCCCAAAGAATGGCTGTCGGAATACCAACGAAACCTACTTAAGGGTATTTATGGGAGTGAATCGAAAAAAGGAGAGAAGTTGGTACACATTCTTTGAAAAAAGACCAAGTACGTTCTCCACTATAGAAACCTATAACTGTACTTGTCTCTAGTTATGGAGCTGACTAAGATCCAGCGTATGCTTCAAATCGATCAATCTCCTTGGACGGCCTGCTACATCCACAAGAACACCGAGCTTCGTAAACGAGCCATCTTCGACTTTGAAAAAAGATCTGTTCAAAATCCTCAGCAACTCGGTCTTTAGCAAGACAATGGAAAATATAAGAAAACGTCAAGACGTCAAACTCGTACGATCGTGAGAAGAGAACAGATATCGCAAGCTGATCGCCGACCCCTCCTTTGAACGCAGCGTTATCTTCGACCACGGGCTCGGCGCACTCTACATAAATAAGAAAAGGATCTTGTCGCGTTGTGCGTTGCGTATCGGTGGAGAAGTCGACAGGGCAGACAAGGGATTGACGTTACCAGGTTCGGTAGGTGGTGGAAAAATGAGAAGGCGTGGGAACCTCTAACCAATTAACAGATCGACGAGATACTCGAGAATCGTGGGGTAGCCAACTATGGAGAAGCCTCAAGTAAAGACACGCTACTCCACACGCCCAAAGCCATTGAGTTTCTAGTCATCAACCTTGAAGATTACTTTCTTGATGATGGACCCATTGGGTGGCCATCTACAATGATGGAGGACGAGATGTGGAATATTTTTGATAGCTTCGGGATGCGCCCTCTGGAGAACGTCTACCGGTATATGCAAAAGATAAGAAATGGCATCCTGTTCAATTCGAGTATACTGCAAGATATTAATAGCGTGCTGTGTGGCTACTATTGCCTATACGTTATCGCGAATCGGTGGAAAGGGCATTCCATGCAAGATATTCTTCTTGATTTCACGCAAGTCCCGTTGTTTGGAAATGAACGCCGTGTAGTAGAGAATTTTTAATGTAGGCGTATATATAGCACCTTTGTGTCGTACTGTGTGAGCTGTGAAAGAAAGACTCCGGTATCAAATCCGACTCCTATGCGAACATCAAACGGTAGGATAGTGCTGAGATCGACGTGCCCGGTGTGTGCAACCAATAAATCCGGATTTATGTCGAGGAAAAAACCGAAGGTCGCGGATTGGATAGAATTATATCTCAAATACCTCTCATTGGGTCGTTACTCAAAGGAATATTTGGTAGTGGAGCCGGAAAAGGATTGCGTCTAGCGGGCACGATGGGTGGAGGTATGAATGGTAGGGTGGAGGTATGAATGGTAGTGTGGATGGACCAACACGCCGAAGAACTGAATAAACCCGCAAAACAACATTTTACGACGAGACGTGTCAGGGTGGAAGGTAGACGACACATGGTCCGCGGATCTCGTCGACATGCAGTCTTTCTCGAAATACAACGACTGAGTCAAGTATCTTCTCAAAATCATCGACGTGTTCAGCAAGTACGCGTGGTCGGTTCTTCTACGCGACAAAACGGGTAAAGCTATCGTAGGAGCTTTAGATTCGATCATACCTTCCAAACCCAGGAACTAATCGTGGTGGTTAGTTTTACAATAGGACTATTTATCGTTTAGAAGAAAATAATATTCACAGGTATGCAACCTACAATGAAGGTAAAGCGGTGGTGGCAGAAAGATTTAATCGGACTCTGAAAACGAGGATGTGGAAGTATTTCTCGGCCAACAATACCTATAGGTATATCCACGTTTTGGATTCCCTGCTGAAACAATATAATACCTCCTATCACAGATCTATACGAATGACAAAAGCCAGAAAAACGAACTTCTTGTTAGAAATCATCTGTACAGTAATAAAGTATCTGTAAAAGATCAAAGTTCAAAGTCGGTGATCGTGTTCGAATCGCTAAAAGAAAGGCGACTTTCAAAAAGGATACACACTCATTTCGACAAAAGAAGTCTTTGAGATCGTGGAAATACAGAACACCAACCCAGTCACCTAGAAACTCAAAGACTGGAACGGAGAGAGTATAGAAGACTCCGTCTACGAAACAGAATTACAAAGAACGTCCCAAGACGTATTTGGGATCGAGGTGATACGAAAAAAGGGTCAAAATAGTAAGGATACCCCAATACGTTCAACAGTTGGGTGCCCATAAACGCCCTCAAAACCTTTGGATGAGATCTTCGATAGTGTTCTATGGTTGCTCGTATTTGATTAGAGACTTCTCGAGTGTGGGGCACAGCGTTGGGCTTGCTCTGGAAGACCCGTTCGCGTGAATATCTTAGATAGAATAAAACCCAATTTGATAATTTTTCTTTGGTGGAAAATAGACCATATTTTCTATCTGTCGAATTCTCATCGCGACCGTCTTCTTCTCATCCTCGTTGAATCATTATTATTCTCATTCGCACCCTTTTTAAGTTCGCAACACGCACACATTTTATTAAGTATAGGATCAATCCATTTCAATTTTGGAGGAGGATGGACGGCGCAGTACCAACACTCGTCATTATAGGGATAATGGTCCTACAATGAAGACATTGGATAACCCCTCGATGTTGGCGGCATGTCCCGATACCGTATCAATCGTCTGCTTTGCAAGTATTCAACATCTTATACTTATAGGTTATATGTTTCTCTAATAGGGGCAAAATTTTATATAGCCGTTTGTACAGCTATTGAGCAACTCGAGTATCTCTTGCATTTGTACGACGAAAGTCATATCATTGCGGTAGCGTTCGATAGCGCATTGCGCGTTTTGAATCCGTCCACTATAGAGCTCACATACCTTTTACAACTATACAACCAGGAGTACATCAGTGGCACGGCACTTGAAAGTGCATTGCACGTTCCATCTATGAAAGAGTTCAAATGTCTTAGAACTACACAAGCGTGATAAAATCGGTGATGAGGCGTTCAACTCGGCATTGCGTGTTGAAACCTCCCTCTAAAGATATGAACGTGGAAGAAACGCGTATAAAACCAAGCGCGAAGAGGAGTCGTATAGCGAACCCTGGTCTATGCGGGGTTAGAGACCATCTCCCGAAGCGACATCCGACAAACCAAGACACCTTTAAAATATCCTTTCTATAGTATTGATGGTGATGATGTGAGTAAGTCTACTCAATCTGAGTTGATAACGGCCCAGTTGTAACACAATTGCACGATTTATTCGTGATCCCCTCTTCGGCATATGTAATGGCTCATTCGAGGTCGGTGGCGCCCCCTCTATGACATAGAAGCACGATCCTAATGTGACCGTACTTGGCGGCGTGATCCATGGAGCGTTGAACTCATCAGCACCCAAATCGTGACACAAGAGTTTCGTAAGCGTTGCTTGCAGCACACACCATGGCCGCCAGGTCGATGTCTGTAGCTTCTAAATCACGATATTGTCGCACGGTAGATTCAAGGCCTTCTTCTGCGGCATACGTCATGGCCATTCGATCTCGTGGGCGCCCAATCGCGGCACAGGTGAAGAAGAGATGACTGACTCTTACATGCAGGACACACGATAGCCTTGTCGACGTCGGTGGCTCCCCATTAGTGACATAGTTGCACTATATTTTCATGGCCACTGTCTGCTGCCCAGGCCATGGATTGATCAAAATTGGTGACACCCCAATCACGACACAGACGCATAATGTTCTCTTGACCGCAACTTGCAGCCCATAGCATAGCCGAGTCGAGATGGGTCGCTCCCAATTCTCGACATAAACGGACGACTTCTTCGTGACCACCTGCAGCCCATCCCATATCTTCGTCGAGGCTGACCTTGTCATAGTTGTGACACAATCGCACGACGTGCGCATGACCTCCGTATGCAACCATATTCATAGCCTCTTGGACGTGAATGGCGCCCGAGTCTTCAAGCCAAGTGCACTATAACGGTATGGCCGCAAGTGACAGCTAGGGTCATAACTTTATTGGAAGAAAGGATATACTGGTCTGTAATAAAGTCTTTCCCTATGGGATACACTCGACCACTCTACCAGTAGACTCCTAGAACTTTCTGTCTATGTATAGGAAATTCGGTAAGAGTCGATCCGTGATAACGCACCGCTTGAGCAGCGGCAAGAATTTGTAAAGATAGTATCGCCGTTGTATACACTATAGATTACATGTGTCTAATAGGACTTTCAACACGAGCTTCCACGTCTCGGGCGCCGAGTGGGAGTGCTCGCTCAAGACGAGAGAAGATACCAGATAGAGAAATTTAAACCACACTTGATGAGAGACAGGGGGTGGAGAGGTAAAATAGATGGAGTAGGATCATAAGAATAGTTATTTGTATTGAAAGGTACTAGTAAATTACTATAAACCACAAAGAATAGGCTTTTGTATTTGAGAGATCTAAGTGAAATACTAGACCACAAGTAATAGGCATTTGTATTGGAGAGATCTAAGTGAAATACTTGTCTGTCTGGTATCTTCTCTTGTCGAGGGCGCGCATCCCCACTCGGCGCACGAGACACGGACGCTAGTGTTGAACGTCCCATCACAGGGTACGGTATAAACATAACGACATACGGACAGACATACGGAAAGTCAATTCAGCCCGTTTAGAGAAAGCTTCTCGCGAAGCAGTCCACCACTCACTGTGATATCCTTCTTTTACACTCGTAGCTAACTACGCGAGGATGATAGAATCGGTGATGAGGCGGTCGACTCGGTATTGCGTGTTCTGATATCTCCAGACGAGGAGGAAATGTCACCCAAGCAAGAGGAGATCAAGGAGGAGCCGTACGACAAACCTGGGTGTATCCCGAGTTGGATATCTCCTGAACCGACATCTGATGAACCAAAACATTAAAAAGATATCCTTTCTATAGGATTGATGGTGATGATGTGAGCAAGCCTGCTCAACTGAATCGATAGCAGCCCAGATGTAACACAATTGCACGATTTCTTCGTGATTCCCTTTTTGGCACATGTCATGGCCCATTTGAGGTCTATGGCATAAAAGCACGATCCCAATGCGACCGTACCTGGCGGCGTGACAACCTTTCTTTTACCACCTCTCCAACACAAAACACTTTTTTCCAAACCTGGCGCACTCCCAATCTCTCCAATACAAAGAACAATTCTTCAAAAGCTAGCGCAAAAGGAGGTATTAGGATTGCCCTAGAGATGGTAAGGTAAAGTGTAGCGTTCTGGCGAACTTACGGGATGCGCTAAGAGTGTAGCGAGTAGCACAGACCGGAAGTGCGCCAGAACCGGTACTCTACTCTACTAATGTCACACTGTAATTTCTCATGATATAGCTTTCTATACCTGATATTCGATGTCGCTAACAAGACGCATTATAAGTGAATCAATTTTTATGTCTTAGAGTCGGATTCGGCTCCTCACTTCGTTGTGCGGTTCTACATTTTCTGATTTTTGGTTAGATTTATCGGATTACTTGAGTTTTAATGGTCATCGGATGCAAAGAGGGTTGCTCTCCATGGAACTTTTCTCTCTTTCAGAACATGTAATGTGGAGTCTAGATCCCCTCTACTGATCTGATAATATTTGTGAAAGTCAATATAATGTTAAGGACTGTATTCTCTTTAGAATTCCAAATACGTAATGCAGAATCAGAAGCTGTCCAACTGATTTGACCGTGTTTATGTAAGTGTGAGAGATATTGCGGTATTCTTCATTTTTACATTAAAATTCAGCATAAAAATTCTGTTGGCATCACCACTCACAAAAACATACGATGTAGTAGTAACCACTCAATTTGGCGGCATTCGCAGTTCCAAATATATTCTACGCTTCCTACAGAAATCATATGCGTTTGAAGTCAAATGGCTTCTGTGGGCTGCCCGATCATGGCCTCATTGATCTTACACCCCATTCACACAAGTACAGCTCCAAACTAAGTAGAGCCAAGTCAGCCTGGGTTAATGAAGCGAGCCAAACGTTGTTCACAAGGCATTCGACAAAGCAAACCAGGCGAGTTTTATTAAGCGCGTCTGTTGGTGCGCGCGCTAGCTACAAGACATCGTCATAGAGCAAGCTGCCAGCGCTTACTTCTCGTAGGCGCTAGAACAGTCTAATGCGGACATATCTGGGAGAAGTAAGTGAGTAGAAGTCCTAAGTATCCAGCCTCCTTAATTTGTTCCGCTAAGCTTGCATACACTTTTACATTTTTTGCGCAATCTTATAATTTGAAACTGCTTGCTTTCTTCACCTCACGAAGAAATAATACACAAGGTTTCGTGTTCGGACCACGTCATCTTGGTAGCTAGTAAGCATGCGCGGCCTTCAGCCTGACTTGGCTCACATTCACAAGACCATTTGAAGCTGAGCTGACCCTGGCCAGCACTTGCCTCGGCCTCCCAGACACAAGTAACGCCAATTAAAATCGGCCGTGAAATAGGTCAGGCCAAACGGGTTGGCACGGCAAGTTGTGGTAGGCCAGGCCAGCAACGCTCAGCCTGGATCAACCCGGCTCGGCCCGCGCTCACACGATAATTCATTCAGCATTGATTCGTACCAGCTCGAGCTGGCCCAGTTACAAGTGTCCATGTGAATGGGGTATTAGTGGCGCCCTGAGCATGGCATGCTTGTAAAATTGCTGTTAAAATGTGCAGTATTGATCACAGAGCTGTCGATTTCGGTATCACCCCATTCGTACATAGCCATACGATCTGCTCGTGGTCTCCACGGCGGCCGCAGTCATGGCTTCATCGAGACTGGTAGTACCCCGCTCATGGAGCAACCGATGCGTTCATAACTTGGGTCCAGTCGAGGCATAGCCACACCATATATATATGCTCGTTTGACAGCGACCACCCGCTTTGTTATGTAGTCAGCATCAGCACCCATCGTTGACGCGACCGCATGCATCCCGTAGATCTCGGTCCGTTGGCTTCCAGCTCGTATGCCAAACGCACCAGGGTTTCACAACTGTGCTACGCAGCCTGCCATATAGCCGAGTCAAATTCAGTGGAACCTAAAGGACACCCTGCGATGGCCAGGGCCATGGCTCAGTTGAGGTCGACGTTGGCCCAATGGCGGCACAAGTAAAGAATTGATTCTTAACGTTTCGTGCGGCGCTCGCCATGGCCCAGTTAATATGAGTGACTCCTAGTTAATGCAAAGGCGCAGGACGGGTTCTGGACCGTCACACGAAGCCATGACCATGCATGCATGGCGTCGTCAGATCCAATGGTCTCCTATGTACTCAATTTAATACTTAACAAGTACATCCTAGCATCTTTGGGTTTTCATATATCGGAAACGTTTAGGTAGTTTATCCGTAGTAGTAAATTGCTTCTACAGCGGCAAGCGCTTGTAAAGATGATAAGGCTGTCATCTTCTGTCATATCATAAAAATGATTTGCACTCAAAATACTTTGTCTATCTATAGAACCTCTTTCTTTAATTGGGAGTAAGTTACTACCGCGCCAACGTTGCTGTCTTAACATTTATAATTTAAATATATCAATTCGAGATATAGCTGATTCCTTTAAATTGTCGGTAAGAACTCATTTTTTGAATGGGCGTCTCCCATATGATGATAGGCATCTGCCTACGACATTGTCTTATAATACTCATAGCAAACGATAAAGTTGTTGCTAGGTATTTCATAAATGTATCCTTACCATCTTCCATTTCCGCCAAGAATAGATATACGGTAAACCTATATTCAATTTTCTCAAGCTGGAAGACCTCGTTATCGAAAATTTGTTGATCGCCTTCATGCATGGTTGCGCGATTACAAAAATCAAAGATTTAGGATCATTCTTTATTTGGCACTTTCATTCTCGATATCAGCAGTACTCTCTTGCTGGAATTATTTATTATCATGAAGTTCCACCCCCTAGACAGAATTTGGCAGTTATAGATAGCCAGCGTCGTCGGTCATAAGCTGTCTTTACTGCATTTGCGATTCTTGGTCTTGCCCAATCCGCGTGTGACGCTGCTGTCCTCTGCTGCTCTTGTCATTGATCTTAAATTCTCAAAACCTAAATCTCAGTCGATTGCTAAAAGGAGATGTCAATGGTATCTTACGTGCTGGCATGCACGGTCAGCCTCTTATGGGGAAGAGCAGCATGCCAAAGCGTAGTCCACGATGCGTCAAACCCAACTGCCCTTCTTATAAAAAAAAGCTCAGGCTAACCTATAGTTCGATCTAGACCAAGTAAATTTCTAGAAAATCTGTAATTGTAAACCATCTCTAGAGTTCTAGACGACCTGTAATGCTGAAACACTAATTGAGGACAGTCTGTAATTTTAGACCACTCTAGACATGGTGGAGAGTTCTGGATAGTGAGCGCCGAATTAATTGCTTAGAGCAATAAACAGTGCGCCCTGCCCTTCTACACAAACTTTAAACAAGTTAAAATTCTACATTAACAGGGTTGTAACAACACTTAATAAAGAACAAGAATGTCTTCTACAATTGCAAAAACTAAATGTATTACAGTAGTTTGGTGCGAAATAGATCACTACTCTCTACAGAGGTTACCTTGCTGGATGTGTTTTGACCAACGTGAACAAGCGATGATTCAACAGGGCGAAGAGCCGCACCTTGCTTGGAAATCCTAATCACAAAATTCACAATTTATCGTGAATACGTGCTTTTAGAAGGATTAGCATTGTGCAACTAAATATTATAACTAGCGAGCACAAATTTTAGGTGAAATGGTAACATGCCATCAAAAATACGTTTGCGTCAACTATTAAAGGTTACAGCCAGAGTAAATGGCAGTTGCAGCACATTGTTTTAACAACGATTTTCGTAAAATTATAACTGACTCATCATTGAGTGCCATATCGCTTTGCTGTTTGCTGTCCCGTTTTTCTTGATTACGTTGATGAGATGCCTCTTGAGCTTCCTCAGTCTTGGTGAGTTCATGTTTTCTGTCTATATGGTCAGTGTTACTTGCTAATGTTGGAAATAGACGGTTTTCAGACTTCAGAGCTCCACGTTCGTTATCTTAAAATTAATAGATGTTAGGAAAATCATAAACATAAATTTCACGAAAGCACCTTTCACATCCTTAGAAAAATCGTCGTCACCCATTGAGACACTTGAAGCATTACATGTTCTAGAGCTTGCACTTAGTAGATGTTGGGAGTGCATCGACGGTGTTGTTGTTGTTGTTGCTTCATTGGCTTGTTCTTTCGAAGAACTTGCAGAGTAAACGCTTTCCTATAAACAAAATCAAACAACGCCAATTCAGAAGTTAATAGATTAAACCCCAACACTTTTCTTACTATTAGGACACTATTGTCTTGCTGCTGCAACTGCTGCTGCTGCTGGTGCTGCTGGTGCTGGTGCTGCTGCTGCTGCTGCTGCTGCTGCTGCTGCTGGTGCTGGTGCTGCTGCTGCTGGTGCTGGTGCTGCTGCTGCTGCTGGTGCTGGTGCTGCTGCTGCTGCTGCTGCTGCTGCTGCTGCTGCTGCTGCTGTAGCTGCTGCTGTAGCTGCTGTTGCTGTGCCATTTGCTGCATCACCGGGGAACTGATTGGCTGATTCATTTGCGAAGTCGTTTGAGAAAGACTCTGTAGCTGTTGCTGCTGTGGAGGCTGTTGATGAGTCATTTGCTGCATTACCGGCGAATATATTGGTTGATTCATTTGTGAAGTCATTTGAGAATTCTGTCGCTTTTGTTGCTGTGGCTGCTGTTGCTGAGCCGTTTGCTGCATCACCGGAGAAATCATTGACTGCTGTGTTTGCTGTTGCTGAGCCACTTGCTCCATCATTTGCATCATTTGTTGCATCAGTTGCGGAGCCACTTGCTGCATCATTTGTTGCATCAGTTGCGGAGCCACTTGCTGCATCATTTGCTGCATCATTTGCTGCATCATTTGCTCCATCATTATTGGCGGTTGGTTCATTTGCGAAGCCGTTTGAGACAACGTTCGATGCCCCATTTGTGAATTCAGCTGTGGGTCCGTTTGCGAAACTACTTGCTCATTCATTTTCGAATCAATTTGCTAGACAATTAAAACAGCCACTTAAACATGCTTCATTATCATGGGCAAGAATTCCGTTTATGTTAATTAATACATGCAACACCAAAACAATAATATAAAGTCAAAAAATCATCCTAGTTTATGTTTAGTTTCTAATTCACATTAAGATTGATGTGCAAACTATGTAGGTGGAAATGTATGTCTATATTTCGAGATAATACAATATGCGAAACTAGTATGTTATATGTTACAGTAATGAGTCCTAAGGTGGGATAATAACACCTAACTTGCCCCACATTTTTGTTTCGTGGATTTCCCTATCTCCCCTCGTCGAAGGTGCGCACCTGCCACTTAATGCCCAAGACGCGAAGATATGGATAGAGTGTAATATTTTGCACCCATTTTGGCTACCACATTTCCCCAAACCCTATCGGTCACCCTGGTCTACCACCAACTACTAAATTGCGTTCAATTAGATAAATGCCTAGTATAGATATAAACCCGTGAATGCTGATCTGAGAAGTACCAAATTGCGCTCTATTAAAAATGTAATATATAACATATAACCGCACAATTGTGTGCCTCAGTCGTAAGCAAAGAAATTTGAGCTCTCTTAAACAAATATAATCTACAGTATACAGCAGCAGAATTGTCTTTGCGATATGTCTGAGCTATTCAATATGAACAGAGAGCTAACTTCCAAACCCGTCGGTTTATCGATAAAAGGACTGCGACAACAGCCCAAGAACATCGGGCTCGAGATATTCTCTCGCCTGCAAAAGGCAGAGCTTGCACAACTCATCTCGAAGCCAAAGACCGAAATATGGCACAATAAATTTAAGGCACCAGTCAAACTTGGGATATACGGCTCTGCGCCGTGTCGTATAGATAGACAACCCAAGTAGCGCCGCGTCGAATTTTTTAAATAATCCCCAAAGAAGCCAATCTATCATTGCGAGCCAAAAAGATGATAGAAAAAGGATCTTCAAAATCCTCACTATCGCCTAACCATGCACTTTCAAAGGGTTAAAAAATGCTTCGTCCACCATTAGCTTCACGCATTGCACTCGAAGGGACCGGTATATTAAATGAGTTGTACAACAAACAAGAACGAGTGACCCAAGGACGCAGAATGTTAACATTCCAATTCCTTCGTATACGGTAGAGGTGCATGTCCGCACCGAAAGGATAAGGGAAAGTTGATAGTCCGAGTCCAGACGTCAGTCGATCTCGTGTACTTCTATATAAACAAGCACCTATAGACTTGGGCATATCGAAAGCGGCCAAGTAAAGCTTTTTCACAAGACCCCACCTAGCAGTCAAAAATATTTCGGTTAGAACAAGTGCGCGCCTGGCTTACAATATAGACCGTCCCGACATCAAGTGAAAGTTCGTCTGATTCATCGAAGTCCAGCTGGCCGTCGCCCTAGATCGAGATGCCCTGTTAATTAAGCATAGGGTCTCTACCTGATAGTGACTGGCTACGCTACAAGAAAAGACACGTTGCTTTGGCCACATAAAATGACAACTTGTATATTTCTTTGTCTTGCCGTACACCAAGGCATGGTAGCACATCGCAAAACCACCAAAGCCAGGGAGCTCACCAAAGCCAGGAAACTCACCAAAGCCAGGGAGCTCGCCACATCCTTCTACAATGTGCAAATACCCTTGCAAGATGTTGCAAGACAAACTTAGACAAGCTCAAAAAATCGAAAAACTGTTTGGAGTAGGGTATTCGAATGTACGAGCCCATCAAACAAGTCTGGCGTCTAACACGACAACCCGCCCACTACCCAAATAGCATGACAATCGGTATGTTTGAGCAACATTCCCTCTATATAAAGATTTCAAGGTCTCCAACCTCTACCTCTGCGGACATTGCCAACAAGCTTTCACCAATTAAGTCCTCGAAATCTCCAACGGCACGCCTACCAGTGCACCCAAGGTGTCACACAACTCATTTGTCTAGGTGTTACGGCAGACGCACCGCAGTCGGCTTACGAGAAAGCGTTTTACCCAACCTCCAATGTCATAAACATCGCCACTTGTTGGCTAAAATAAGGAGGCCAGCAACGGGACGTTTATATCTACCACGCCACATGCGAACACAGCGGTGACCGGTGGATCGAGGGCGGTCCTGTCGACGGAATGGCCGGCCAAACATTATTTCAATTTTACGGCTGTCGCTGGCACGGTGTCTAAAACACTTTGAGAACCCAAAGTAAATATCCTGTATAAAAGAACTCTCCCGCGAGATCAAACTACTTGAAATGCCGGATTTGATCTCGTGGTCATGTGACAGTGCGAACTAACCCATCAGCAATCCCCAATCCAAGAACAGACAAACGAAGCCTATCCATGCACATGCCATGGTGTGACGACTTTAATGCCTATCTCGACAAGGGACAGCCAGCTCACTCACAACAAACCAAATCCGCGAGACTGAACACATACCCATTTCCGTGTCCTTATATACACAACACACTAAACCCACACACGCATCTTTGCAACGCCGATCCCAAGCAACTTGTCGTAGGCTTTGTTGACGAGCTTCAGAGACAAGGAGATCAGATACGAGAAGTCGTTCGTCAGCAATATCTTTCAGATAATCTCCAGTTTGTCCCCGCCAAGCAAAAGAACGGATACAAAAGTAGAGCGACCAAGTGCCAGTGCTAGGATTCAGTTCTGAATAGTACGACTTAAACATCATCAAAGAACACTGTGAGAAAAACCACCAACTCTGTCAAAAGACCAAAAAGCAAAAAGGGCCAACCAAACCGTGTTTCTACTGACAAGTCACTTCTGATGTCTAAATTTCATAAACTATCTAGGACCAAGCACCACCTGCGACAAATGGGTCAAGCTCACAACTGTCAACTGCAAAAATATATTTCAAGCTAAGAAACTGTCAATACCCGCTCACCTTCAAAGAATGGAAATCGTATAAACACGCATTCCGAAAGCGAGAGATGTCAACCTTTTCCGACTGGCTGCGATATTACAACGACGTCGACTTTAGTTCTTTTCTAGAGAGCTCACCAAAGATAAAAAATTTACCACGAGTACAGAATCGACATCCTGATAAACGAAGTATCGTTTCGGGGTGTATCACTACAGTTCTCACTCCGAGACACACACCACCAACAAAAAAGCACCAGACATCGTTGCCCTAAGAGGCCAGCCTACAAAATGCTGAAAAGGCGCAGTCATCGGAGGCCGTAGTCTCGTCTTCACACGGTATCACGAAGCCGGAGTCACACGTATCCGAGCCCATCAATATACGACAACGCTTGTCTCTCTCAACCATTGCGGGATTCGATACCAATGACCTATACCTCTCGACATTGGCCAAGAACATGCTCTGCGGTCCAGGAAAATTTCGGCACTACTAGAATCCCTAAGACACTGAGAAAAAGACTCATCCCAAACCTTCTCGTAAGTAAGTGCTTTAGTTACACCGAGGTCAACATTCGAGTCCCGTTCCACATCCACGATACATTTGCAGATATGTATCCTGTTCGTCAATCGAAAATGTGGTCGACGCCAACGTTCTCCAAGAGATGCTAGACTGCATACACAAATACCGGCAATACGAATGCCTCCACGCTCCAATGGTACGTCAAACAAGATCTAGAGCTAGAGGTCACTGCCCTGTATCGCAAGATCGACGAAAAACCACAAAAATGTTTGAGCGGTTTGTCGATCAAGGTACAGGTGAATGACGCACAGAAGACGAGGACAAATTCAAGGCTCTATTGGCAGATGCATTTCAACTTTTCGGCAACAATGCCTATGGTAAACTTATGGAAGAGTTAGAGCAACAAACCAACTCCATCTACGCCAAAGACAAAGACGTCGTCAACCGATCCATGCGAGGCGATAGATTCGAGACTAAATATATGAAAATCAAAGATGTCTACGAGCTGCATTCGAGGAAACGTCAGATCGCGATCAGACGTGTCTTTCGAGTAGGTATCGCGCCAAACTAGAAATGCTCGAGTTGTACTACGACTTCTTCGACAAGCACGTGATCGGCGCAACTTTACGGTGATCCAGATGAGCACAGACAGCCTGTACATGGCTTTATCCACCAAGACCTTAGACGAAGCGCTGCGGCCAGAGCTGCTGCAAAACTTTCAAACTCATTGTCCACAATTGTTGGCTTGGAACCGATGGAGAAACCGCTCTCCATGTCTCTTCAAACTAGAGTTTGAAGAGTTGCAAGCCATCGCCGGTCAAAGAAACAAAGCCTCTGCTAAAGGAATGAGCAAAATGAACCACGATATTACATAGTGGCGATACGTCTCGACCCTCCAAAGTCGAAATGATCATGCACAAAATCGAGGTTTACAAACGGTGGGAGGATATATAGAAACGTACCTGCAAGATAAACTCGGTCACAGTGCATATAACGAAAAATGCCGAGTCTTACCCGATGGTATTCACACAGAAACTACGCATCTATTAATTACCTAACCCATATGATTAGCCAACCAATATCCAGCCAAACATATTTGCTATACTTGCCCATTTTAGAAACAGTGTTGGAGTTGAGGTAAAATATTATGTAGAGCTTTATGAATATCAGAAATAGTAACGGCAATCGTCCGTCTGTGAAATAGCGACAAATAGATTAGAATATCGTCGACCGTTCTGAGCTGTAGTTTGACGGTGAGTCGGAACGACAACGCTGTACCTATAGTCTGCATAGATTCTTGGCGAGTTTATCGTGTATCTTTAAATACACCCCCTCTAGAAACATCTCTATATCATTACTATCTGAAATATCCATCTGCCACAACCAAAGAAAGTTTTCATTACTAAGCGGCAGAACCAACGGTTGCACATCCTGATAGGGAGAAGATGGTTCCGATATCTCCAACATGAATATTGAGGTCTTACCCGCGACTCCAGTGACGGGTTGATAGGACGGTGGTGTAGCAACATACCCATTCGAACAAGACAGTGGAAAGTCAGCCTTAAAAACTTTTTACAGTATTTTCTACTTAGGTTATCTGGAATGAGAGGACACATATCGGTGACGAGGTCATCCAATCGGTTGAGTTCAAAGAGCAGAATATCCTCGTGAAACTCTTTTTCTCAAAGACATTCTCTCAATGTGTTCAACTCTTTCTGGTAACTGGTGAAAGCAATTGGACAGGCCTCTACCTTCTTGTAATTCGTCTTCAAGTCAGTGACTGTAGAACCACATCCAACGGAGTCACAGCAAACGCGATGGAATTCACATAGGCACTCACCGTGGCACCTCAACCTCCAACCCGACCGAGGTCACGTAGCGCCAAGTCTTTGCGTTTGAAAGATCTAAACTGTTTTTACTCCTTAGAACATCGACATCGTTGGTATAGGTGAGGTAAAACTGGATAAGCATCTGGATGTCACTATCTGATAGATAGTCATCGATGTGATTGAAGTTTATAGCAAGAATCATATCATTTACATATGAGTTTAGACAATTTACACCTTTTCCAGCTCATTCAAGAATATTTCAACTTTGGCTAGTGCTGCAGACATACCTTCAATGCTTTGACCGTTGCGTTAAATGTCTGTAAGTAGTCGCTCGTTCTGTCTAGTGTTTCTGAGACACCTTGTACAACATTACCTACCCTGGTTCCGACCCCGTTCACAACGGTTTGAATATCACTAATCTTGGTTTGAAGCGTATCCACCTTCGTTTCAAATCCATCCACTTTGGTTTGAATACCATCTACGGTAGTTTTGAGTGCAATTTGCTGGCCAAAGATAACGTTTACATAGATTTTCAGCCCACTCACAGTCTTATTCAAGGACAGAAATCAAAAGAAGGAAGACGGTTG
The DNA here is from genome assembly GCF_963422355.1 of Corticium candelabrum. Lineage (NCBI taxonomy): Eukaryota > Metazoa > Porifera > Homoscleromorpha > Homosclerophorida > Plakinidae > Corticium > Corticium candelabrum. The sequence continues at coordinate 4,552,499 of NC_085105.1, forward strand.
GCATTTCCTTCTTCACAATTGACGTTACCTGATGGTAGATCGGGTGGAGTTAGGAGAAACAAAGTGTTGTGTAACATGCTGATGAAGAGGATGAATCCGGATAAGTCGATCTCTACACCGTCAATCCTGACCAACCAAAATATCGACTGCTAAAAACTTTTACGGTTTCTTGGAGACCAAGTGGGTGGATACAAAATATAAATACTTGAACCGAATTGGTGATAACTGTAGAGAAACTGGATATCAAAATTAAATAGACATCAAACACATGCATAGAACCCATCAAGAAATACTTTTTACTGTCCAGAAACCGTAACTGCAATTATATCTATCTCAGGAAGAGCTATAACGTGGAGAAAACGTCGTATTAACCCAAGAAGAAAAAGAAGATCAATGAAGAGTCAAACGACGAACTCTGGTGTATGCCAGGTTTTCATGAAATGACATTTCCCATCAAAGAACCGACGCCTAATGAACCTTTGCCCAACAAGCCCAAACATATTAATAAATATCCTTTCTACAATAGGTTTCGATATAAAGCGTTGATGATAATGACAGTGAAGGTCTATAGCAAAAAGTATTTTTTAGAAATAAGTTTGTTATTAAGCTCTTGTAAAGATCATTTGAGGACGCCCAAATGGAGCCCAACTGCACATTTCTCCTGGATCACCTTTCATAGGACACACTATGGCCAATTCGAGGTCAGTGACACCGTACCTGTGGCATAAAACTGCGATGTACTTGTGAACATTCTTGACAGCGTGCGCCGTGACCGCGTCAAAGTCGGTGGCGCCCCAGCCGCACGATGGATTTGTGACGGCTGCTTGCGGACCATATCATAACCTCGTCGACTTCAGTGGCTCCCCATCCGTGACATAAACGCACGATGTTTTGGCGACTACCATCTGAGGCCTACACCATGGCCTCGTCGAATTCGATGACTCCCCCATTATGACACAGACGCGCTATGGATTGTGGTCGCCACTTGCGGCCCATATCATAGAATTGTCGATGCGAGCGGCACTTCATTCGTTACACAGGCGCAAGATGTTATCGTAACCACCATCCGTGCCCAGGCCATGGATAGATCAAAATCGGTAACACCTCTATCGCGACACAGGCGCGCGATGTTTGCGTTTCCGATACTTGCAGCTCAAAACAAAGCCCGGTCGATTTTCGGTGGCTCTCAAATCGCGGCATACATGTAGACGCACGATTTTCTCGTGACCACTGTTTGCGGCCCATTTCACAACTTCGCCGGGATCGACCTTGTCATAGGCTAGTTAGCTCCATATACAGCCACGTTCCTAGCCTCTTGGACGTAGATGCCACCGAGTTCTCGAGCTAGATGCACTATAAAGCTATGACCGCAAGTAGCGGCCATGGTAATTGATTTGTTAATTAAGAGAAAAGCTGCTCTGGACTATGATGAAATCTATTCCGTTGCCACTTGGATGCACTTGAACACCCATCCAATAGAGTACTAGAACTTTCTGCGTATGCATAGGAAATTCGACTACAGTCGCACCGTCATAACGCACCACTTGAGATGCTGAAAGAATTTTTAGAGATATCGCCATTTTAATACTGTGGAGATTAAATTTGTCCCAAAAGGGCTCACTTTGGTAGTCGGTGGTAGGCCAGCGTTGCCCCTAGGGTTCGGGAGAAGGGGCAGTCAAAATGGTTGCCAAATGTCACGTTCTCAGACTCTCTACACCTTTGAGTTTCGAGCACCAAGTAGGGTGTGCACCCTCGACAAGAGGAGGTAGCAAAGACCACGACGAGACAAATAGTTTGAGGTGGGTATATCATTCCTCCTCCGGCATTACTATACTTGTTAGATGGTAAGTTGACTTCATTAACTCGCAGCGCGCATGCGCTTGGGTTACAGCAATGCTTCTGTAGACAAACCAAGGCAAGGCCGGACAATTGAAATTCAAATTTATGCACTCATTGTTATCGTCGGTGTTAGTCAATGCGATGTGTCGCTGAGGCAAATTAGAAGCTCACTGTATACCTCTCAGTCTAGTCGCGCGTATCGTGTTAGATTGGGCGTGACCCCTAGTGTCGGGGTGGTGCTACTTCGCGAAATTTACAGATGCTTGTGATACGTACTTGCTTATGCCAATACGTGTGCAGCAGCTGTTTTGTAACCTAAAATAGCAGCTGAGAGGTTAGCACTTTACCGCTTCTTCATTCATCAAGTTTTCTATTTATCATGCAGTAATAGTTTTGACAACAATTTGCTTGATGTATATCATAGCATAAAAAGGAAATTGACGTTTAGTTGCATGTCTAGTTCCGGACGAACTACTGTTTACCTGTTCTGTAACTTCTATATTGCTTTTCTATTACTAATCGACTTGTAATCAAACTGTATTGATTAATTAATTATTTAAGTAAGTAAGTAAGTAAGTAAGTAAGAACAGCTTACATTCTGAGTCAGCTGCTGTTTGTCGTGTTGTGAGGAAAATTGCTGTGATGCGTCAATTTGGCTAGCTGTAGCATCATCTCTTTTCGGCCAGTCTTCATCACAAGCTTGCGGTGCTGACTGCAATTCATTTGGCAACAACTCTGACTCTGCCGGTTGCCTAGACATTGTAAGAAAAATTGTGTAATTTTTTAAAGATACGTAACCAATAAGCGTTAGTTTAACCTAGTGGTGCTTTCTTTCCCACCGCTTTCACGTGGCAAATGTGATAAGGTCTCTTGGTCTCGCTCGCCATTTGTAGATACGGGGGAATTTGTCGACTGCTGATCAAAAACAACACTTTGTTGACAGTTACTGGTCAAGTTAGAAGTTTCAGGACTGTGTCCAAATGATGGGGATGCCCCACAGTCAAAACCTCTAGTCTCCACGTTCTCCGTCTGTTCCGTATTCTATAAACAAGAGACAGGTACCAAACAATAATTGTCAGTCATTGTAAGTTATTCCTCCCAAGCGATCTATTCTGTAAGTAGATATCCCACCAAACACTTGCTACCTAAACAAACAATCTATAATACGACGAATCAACTTAATTAAAAACATCCAGTTTTACATAAATTAGACCAATTTTCCAAAGTTCAGAATGCACCTATGCCCTCCTTTGTCTACTCTTGCCTTCGCGTGTTATTGCGAAAATGCTTTTGTCTCATATATATTCATATATACACGAGTTTACGAGTCCGAGTAAACTTCTATCAATGCCATATAATGTAATTAAACTGATGTACAATCTTCCTCGTCAGTAGAAACGTGCATGAGGATTCTTTACTTAAAGCAGCACGGTCCAGGTTATGCGCATGCTTTTGCCTTGGGTAGAAAGGACGTATTGCGCGCAGGCTGCCGGCTACGCCGAGAATAAAATGACTTCACCGAGAAACGATTATGCCTACAGTGTCGAGCCACACTCAAATTATGCCGATCCAAAAGCCGACAAAGTATAGGTTTAGCTACCATTATAATCTTTTGTCGTATTATGAACACGTTGTGCGTCTTGGTTGTAGCATACAAGAGAAGAGTGCATGCATCGCGTGACGTCTGAATGTAAAAATTTGTTCACAAGAGAAAGACGTGGTCTACGAGGATGTGAACGCAAAGCTGCTGCTGTTGCTTGTGTGCAGTTTTATGACTGTGTGATTAAGTTTCAAGAATCGAAGAGCTGTGGTCAATGTCGGCTAACTAGTCGACGTGCAAGTATCATTTAGGGCTTCACTTCTATGCTGGTGACATAGAATGTGCTGTAGAACAGGAAATGATTCATCTAGAGAACGGTTTCCTACAGATGCAGAAATATAATGAAAACAACGACACAACGTACCCAACGTCATGCAGCTAGTAGCAACGGCAGTCAGCGGTCAAAGTGGTGACACATTTAGGATGGCGAGGCACCTAAACTGCACTTGTCTTAATACGCTGCTTTCTGCACGATCAGCGGCTGTTGGTTTCAACCAATGTTCTGAGAGTCCTGCTGTCATATTATTGTCTGAAGTGACGTTGCTCTTCCTTTATAATTTGCTTTTCCTAATCTCATGTGTTCATCCTAACTCTCTTTACAGTCAATTGGTGAAAAGTTTTGCTATACTTGCGGTGAAATCTCTGTTCTATGGCCTTTTGCCTGTTCCAGAGATGGCTGCTTGTAATAATTCATGCTTGCTAGTAATAGGACTTGAATGCTGCATGCCTACAACACCTAGATTTTTAATCACAGATTGACTGGAGATGTGAATTCACTCACAGAAATAAAATTTAGAATGCAACTGTGGTAATTTTTAAGTGTGTTTGTTTTCTGTAGTAAACGTATTACAAAATCAAACTAGGCACCAGCTATACTAACGGATTGGTCGCAAATAGAACAACCCTTCCATTTAGCAGTAGGCAATATCCATAGATACATACCTTTGCAGTATCGATAGATACTACGAGCTATAGTATAGTCTCCCACTTCCAAGAAGTTTCTAATTCCACACATATAGATATCCAAAACCTCGATCCATGCAACATACCTTGTACATTGAAAGAGACAGATCCAAGAGATATATGGATCTTGTCCGAGATATTTGGAACACATTATACCATCCTCGCTTTCAGATATGCGTCCTTTGTCTGTGTTCGAAGAATAGCCACAAGCTCTTTGTCTGTTTCTGTAGAGCAAATGCCACTAGTCTTGATCCTACATATCCGATCCAATCTACCAATTATTGTGGCTACAGGATCGCAGTATCCACCATCGCCCACAATCTTGTGTGACAAAGTCTTGCAGCATTTGTGCTATCAACCGCATTCGTTGCATATGCGACGAAAATGCATCTATTCCGTTTCTAGCTTGTACAGACTCAATTGGATCTCTATTTCTACATTTCCCACCAAGTCGTATATCCAATCTAACCTTTCGCAAAATACTTTTGATATTGTCCATGTCTACTCCTGCTCTGTCTGGAAGTGGATAGCCATAGTTTTCTATAGTCGGTATATCCACTCTGGTGTCTAGCATCTCTTGCAGACTAGGGATTATTTTTGGTCGTGCCGGCGGCATTCCATCGTCAGCCAGATTGTAGACGCTTGCGAAGAGTATTTAGAAACATTTTTCGAAAGCCATAAATATTCTGGTCGTCGTACCACCTGTGTGTGTCGATATGGAACCGACGCGTATATTCCAAATTAACAAATGGTAAAGATATAGCTAGGAATCCGATAGCTGTTATACAAGCATCAGATCCGACACAATAACAACCTCCAGAAACTAGCCGACATGACCGAGAGGGCGGCAATTGGAAGAATAAGAAACTCTTTGAATGGTGGAAGCTGCGATTCTATAGCAGAGACACTGCACCAAAGCGATCGAGTTGTCCGAAGGAGTATACGCGTGCCAACGCTACGCACAGACAACATTTCGAGATTCTCCCAGAACTATTCTATTCCTATAACCAATCGACATCAAAGACGAACGTCATAGATATATAAAGGGCAGTGTTTGGAGTATTTATTGAAAAGGCCGTCGAATATTTAAGAGCGATAGAAGCTAAAATGCTCTCGTATCCACTCGATGTCATATTGCAAGAATGTAAACCAACCACACCGGTAGAGCGGATCGACTAGCTACACTTCTTCTAGTGCCAGACAAAGTGGTAATCCAAACCACACCATAATCTCCAAAATTGGACATTACAGAGGAAAGCGAAGAGGACACCGAGAACAGCGAAGACGACACCGAGGAAGCCGAAGAGAACACCGAGTTAAGGCTGTGGTTCCTGCACACACTGAAAACAAGAATTGCAGAAAATAGAGACACTAGCTCCCGACAGCGAGCTTTTTGGAGCAGCCTATGGTAGATACATATATCGCTCAGAAACTTGCTCTCGAAATCGAAGAAAAGTTGTGTACTTCCAACGAGTTTGTACAAAAACAAATACAGACCAACGCAACGTTGCTGGAGTAGCTATGGTACTACGCACTCTACAGTTAGGGGCCGCCTCCGCATGGCATGAGGCCATGCGCGTCCCACTTGCAGAGGCTGACGACAAGCAAGTTCCTCTAAAGAACAACAAGAATGGACAAAACAAAAGACCCACATCTCCTCTCCAGAAGACTACCCTCAATAGAGAAATGCGACTTCTACCAAACCCAAACATCAAGAAGTGCCCTGATTTTGACACTGTATAGAACCTATAGGAGGTGAAGAGAAGGAGAGGTTGGAGGTACGTATTTGAGATCCAAGGCAATCTCTACGTCTACTAGTCAGATAGAGATCTAGAAAAACTACTAGAAAGAAATCAAACACTATTGGAGAAACCCATAAATTTGCATATCCTCGACCCCAACTCCTACAGCAAGAAAAATGACAAGAATATGTTCTATAGCCTCTCCGAGTCAAAACGACCACGCACACAAAACTAAATGCACAAAACAACAAAGAGACAAAAACGAAGACACCGTGGAAATCCAAAAATACAAGGAGCCAGACAGCGAGGGGAGAGGTGGAGCGATCGAAAAGACGGTAGAACCGCCCTAGATAGACAAAAAAACACAACGAGGTATACGTAGGTACAAGGAGAACGATAGACAAACAGAAACCATAGAAAATCTATAGATACAGGTAGACAGATATATCCACACCAACAAAACTTTCCGGATGCGCATACTACCCATATACACCGTTTACAAGAACACTTTTAAGAGGACCAGCCCGTGCTGGCTCCGTTTCTGTTGTACGTGTAAACGCGGGCCGAGCAAGGCCGAGCCCTGCCAGCTCAGCTGCGTATTTCTAGTCGGACCAGCGCGCGCCAGCCCGGGCTGCTTGGGTCAAGTACATTGTGTAAACGCATAGCGCGCTGGAAAACGGGCCGTGCATGCTCATTTGGTAGGCTCGCGTAGCCAGACCCCTTCCCACCGCGTCATAATTCCGCTCGAAAATAGCACAAATATCACAGAGCGAGACGGAGACTCTGCGTCTTATCCAATTATGGAGCGACCAAGATGAGCAAAAAGGTTTAGCTTTTAACCTCCGTTGCTGCATGTGCGCAACAGTCGCCTGGCGACAAACCTACGACGTATCGTGTATGTCCTACGCATTCTTGATATGACTGCCGTAAAGCCATAGCGAGCAGCTGGGCTTCCGTCCATTGCAAACGTGAGCTAGCGTGAGCTATGTCAAGCTCAAGCAACTAACGCGCGTAAGTATGCATTGGCTTAGTGTGTCGTGTAAACGCGGACTGGAATACTGGGCTGGCACGGGCTGGCGCGGATCGGCTCGACTTGGCACGCTTTGCGTGCTTGTGTAAACGAGGTTTTGACGTGTCTACAGAATATCGTCATACAAGTCTACCCACCCTTGGAGACAAACATGTTGTACCATTTCAGACGTGAATTGGCAGAATTAAAGATTGCGAACCGTCTGCCATAGATTGTCAATCTTGGGATTGCACTGTTGAAGACAATCTTGTTTGCGTTCGATAGCTATGTGGTACACTTCCATAGTCAAGAAATGTACCCGAACACAGATTTGCCAAACAAATCTACGGTATGTGCGTCGAGAGTCTCCTCGAAAAATATCGCGTTGCCTGTTTCGTCGGCAAACCAAGTTTCCAGATCTTCGACCCAATAGACACCTCGGACGATGCAATCCATAGTGCTGTGGAATACATCGATTGCGACATCTCCAAAGTCTATGGCAACGTCTTCAGCCTCTCTGAATACGACCATCTATTCCCAAGCTATGGGAGCGGTCCAAGAATGGTTTGCATCTCCGTGGTACTCTGTATTGTAGAATGGTGTCAAACCGAGTCGGTCCAAGGTGCAAAGCCGATAGACGATTTCCAAATACAGACAAAAGCTTCCGATAGGCGAGAGATCCAGTCCCATTCATATCTGGGGTCGGCAGTACCAAGGTACACGCCCGTTAGGACACCTTCGATATGGAGCCTTGTACTCGAGCAGCGCAATGTCTCGAGAGACCTTCAATGATGGTTCCTCCTGTGTGGTATAAATGCGTCTACCTTTGCCACATTTGCCGACTATACGACACAGTATCCATCGGGCCTATAGCCAAAATTTCTCGCACGAATGTAGATCTGCCCATCCATACACACGGTTCCACAATCTATTTCGACCAATCGCCCCGACACGGAAACGAAGACCGTTTTCCACTAACAAGCCATGTCCACGGGAAGTCTCGGTTCAAAGCAGCTCTTTCTTTTAGCAATTGTCGGAAGAAGCAATAGGGAATCTAACCCAATAGAGCAGCCATTTCGGATCCCCCGCCGTATTTCTACGCAGTGCACTAGCGGAGAGAGCCGTGTTGTTCGAAAAACAGACGAAATCTTGCTATCGAGGAATTCCATTTCCACATGTCTTTATATAAGGGTAGGTTAGATTCGATGAAGGCTGTTTGGATCGACAAGGTTCCATCAAAATCTATGTATCCCTATCCATACCCCACTCGTATTTCGAAAGCGCAATGTCCACTGGAGAAAAGACATCGACCGATAGCAAGCCAGAAGCCATAACCAGCATACTGCAAATGTTGGGTGACGGGGTGGATATACCAGCCATAGAAAACCATGGCTATGCACCACCACAAGGGCTACTAGAGCTGGACAAGGCAAGTCTCAAAAATATTCTAAAGAAGGTGCTACCGCATCTTTCGCGTATCGAATGCAAAACAGAAAGCAGATACCTGTCTTGTCTTTGCAATATTGGAACGAGATAGAAGTACTAACGCAGTATCGACACAGAGTTCGTGGATTGTAGACTGGGGCAAGAGGCTTTGCGAAAATACAGTCGACCAGACTTGCCGGCAGATGTCGATGCAAGACTAGAGCAAACAGATCGAATAGGACATGCACGAGCAAAACACGAGACTCTTTTTCTGCGGAAGACCGACAGTTTGTGTGTATTCTTCGAAGAGTACACAGCCGTGGGTTTGTTTCAAAAAGGAGGTGGAAATGGTAGACGCCAAAATTATTGGCACACCTCTTGGAGCTACCTCTCGGAGCCTACCAGTAACAGGTCGAGGAAGAAGACCCAGACATTGGGTCGACAAGATATGTGGGTGGCAAACAGAGGACATCGGACAATATTTTCTATCAAAAAATATGTAGCCATATACATAGCTTACTCCTACTTCGAAAAGTGCAACTTTGAAATGTCTTTTGGTGAATCAATAGCAGCTAATACACAAGTAATGAGCGACGACGGTATTTCGGTAGGTAGTACATGTCCAATACCTATCCCCAAGTCGTTTAGAGCAGCAAATACACAAGTAGTGTCCGACGATAGGATGCCGGTGGGCAGTAGAGGTCCAACCCATGTTCCTATGTCCTCTAGACCAGGAAATACACAGTGGTCGCGGATGAGGAGATGCCGACGGGACGTGCAAAAACAATCACTAGTCTGCAAGAGATGCTAGATACGGGAGTAGAAATGTCGACTATAGAAAACTGTGGCTATCTACCCCAGATAGTCTAGTAGGACTAGATATGGCTAGTCTCGACAATGCTCTACGAAGTGTTGGATCACATACAAAGTCTTGGCGGAGAATCTAGAAGTAGAGATCCAGTTGTATCTCTAAAACCAAAAACGGGAATAGATGCATTGTCGTCGTATAGGCAACGAGTTTAGTAGATAGCACAATGGTGCAAGACCTTGTCGTAGAAAGATTGCCGGCGATGGTAGATACAGCGAGCTTGTAGACACGAGCCTGTAGCCACAAGCCTGTAGACACAAGTATTGGTAGATTGCTTTGGATATGTACGAGAAGGATTGTGGTATTTGTTCTAAAGATAAAGGCAAAAAGCTTGTGTCTATTCTTCAAACACTTAGAAGACAAAGGATGCATATCTGAAAGCGAGGTTGGTATAGTGTGTTCCAAATATCTCAGGTAAGATCCATATATCTCTTGGATCCGTCTCTTTCGATCTACAAGGCATGTTGCATGCGTCGATATGTAGCATACCTATATGTGTGGAAGTAGAAAAACCGTAGAAGTGGGATACTACACTCTAGATCGTATCGGTAGTATCTATCAATACTACAAAGGCATGTAGTTATGGATATTGCTTACTTCTAGACGAAAGGGTTCTTTTATTTGCAACATATCCATTGGTATAGCCGGTACCTAGTTCAATATTTTCTCTCATCTGCAACATTATCATCTGAAATTGGTGCTATATCATCTAAAATCCATCATCTAACAGAATGGGTCGTTGAGGATATCTAATATATTTGGCTTGATCTTGGTTAGTAACTTATTATGGCTTCTAAGTGAACAACATCGCACAAGAATTGGGGTATTTCATAATACGAGCTGAGATAGAGTTTATCTTGCAGTTAGCTCTTCTTACATCCTCCCACCATTCGCACGCATCAATTTTGTTTGGTCGTTCGACCCTGAAGAGTCGAGAGGTAGCGCCACCAGGTAATATCATTGTGCCTCTTGCTCATTCCTTTGGCGGAGGTTTTGCTTCTCTCGTCTACTCCATCGTCTACATAGCAGCATTTCCTGCTTAGGGAGATTCCTTGCAGCCTCTCCAACACTAGTTTGAAGAGACCTGGTGTGCGATTGGTCCATCGGTTTCAAGTCAGCCATGGTTGACCAATATGTCAGCCATGATTGATCAATGAGTTTGCAAGTCTTGCAACAGCTCTATTGAATGTCTGTAAGTAGTCGCTCGTTCTGTCTAGTATTTCTGAGACACCTTGTACAACATTTCTACCCTCGTTCCGACCCTGTTCACAACGGTTTGAATATCACTAATCATGGTTTTAATCCTATCCACCTTGGTTTCAACTCCATCCACTTTAGTTTGAATACTATAAAACCGCAGTTTTGAGTGCAATTTGCTGGCCAGCGATGGTGTTTACATAGATTTTTAGCTTACTCACATTCTTATACAGGTCAGAAATCAAAAGGAGGAAGACGGTTGGCATTTCCTTCTTCCAGATTGCCGTTACGTCATGGTAGACCGGACGGAATTAGAAAACCCAAAGTGTTGTGTAACATGCTGATGAAGAGGATGAATCCGGATGAGTCGATCTTCTACACCATCAATCCCGTCCAGCCAAGGTATCGACTGCTACAAACTAAACGGTTTCTTGAAGACCACGTGGCTGGATACAAAATATAAATACTTGAACAGAATTGGCAATAACTGTAGAGAAACTGAATATCAAAATTAAATAGACATCAAACACATGCATGGAACTCATCACGAAATACTTTTCACGGTTCAGAAACCGTAACTGCAATTATATCTATCTCACCCAGAGCTGTAACGTGGAGGAATCATCGCATTAACCCAAAAAGAAAAAAGGAGATCAATGAAGAGTCAAACGACGAACTCTGGTGTGTATAACATTTTCCATCAAAGAACTGACGCCTAACGAACCTACATTCAATGAACCCAAACATATTAGGAGATATCCTTTCTAAAATAGGTTTCGATATTAAAGTGTTGATGATAATGACCGTAAAGGTTTATAGCAAAATTATTCCTTTAGAAATAAGTTTGTTATTAAGCTCTTGTGAAGATAATTCGAGGACGGACCAATGGAGCCAACTGAACAATTTTCTCAGATCACATTCCATAGGACACGCTATGGCCCATTTAAGATCAGTGGCACCGCACCTGTGGCATAATAGCACAATGTACGTGTGACCATTCCTGGCAACGTGCGCCGTGAGCTCGTCAATATCGGTGGCGCCCCAGTCGCATGATGGGTTACTGACAGCTGCTTGCGGCCGATATCATAGCCTCATCGACTTCAGTGGCTCCCCATTCGTGACATAAACGCACGATGTTTTGGTGACTACCATGTGAGGACTAGGCCATGGCATGCCTTCGTCAAATTCGATTGCTCCCCAATCATGACACGGACGCGCTATGGATTGTGGCCACCACTTGCGGCCCATATCATAGAATTTTTTATCTAAGAGGCACTTCATTCGTGACCCAGACGCATGGTGCTATCGTGACCACCATCCGTGCCCAGGCCATAGATACATCGAAATCGGTGACACCTTTATCGCAACACAGGCGCGCGATGTTTGCGTGTCCGCAACTTACAGCTCAAAACAAAGCCTGGTCGATAATCGGTGGCTCTCAAAGTGCGGCATACATACCACGTTCATAGCCTCTTGGACATAGATGCCACCGAGTTCTCCAGTTAGATGCACCATAAAGCTATGACTGCAAGTGGCGGCCATGGTAATAAATTTATTAATTAAGAGAAAGGTGCATGTACTGATCTATGATAAAATCTATGCCTTTGCCACTTGGATGCACTGGACCACCCATCCAATAAACTCATAGAAATTTCTGTGTATGCATAGGAAATTCGACAGCAGTCGCACCGTCATAACGCACCACTTGAGATGCGGAAAGACTTTTTAGAGGTATCGCCATTTTATATGCTGTAGAGATTACATTTGTCCAAAAGGGCGCAGTTTTGGTAAGCGGTGGTACACCAGCGTTGACCCTAGGGTTCGGGAGAAGGGGGTAGTCAAAATGGTTACCAAATGTCAACGCTCTCTCGTTACCTTCGCGTCTGGGGCACCAAGTGAGGTGCGCACCCTCGACAAAAGGAGATAGCAGAGACCACGAGACAAAATGTTCAAGGCGGGGTATATCCTTCCGCCTCCTGCATTACTATGCTTGTTAGATGGTAAGTTGACTTCATTACCTCGGAGCACGCATGCGCTTGGGTTACAGTAATGCTTCTGTAGACAAACCAAGGCAAGGCCGGACAACTAAAATTCATATTTATGCGCTCATTGTTATTGTTGGTGTTAGTCAATGTGATGTGTCGCTGGGGTAAATTAGCAGCTCACTGTATACCCCTCAGTCTAGTCGCGCGTTTCGTGTTAGATTGAGCGTGACCCGTACAGTGTCGGGGTGCTGCTACTTTGCGTCATTTACAGATGCTTGTGATACGTACTTGCTTAGGCCAGTACGTGTGCAGCAGCTGTTTTGTAACCTAAGGTAGCAATGCAGTAATAGTTTTGACAACAATTTGCTTGATGTATATCATAACAATAAAGAAGAAATTGACTTTTAGTTGCACGTCTAGTTCCGGGCGAACTACCGTTTGCCTGTTCTGTAATTTCTTTATTGCTTCCCTATTACTAATCAAACTGTATTGATTAATTAATTAATTATTTAATTAAGAACAGCTTACATTCTGAGTCAGCCGCTGTTTGTCCTGTTGTGAAGAAAATTGCTGCGAGGCGTCAATTTGGCTAGCTGTAGCATCATCTCTTTTCAGCCAGTCTTTATCACAATCTTGGGACGCTGACTGCAATTCATTTGGCAACAACCCTGACTTTGTCGGTTGCCTAGACATTGTAAGAAAATTGTGTAATTTTTAAGATACGTAACCAATAACCGTTAGTTTAACCTAGTGGTGCTTTCTTTCCCACCGCTTTCACGTGGCAAGTGTGATAAGGTCCCTTGGTCTCGCTCCTCACTTGTAGATACGGTAGATTTTGTCGACTGCTGATCAATAACAACACTTTGTTGGCTGTTACTAGTCAAGTTAGCAGTTTCAGGATTGTGTCCAAATGATGAGGAAGCACCACAGTCAACACCACTAGTCTCCACGTTCTCCGTTTGTTCCGTATTCTATAAACAAGAGACGGGAACCAAACAATAATTGTCAGTCATTGTGAGTTATTCTTCCCAAGCGATCTATTCTGTGAAGAGCTACCCAACCAAACACATGCTACCTAAACAAGCAATCTAAAATACGACGAACCAATTTAACTGAAAAAATCCAGTTGTACATCAATTAGACCAGTTTTTACACTTCAGAATGCACCTATGCCCTTCTTTGTCTAATCGTGCCATCGCGTGTTATTGCGAAAATGCTTTGGTCTTACCGAGAGTTTGACCTCAATATATATTTAAACGAGCTTTACGAGACCGATAAACTTCTATCAATGCCATACAATTTAAACTGATCTACAATCTTCCTTGTCGGTAGAAATCTGCATGAGCGTTCTTCAATTAAAGTAGCACGGTCCAGGTTTATGCGTATGCTTTCGCCTTGGGTAGAGACGGCGTTGCGCGCAGGCTTCCGGCCACACCGAGGATAAAATGGCTTCATCGCGAGACGATTATGCGTACTGTGTCGAGCCACACTCAGATCATGCCGATCCAAAGCCGACAAAGTATAGGTTTAGTTACCATTATAATCTTTTGTCGTATTATGACCTCGTTGTGCGTCTTTGTTGTAGCCTACCGAAGGAACAGTGTATGCATCGCGTGACTTCTGAGTGCAAAAATATGTTCACAAGAGAAAGACGTGGTCTACGAAGATGTGAACGCAAAGCTGCTGCTGTTGCTTTTGCGCAGTTTTATGACTGTGTGATTAACGCCCGGTTCACAGTACGACGCTGGCACGAGCGTCGTGCGAGCGTCGTGCGAGCGTCGTGCGAGCGTCCTAGACGCTGACGATGAGCGAGCGTCAGCATAACACTGTGAACATGTCAGCGGTCGTGACGCTCGCACGACGCTAGGCGAGCGTCTACGAAGTTGGAATAGAGAAAAGTTCTAATGGAGCGTCCTAGCCGGAAGTGACCCAGCGTCCGATGACATCACGTGCTCCGTTTCAACCAATCGAAATTCAATCACTGGACGTATCAGGGATATTCTATTTGTTAACATGGCATCGATCATTGTTTCGTTCCTTGAGTGAGTGCGTGGTTTTGCCTGCGTTTGGCAAGTTCTGTCATAGGACTACAAGGACATAAGGATGAAAGAAAACGCTTGATCGAGACCACGACGCAGCAGCGCAACAAAAGCAAAACGTCGTCGTCCATGTCTGTCGCAAGCACATTGTACACACGTGGTTATTTTGCTGCGCCAGACCACTGTCGCAAGTGTGTTCTTTGTGCGATGGACGCTCGTCAGACGCAATACTGTGAGTGGTACAGCGCCAGTGTCTTTGCTGACGCTCTTGTGAGCGTCCTTGTCAGCGGCCAGGACGCTCGCACGACGCTGTGCCGGGGTCGTACTGTGAACCGGACAAAGTTTCAAGAATCGAACAGCTGTGGTCAATGTCGGCTAACTAGTCGACGTGCAAGTATCATTTAGGGCTTCACTTCTAGGCTGGTGACAGAAAATGTGCTGTAGAATAGGAAATGCTTCATCTCTTAAACATGCACAAGTATAATGACAGCAGCAACACAATGCACATATCATCATGCAGCTAGTAGCAATGGCAGTCAGCGGTCAAAGTGGTAACACATTTAGGACGGTGAGGCACCCTAAACTGCACTTGTCTAAATACACTGCTCTCTGCACGATCAGCAGCTGTTGTTTTCCACCAATGTTCTAAGAGTGCTGCTGTCATATTATTGCCTTACAGTGACGTTACCCTTTCTTTTCAATTTTCTTTTCCTGATCTCGTGTGTTTAAAAGTAGATGTATGATGGTACTGTCTGCTTTCATTCACTCTCTTTACAGTACATTGGTAAAACGACTTGTCATACTTGCGGCAAAATCTCTGTTCTATGACTTTTGTTGACTGCTCCAGAAATGGCTGCTTGTCATAATTTATGCTTTGCTAGTGAGCAATAGGGCTTGAATGCCGCATGCCTACAACACCTACAGTTTTAATGATAGACTGACTGGAGATGTGAAATCCCTCATTAATTGTGGTAATTTTCAAGTGCACTTGTTTGGCTGCAGTGGTAAATGCACGCGTACTAAAAAATCGAACAAAGCACCGGCTATACCAATGGATATGTTGCAAATAGAAGAACCCTTCAATATAGCAGTAGGCAATATCCATAGATACATACCTTTGTAGTATCGATGCTATACTACAAACTATAGTATAGTCTCCCACTTCCATGGCTTTTCTACTTCCACACATATAGATATCCAAAACCTCGACCCATGCAACATACCTTGTACATCGAAAGAGACAGATTCAAGAGATATATGGGTCTTATCTGAGATATTTGGAACACATTATACCATCCTCGCTTTTGGATCTGCGTCCTTTGTCAGTGTTTGGAGAATAGCCACAAGCTCTTTGTCTGTTTCTGTAGAGCAAATACCACTAGTCTTGATCCTACATATTCGATCCAATCTACCAATAATTGTAGCTACAGGATCGCAGTATCCACCATCGCCGGCAATCTCAAGCGACAAAGTCTTGCAGCATTGCGCTATCAACCGAATTCGTTGCCTATGCGACGACAATGCATCTATTCCGTTTCTAGCTTGTACAGACCCAATTTGAACTCTATTTCTTCATTTCCCACCAAGACGTCGTTTATCCGATCCAACCTTTTGCAAAATACTTTCAATAGTGTCGGTGCTAGTTCTACTTTGTGTGGGGTGGATAGCCATAGTTTTCTAAGGTCGATATATCCACTCTGGTGTCTAGCATCTATTGCAGGCTAGGGATTGGTTTTGGTCATGCCGGCGGCATTCCATCGTCGACCAGATTGTAGAAGCTTGCGAAGAGTATTTAGAAACATGTTTCGGTGGCCATAGAAATTCTGTCTATTGGCTCTGCAGACTGACGTACTAACTGTATGTCAATATAGAACCAATGTGTATACTCCAAATTAACAAATGGTAAAGATATAGCTATGAATACGATAGCTGTTATACAAGCATCAGATCCGACACTATAAGCAACCTCCAGAAACTAGCCGACATGACCGAGAGGGTGCGGCAATTGGAAGAATAAGAAACTCTTCGAATGGTGGAAGCTACGATTCCACAGCAGAGACACTGCACCAAAGCGATCGATTTGTCCGAAGGAGTATACGCGTGCAAACGCTACGCACAGACAACATTTCGAGATTCTCCCAGAACTAGTCTATTCCTATAACCAATCGACATCAAAGACGAACGTCATAGATACATAAAGGGCAGCGTTTGAAGTATTTATAGAGGAGGCCGTCGAATCTGTAAGAGCGATAGAAGCTAAAATGCTCTCGTATCCACTCGATGTCATATTGAAAGAATACGAACCAACCACACCGGTAGAGCGAATCGACTAGCTACACTTTTTCTAGTGCCAGACGAAGAGGTAATCCAAACCACACCACAATCTCCAAAATTGGACATTACAAAGGAAAGCGAAGAGGACACCAAGGAAAGCAAAGACGACACCGAGAAAGCCGAAGAGAACACCGAGCTCAGGCTGCGGTTCCTGCACACAATGAAAACAAGAATTGCAAGAAATAGAGACACTAGCTCCCGACAGCGAGTTTCTTGGAGCAGCCTATAGTAGATGAATCCATCGCAATACTCAGAAACTTGCTCTCGAAATCGAAAGTTGTATACTTCCAACGAGTTTGTAGAAAACAAATACAGACCAACGCAACTTTGCTGGAGTAGCTATGGTACTACGCTCTCTACAGTTAGGGGCCGCCTCCGCATGGCATGAGACAATGCGCGTCCCACTTACAGAGGCTGACGACGACAAGCAAGTTCCTCTAAAGAACACCAAGAATGGACAAGAAAAAGAACCCACATCTCCTCTCCAGAAGACTACCCACAATAGAAAAATGCAACTTATACCAAACCCAAACATCAAGCAGTGCCCCGACTTCAACACTGTATAGAACCTATGGGAGGTGGAGAAGAGAGGTATGGAGGTACGTATTCGAGAACCAAGGCAATCTCTATGTCTAGAAAAAACTAGAAAGAAATCAAACACTATTGGAGAAACCCGTAGATTTGCATATCCTCGACCCCAACTCCTACAGCAGGAAAAATTAAACTAAATGTTCTATAGCCTGTCCATGTCGAAACGACCGCGCCCACAAAAGAAGATGCACTGAGCAACAAAGAGACAAAGACGAAGAGACCATGGAAAATCCAAAAATACAGGCAGACAAACAAAGAGGGAAGAAGGAGTGCGATTGAAAAGACGGTAAACCGCCATAGATAGACGAAAAACACAACGAGGTAGATACAAAGAGAACGCTGGAGAAACAGAGACCATAGAAAATGCAAAAATACATGTAAACAGATACACATACCAACAAATTTTTCCGAATGCGCAT
Organism: Corticium candelabrum; assembly: GCF_963422355.1. Lineage (NCBI taxonomy): Eukaryota > Metazoa > Porifera > Homoscleromorpha > Homosclerophorida > Plakinidae > Corticium > Corticium candelabrum. The sequence continues at coordinate 4,570,510 of NC_085105.1, forward strand.
ACTACCCATATGCCCCGTTTAAACAAGCACTTGTAAGACGAACAGCCCGTGCTGGCTCGATTTCAATGGTACGTGTAAACGCGAGCCGAGCCGTGCCGAGCCGTGCCGAACCGTGCCAACTCGGCTCGGTATTTCTAGTCGGGCCAGCGCGCGCCAGCCCGGGCTGGTACGGGTCAAGTACATCGTGTAAACGCATAGCGTCATGGAAAATGGGCCACGCATGCTCATTTGGTAGGCTCGCGTAGCCAGACCCTTCCCGCCGCGTCATACTTTCGCACGAAGATGGCAAAAACAGCGTAGAGCGAGACGGAGACTTTATGTCTTATCCAATTATGGAGCGACCAAGATGAGTAAGAAGTGTAGCTATTAAACTCCGTTGTTGCATGTGCGTAAAAGTCGCCTGGCGATAGACCTACGGCGTCTCGTATATGTGCTAGACATTCTCGATATGACTGTTGTAAAGCCATAGCGAGCAGCTTGGTTTCTGTCCGTTGCAAACGTGAGCTAACGCGAGCTATGTCAAGCTCAAGCAACTAACGCACGTTAGTGACACGCATTGGCTTAGAGTGTCGTGTAAACGCGGGCTGGAATACTGGGCTGGCATGGGCTGGCACGGATGGGATCGGCTTGGCTTGCTTTGCGTGCTTGTGTAAACGGGATATTAGACGTGTCTACAGGCTATCTCCATACAAATCTTCGCAAGTCTACCCACCCTTGGAGACAAACATGTACCATTTGAGACGTGAATTGACAGAATTAAAGATTGCGAACCGTCTGCCATAAATTGTCGATCTTGGGTTGGCACTCTTGAAGAAAATCTTGCTTGCGTTCGATGGGTATATAGTAAACTTCCATGGCCTTCCAAGAAATGTACCCAAACACAGATTTGCCACACAAATCTACGGTATGTGCGTCGAGAGTCTCCTCGAAAGATATCGCGTTGCCTGTTTCCACGGCAAACCAAGTTTCCAGATCTTCGACCCAGTAGACACCTTGGACGATGCGATCCATAGTGCTGTGGAATACATCGATTGCGACATCTCCAAAGTCTATGGCAACGTCTGCAGCCTTTCCGAATACGACCATATATTCCCAAGCTACGAAAGTGGTCCAAGAATGGTTTACATCTCCGTGGTACTCCGTATTGTAGAATGGTGTCGGACCGAGTCGAGTCGGTCCAAGGTGCAAAGCCGATAGGCGACTTCCACATACAGACAAAAGCTTGTGATGGGCGAGAAATCCAGTCCCATATAGATCTGGGTCGATAGGACCGAGTTATACGCCCGTTGGGACACCTTCGATATGGAGCCTTGTACTCGAGCAGGACAATGTCTTGAAAGACCTTCGATGGTGGGTCCCCCTGTGTGGTATAGATGCCTTTGCCTTTGCTACATTTTGCCGAATATACGACACAGTATCCATCTGAGCTATAGCCAACATTTCCCGCTCGAATGTAGACCTGCCCAGCCATACACACGGTTCCACAATCTATTTCGACCAATTGCTCCGACATGGAAACGAAGACCGTTTTCCACTAACAAGCCATGTCCACGGGAAGTCCCGGTTCGAAGCAGCTCTTTTCTCCGAGCAATTTGTCGGAAAAAGTAATAGGGATTCTAACCCAATAGAGCAGCCATTTCGGATCTCCCACCGTATTTCTACGCAGTGCGCTAGCAGAGAGAGCCGTGTTGTTTGACAAACAGACTAAATCTTGCTATCGAGGGATTCCATTTCCACACGTCTTTATACAAGAGTAGATTGGATTCAATGAAGACTATTTGGATCAACAAGGTTTACTAAAAAATATGTAGCCCTGCACATACCCCACTCGTATTTCGCAAAGCGCAATGTCCACTGGAGGAGAGACATCAACCGATACCAAGGCAGAAGCCATACCCAGCATACTGCACATGTTGGAAAACGGGGTGGATATACTGGCAATAGAAAACCATGGCTATCCACCACCACAAGGGCTATTAGAGCTGGACAAGACAAGTCTAAAAAATATTCTACAAAATGAGGTATCGCATCTTTCCCGTGTCGTATGCAAAACAGTAGAAAACAGATACCTGTCTTGTCTTTGCGATATTGGAACGAGATAGAAGTACTATCATAGTATCAACACCGAGTTCGGTAGATTGTGGACTGGGCACGATGCTTTGAGGAAAATACAGTCGACCAGACTTGCCTGCAGATGTAGGCGCAAGCCTAGAGCAAACAAATCGGATCGGACTTGCACGAGCAAGACACGAGACCCTTCTTCTGCAAAAGACCAACAGTTTGCGTCTATTCTTCGGAAAGTACAAATCCGTGGGTGTGTTTCAAAAACGAGATAAGAGTTGTAAACGCCAACTATCTCGGCACATCTCTCGGATCTACCTCCTGGACCCTACCAGTCACAGGCCGAGGGAAACGACCCAGATATTGGGTCGAAAAGACATTTGGGTGGCAAACAGAGGACATCGGACAATATGTTCTATCGAGAAATATGTAGCCATACACATAGTTTGCTCCTACTTCGAAAAGTGCAACTTTGAAATGTCTTTTGGTAAATCAATAGCAGCAAATACACAATTAGTGGTCGACGATGGTATTTCGGTAGATATTACAAGTCCAATACCTATCCCTAGGTCATCTAGAGCAGCAAATACACAAGTGGTGCTCAACGATGGAATGCCGGTGGGCAGTAGAGGTCCAACACATATTCCTATGTCCTCTAGACCAGAAAATACAATACACAAGTGGTGGCGAACGAGGAGATACTAGCGAGACCTCCAAAAACCAATCACTAGTCCGCAAGAGATGCTAGACACAAGAGTAGTTATATCGGCTATAGAAAACTGTGGATATCTACCCCAGATAGTCTAGTAGGGCTAGATATGGCTAGTCTCGACAATGCTCTACGAAGTGTTGAATCAAATACGAAGTCTTGGCGGAAAATCTATAAGTAGAGATCCAATTGTATCTCTAAAAAATAAAACGGGAACAGATGCATTGTCGTCGTATAGGCAACGAGTTCGGTTGATAGCACAAATGGTGCAAGACTTTGTCGCACAAGATTGCCGGCGATGATAGATACAGCAAGCCTGTAGACACAAGCCTGTAGACACGAGCCTGTAGACACGAGCCTGTAGACACGATCCTGTAGACACGAGCCTGTAGACACAAGTATTGGTATATTAATTTGGATATGTAGGAGCAAGACTAGTGGTACTTGCTCTAAAGATAAAGGCAAAAGCTAGTGTGTATTCTTCAAACACTAGAAGACAAAGGATGCATATCTGAAAGCGAGGTTGGTATAGTGTGTTCCAAATATCTCGGGTAAGATCCATATCTCTTGAATCTGTCTCTTTTGATCTACAACGGATGTTGCATGGGTCAATATGTTGCATGCCTACATGTGTGAAAGTAGAAAAACCGCAAGAGTGGGATACTACACTCTAGATCGGACATGTAGTATCGATCGATTCTACAAAGGCATGTGGTTATGGATATAGCTTACTTCTAGATAGAAGAGTTCTTCTACCTGTAAAATATCCATTGGTATAGCCAGTGCCTAGTTCTATATTTTTCTCACCAGCAACATTATCTTTTGAAATGGGTGCTTAAAGGATGGGTCGTTGAGAGTATTAAATATATATTGGCTTGGTATGGTTAGTAACTTATTATGGCTTCTAAGTGAACCATCGTGCAAGACTCGGAGCTTGTCATAATACGAGCTGAAACAGAGTTTATCTTGCAGTTAGGACTTATTACATCCTCCCACCATTCGTAAGCATCAATTTTGTATAATTGTTCAACCCAGAAGAGACGAGAGGTAGCACCACCAGATGATATCGTTGTGCTTCGTGCTCATTCCTTTGGCGGGGGCTTTGCTTCTCTCGTCTGCTACATCGTCTACATAGTAGCATTTCCTGCCTAGGGCGATGGCTTGCAAACCCTCAAACTCGATATTGAATAGACCTGGTGTGCGATTGGTCCATCGGTTTCAAGTCAGCTATAGTTAATCAATAGGTCAGCTATGGTTGACCAATAGGTCAGCTATGGTAGACCAATGAGTTTGCAGGTCTTGCAGCCGCTCTATTCGCACCGCTATCTCTGTCTATCTGGATCAACTCAAACTCTCGCCAATCCATGTACTTATCAGGAAAGTCGTAGTAGAACTGAGCATTCTTAGTTGGGCAAGTTGGTATACCGAAATACCTACTTGGAAGGGAAGTCTGATCGTAATCCGAGGTTTGATGCAATCTAGCTCGCAAGTTTCTCCGAGTTCATCGTATCGTCAGAGCTCGAACCAAGCACTTCACTTGGCTCCGTCGACGGGATTTTGTCTTTGATGTAGGTGGCATTGGTTTGACGCTCTAGCGCTTCGATGAGTCTACCATGAATAGACACTGTTGCCGAGAAGTATGAATAGATCTGCCAGTAGAGCTTTGGATTTGTCCTCATCTCCGGTACTTCTTGCATCCGTCTCTTGCTCGACAAAACACTCAAATATTTTTGTCGTTTGTAGTCGTCGTTGGCTACAAGGCGGTAAGCTCCAGCTCGTTTTACAATTACCATTAGAGCATGGCGCATACAGGAAGATCTTTTTGACGGTCATGGTACAGTGTAAAGACTAGTTTTTGGTTTTGATGCGTTTCCTGCTGATGCTTTGGAGATATTTTAGCATCTCTTGGAGGACGTCGGCTTCGACCACCTCTCGATAAAAAAGAGAACAAATCTCTGCGAATGTATCGTGGAAGAGTGTTTGGACTCTAGTATCAACATCCGCATACCCAAACAACTTCTTCGCGAGAAGGTTTAGATGACTCTTCTGTGTCGCGTTGGGAACTGTTGTAGTACCGCAGCCTCCTGAGCCGTACGGCATGTCCTGGCCATCGATATCGTCGTATTGATGGGATCGGATGCGTGTGGCTACGACTTCGTGCAAACGAGTGAAGACGAGACTGGGGCCACCGGTGAGAGCACTTTTCAGCATATCATAAGCCACTTCTTAGGGGCCACAAGGTCTGGTGCTTTTAGTTGTCGATGGGTGCCTCGGAGTAGAAACTGGAGGGATACACCGGGAAGTAAAACGGCGTCTTTATAGCGACTGCGTGCCTGGGGTTAAAAATATTCTTTCTATACAATAGGGTTTGGTACGAAATAGTTGGTGGCGACTGCAGCTAGGTGTATAGTGGAACTGTTTGTCCAGAGATAAGTCTTTGCTAAGCTCTCAAAAAAACACCATTCGAAATTGATGGCATCCCAGACGAAGCACAACTGCATGATTTCTTCTCTACCGCATCCTTTCGTCTATTCTAACGCCTATTCAAAGTCGGTGGCCCACAGTCACATAGGCGCATCAAAAACATTATCTTTTTCTTAAGATGGTGAGCCCACTGCAGTGGGTATGTATTCAAATCATATTCATTGGTTAATTATATCTATGTTTAAGTAGAAAATTCGTTTAAATTCTCTGTAGATATTTATATGTTGGAGCTCCTTTTACCAATCACGAATCTCTTAGATTATGAATGTATCACTAGGTATGCCAAAAATAGCATCCACCATAGTCTTCCAACTAGGTCAATACTAAAGATGACAAAATACAACACACAGACACACATATACATATTTATATATATATATATATATATATTTTCAAACTCAAACAATCCCCCCAACCATCGCCAAACCAACAAGTCTTACATCACACTAGGTATATCGCAACTATCATCGTCCTGTACTTCAAGCTGATTTCTCTTATGAATCATTCTCGAGTTATGTTTCCATAATTGAATAGAAAGTTGCTGCATTACATTTTGGAAAGCCTGGTAAAATTTAAGGCCACTGACTGCTAAGGTTTGGGAAGCAACAGCTTTCAGAGTTTTGATGCTGAATAATGACCAGAGCCCCAAGATCTCAACCACTAAGGCGTAAAAGAGACCACAAGCTGTACGAACTGTCTTCATGGCGAATATCCTTTTGTTCTTCACCTCCCTCTGTTGCGGCTCCAGTCCTTACATCTGATTTTGTCACATATAACGGCTGCAAAGAGTTTCTAACTGTTACGTCAAAATAGGCAGGTCGACCCTCCAAGAACTCAAGGTGAAAACATCACCAGGACGGCTTTCAGTAGAACCGTTGCACCTCATCTTCCTCATAGCATCTCTGTTCTCAACCAATAAGAACTGAAAAATAACTTCTGCCAATGCACTGTGTCTACGTGTGCGCTCTGGACCAAAACCACAACCAAGAACGTGATTTCCAAAAGTGTTAATGTGCTGACAACAACTGCACAATTAAGACAGATGCCGGAAGAGAAGGAAACACCTTGATTCCCACAAGAGCCGTACTGCAATAACAAACTCATGAAGAGACATGGAAAGGCCGAGATTAGAGTTGGGTACTGCCCACAACCAAGCTCCTGCATGAGATGTACTGATTGAATTTACACGTGCTCTGTCTCCTAAGCTAGCAGTGTTCAACAAATACTTGACTAAATCAGAGTCAACTTCTGGTTGGATTTGTCGTTGAGTAGCAGTGCTAAAATCTAAAGTCGAAGAACAGTGTTTGTTTTTCAAATGGTGACAAATCTATAGATGACTTTCGGAGTCTCCTGATAGTAAAGACCTTGAGAAATGTAAATTTGCAATATTCAGTGAATTACAAGCCTATTTGAGGAAGTCCCGTACCATCTTACGAGTAGAATTACAACTCCCTACGTAAGCAGCTGGTGAAGACTCGACTGCCTCTCTCAGACCAAGTCCACCAAGTCTAATAGGTAATTTCGCTTGCAGCCGTGCCATATCTGTAACAGAAGAACGACAAATTAGTTCTAAAGATCGACGTAACCCTTGATCAAAGCGATGTAATTGATCCAACAAACAAGGCAGGTGTCATAGGGAATTTGGCATCCCCGAGCCATATTCACTAGGAAATTTGGTATCCCTTCGGGACATTTTGCATCCCCGAACCGTATATCCTAGGGAATTTGAAATCCCAGGAAATTTGGCATCTCCCGAGCCGCATTTCCTAGGGAATTTGGCATGTCCGAGCGGTAGTTTCTAGAGAATTTGTCATTCCAAGCCGTATTTCCTAGGGAGTTTGGCATCCCCGAGCCATATTTCCTAGGAAATTTGGCATCTTTCGAGCCGTATTTTTTTAGAGAATTTGAGATTCCTGCGCCGTACTTATTATGAGAATTTCGCACATCTAAAAATGTGACACTCTAAAGTCTATTTTACAGTCTGCGTTTTGTGCTAAATTTCTAACAAATTGAGATGTTACAAATTGCGTGTTTGATGTCTAATTAAATTTGCGACTGAGAAAATCTATTTTAGTTAACTTCGTTACAGCAATTGACTTTATATTGTCTACTGTAGGTACAGCGTTCTTACAAACAGTTGTCACAGCGCCATTTGTCACTTTGTTGTGGTAGATCATGTTGAAGACAAGCAACGTGAAACCAGTCCTTACAATTTTGACACCGCGCGGTATCATCGCATTCTTCTGGCATCAAACAGTTACGGCAAACTTCTATGTACGTACCGCGAAGTCTAGGAGTGCGTCTAGCAGTTGCTTGGGCGCATTGCGGAAAACCTGTCATTTTCTTCTGATGCAAGCATTTGTACAGATGCTCCCTCATTCGTGGTTGGTCGAATTTCAGGCTTGCTACATCATCTCCTAGAGCTAAATGTACAGCAAATGCAATAGCAAACACACCACAGTCAACGCCTCCTCCCTGCTGTTGAACATAACATCGTGTGTTCAGAGCTACAATTGATTAGCCGTCCAGGGCTATGCATGGCTATATATATATATATATATATATATATATATATATATATATAGCCATGATACAAAATTTTGTCAACACGTTTAGCTGTGGAAGACTTACAAAATTCGACAGATCCGGGGACTGGTGATTCTAGTAATTCGATACCTTCTGATAAGCGTCTGACTTCTGAAGGAAATTCAGAAAAATTTTGGTCTCCAGAAGGCCAATATAGTTCACATTTGTTTTTAAGTTGATGTGCAAGCCAAAAATGGGACCCTTTGCCAGTACACTTTGTAATAGAGACGATATTGATTCTCTATTACAACGAAAGAGCCATCGTCGATCTAGGTACTACAGCTGAAAGTGTAAACCAGAGTAAGAATCTAAAGAGTCTAGTAATTTTAGAATCACAAGAGAAATACAACAGATGTGTGTGTGTATATATATGTATATATATATATGTATATATATATATATTTTTTTTTTCATTTTTTTTTTTTATTTTTTTTTTTTTTATTTTAATACATCATGCTGGGATATCCCAGCCATGACAATCAATTCCATAGTCTAAATAACTACAAATCATTTTACTATTGAACTGCCACAAACGTACTGATAACTGTTGCATTAGGTTGGCAAATACTGTGCTAAAAGATTGAGTAGATCTTGTCGTCATTTTACTCGCGATCACCCTCAATGTTATCAGACTGTCATCTGACCAAATGCCAAAGCTCTCTACAACCAGAGGGAAAAAGGAGCCACCAGCAGCATTCACTTCTTCTTCGTGATGGAAATCTTTCTCCTCTTCTCCTGCCCGAGCAGCTGCTCCTCCGGTGATTGCTGAGTGTTGAATGAATTTTGGTTGAAAGGAATTCCGAACCGACACATCGAAGTATATATATATATATATATATATATATATATATATATATATATATATAGATATATATAGATATACTTATATATCCTCAACAGGGAGATTCCTTTAAGTCCTCTGTTGTTTTCTCTTGTGGTTCTGGAATTACTAGACTCTTTGGATTCTTATTCTGGCTGACATTTTCAACTGTGGTACTTAGATGATGGCTCTTTCGTTGGTAATAGAGAATCAATATCGTCTCTAGTACAAAGTTTACTGGCAAAAGGTCTCAGTTTTGTCTTGCACATCAACTTAAACAAATGTGAACTATATTGGCCTTCTGGAGACCAAACATTTCCTGAATTTCCTTTAGAAGTCAGATGCTTATCAGAAGGTATCGAGTTACCAGAATCACCAGTCCACGGATCTGTCAAATGTTTTAAGTCTTCCACAGCTAAACGTGTTGACAAAATCTTGGAGTCCCAGTCGAATCTTGATATTTCATCTTGATAATCCACAGGTTGAATTGCAGTTGCTTAGCAGCTGTCAGAGTGTTTGCAAAGTCAATCATATTTTGCGAACTGCCATGTTGTTGGAACAATTACATATCTTTGATCAAGGGTTACGTCGATCTTTAGAAATTATTGTCGTTCTTCTGTTACAGATATGACATGGCTGCAAGGGACATTACCTACTAGACTTGGTCGACATGGTCTGAGAGAAACAGTCCAGTCTTCACCAGCTGCTTACGTAGGGAGTTGCAATTCTAATCGTAAGATGGTACAAGACTTCCTTAGAAAAACTTGCAATTCACTGGATGTTGCATATTTACATTTCTCAAGACCGTTACTATCACAAGACACCAAAAGTCATCTTCAGATTTGTCATTATCTGGAAAAACACGCGGTTCTTCGACTTTAGATTTTAGCACTGCTACTCAACGACTAATCCAATCAGATGTTGACTTTGATTTTGTCAAGTATTTGTTGAACACTGCTAGCTTACGAGACAGAACACGTTTAAATTCAATCAGTTCATCTCATGCAGGAGCTTGGTTGCGGGCAATACCCAACTCTAATATCGGCCTTTTCACGTCTCCTCATGAGTTTGTTATCGCAGTACGGCTCTGGTGGGAATCAAGATGGTTCCTTCTTCTCCGGCATCTGTCTTGTGCAGTTGTAGTCAGCACATGATACTTTTGGAAATCACCTTAGTTGTAGTTTCGGTCCAGAGCGCACACGTAGACACAACGCATTGGCAGAAGCTATTTTCCAGGCCTTAGTGGTTGAGAACAGAAAAGTTATGAGGAAGATGAGGTGCAATGGTTCTACTGAAAGCCGTCCTGGTGATTTTTTCACCTTGAGTTCTTGGAGGGTCGACCTGCCTAATTTGACGCAGCCGTTAGAAACTATTTGCAGCCGTTATCTGTAACAAAATCAGCTGTAATGGTTGGAGCCGCAGCAGAGGCAGCTGAAGAACAAAAGTATATTCGCCATGAAGACAGTTCGTGCAGCTGGTGGTCTCTTTTACCCCTTAATTAGTGGTTGAGACTTTGGGGCTCTGGTCATTAGTCAGCATCAAAACTCTAAAAGATATTGCTTCTAAAACTTCAGCAGTCAGTGGCCTTAATTTCGCCAGGCTTTTCAAAATATGATGCAGAAACTTTCTATTCAATTGTGGAAACATAATGCGAGACTAATCCATAAGCAAATTCAGCTTGAAGTACGGGACGTTGATAGTTGGGATACACCTAGTGTAATAACTCTTAGCACTCACTCGATGTTAGCCTTACTGTTGTAGTGTACTGTGAGCTATTGATATAATTTATACGTTGTATTGCAATGTAGAAATGTGTGTGTGTGTGTGTGTGTGTGTGTGTGTGTGTGTGTGTGTGTGTGTGTGTGTGTGTGTGTGTGTGTGTGTGTGTGTGTGTGTGTGTGTGTGATTGTCCACTGATTTCAGTGATGACACCAGTCAATATCCGTTTGCTCTCCTGCGTGATGTAAGGCTTGCACTTGAATGCCAATTCTCCCATATGAACGACAAGTAAATGTGTTCGTAACATTAGAAACCGGCGCATAACGTACATGTTCTTTTTTTCTATTCTGACGTTTAATTAAGTGATATTCCTTCAACTCTTTTCTCTTCACAATTTTCTAGTAAAGAATAACATACATTTCTCCAAGTTGCTCTCTCTCTCTCTCTGATGTTATCTTTTCCAAGTTGTTTGGATCAATTGAACACCTTTTCAAGTTCGTCCTTAGTGAGTCTCTGAGCCGTAGCCTTGTCTTTGACTGAGGACGCCATATATATTTACACACAGTACCCAACACCGAGGGTACACTCAAAACTAATTACTCACAGACAGGAAAGTCCCAACTCAAAACATCATCCACTTCTAGCATGCGGCTATAAATCATTTTATCGTTAAAAAGCCATAATTTTATAAAGCTGCTCTAACAAGTTCTTGAGAGTCTTCCAGAAAGGAATAGCTAGCACAGCACATACTTTCGAAGCTATTGATTTCAACGTTCCTAATTAGCTAACCTCTCTGCCGACCAAAGTACAAGCATTTCCACTACCAAGAAGTAAAAACCGCCGACAGAAGTCACTCTTGCGTCGTGACGATCATCCGTGTCCATCTCAGCCGCTTCTGCCACAATTCCTGATGTTTCAGCAACTCGAGGAATGTATGATGGTTGCAACGTGTTTCTTACTGTGATGGCAAAGTATCCAGGTCGTCCAGTAAAGTAACTTGAATGCAAAAAATTGCCTGGCGGGTATTTGGTTTCACCCAAGTTTCTCCGTTCTTTTACAACTTGTTTTGCAATAAGAAGTGATTGCCAAATAGTCTCACACAAGCGTTGACGATTCAAACGATGTAGACCATGGCCACATCCAACAAAGAGATCTCCATATGGGTCTGATACGTGGCTGACCACACAAACTCTAATGTTGTTTGGTAGGAAAGGAAACAAAGGCAGACCCAGCCAATATCTAGAAGCTACAACAAACTCATAAGGTGACATGGTGAGGCCAAGGTTACGGTTTGGAGTTGTCCACAACCATGACCTACATGAGAACATGATATAGTCTTCAGGGGGGCTCTATCTCTGAGACTCGCCAAATCTAGCAGGTTAGAGAAAGAAATGTTATCTTAATTCACTTTGAATCTGGTGTTGTGTAGCTGTCATCAAATCTAAAGAAATTGATTTGCTTTAGAAATTAGGTTACGTACGATTCCTCAGGTTTCCTCTTCTCCTGTAAGGGTTTGGCTAAAGTGGACAGAGAAGGTAGATTGTGTTTCAGTAGATAGTTAACCGACTTTTGATTTGAGTTACAGCTTTCAAAAATAGCCGCGGGCGAAGTAGATAAACCTTCCCTAATGCGCATACTTTCGTTTCCAAATGGTAGCACTGCTTGTGACCATGCAAGGTCAGAAACAGAAGATCTTGTGATCCGGCCAAGTGATCGTCGTAGATCATCAAAAGTAACAATGGGCCACAATACCAGGTCTCATTATACGTAGCAAATTGTTAATTTTACATACAGGCAACACCTGAAGTTCTACTTGTGGATTTTCAAGATATGGAAGATGGGAATGGGCCTCAGCCACTTGATCAATTCGCTTCTTGAAACAAGAAGAGAAGAGTTCAGATGTTCCAGACACGGCCGGGCGAACCAAGTAATTCTATTCAACCGGTGTACTTCTGGTGGACATTTAGAATGTGTTTGATCATCCGAAGGTCAAAACATTTCACACTTTGATAAATTAACATGAATGCCAAGGAAGGGACTTTCTCCGTGATAAGACTTACCACCTTTGAGACAGATTTTCTTGTACCAGTAAAGTTTCCATCATCAAGGTACCACAAATTCAAGTCCAAACCTAGTACTCTCCAACTTCATCTGTTAACTCTAGAATGACGAAGAGAACAGTAGTGGTCCCAGAGGATCCCCTTGTTGCACTCCTGTTGTAGACTTAATTAAGGTGGTGATAGCTAAACCGCAACTCAGCTGCACAGTGATAGCACCACTGTACCTATGCTACCAATTTAACAAATTCTTTGTCAAGTTTCTTCAGAAAAAACTGCAATGACATTAATTTATTAAAGGCATTCTTCATGTCCAGCTTGAAGCAACATCAACCCCAGCTGTCTTTCACCATTTTCTTCAATGTATGACCCCAAAGAATGGACACTCGAGTCTAAACCTTCTCGTATTCCAACACCTACCTGAGCACGAGGTAACAAGGCGTCTGGTAAACTAGGCTTAATGGCAGAACAGCAAAGCCGACTAGCCACGGCGCAACACTTCCCCGACAGCAATAGGTCGAATTCCACCTGACTTCTTTTGGAGCTACAGCAGTCAGTGGGGCACTAGACAAAATGAGAGAAATGTTGCGATCAAGTTTCCCAGACAACAAAGACACATCAATCGTGTTATAAGTCTTTTCTTTAATCAATTAAACCCACTTACCAGTTCTATTGCACTTACTCCAGTGGCCACTAATACTAATACACCGACTCACTAATGCTAATGAGCTCACTCATTCTAATGCATTAGCCCTGAAGGAGCGAGCAAAAAGTGTAATAAAAGCCCTATTGTACACGGTGAATAGGCAATGTCGTCAGTAATCCCCTTTATAAATACTGCTGTTATCAACCTGTGTTAAAGTCAACTTACATTCTGTGTAAGCTCTTGTTTGTTAGAATTATCTTGCTGTGCAGTAAACTGCTGCTGTACGTTAATTGGAGTAGTTGCGGCAGCACGTCTTTGCGACTAGTCTTGATCACAAGCTTAAGCCTCTGCTTGTAATTATTGTGGCAATACCCTTGACTCTGCTTGTATCCATACATTGCAAGAAATATATATATATATATATATATATATATATATATATATATATATATATGTATGTATGTATGTATAATTTAAGATATACAACTAATACGTGTTAACTTAGCTTAAGATTAACGCTGTCTTTGTCACCACTTTCATGTGATAAATGTGACAAAGTTTTCTATCTCGCTCAATATCTGAAGACACAGTTAGACTGGTTGACTGTTGATTACAAAAAAACAGTTTGCTGTTTGTTGTCGGTTAATTGAGCAGTTTCAGAATTGCACTCATATGATAATGATGCAACAGAGTTAACACCTCAAGGATTTACGTACACTCCGTCTGGTACGTATTAGATAAGAGAGACAAAGTTATCATACATATTAAATTCAAAACTATTGTTATCCTTTAATCTCCACTAAATATATACTGTTATCAACAAGTACTAATATCAACTTACACTTCGAGTCATCTCCTGTTTGCTTGAATTATTTTGCTGTGCAGTAAATTTTTGCGGTGCGTTAATTGAGTTAGCTGCAGCAGCATGTCTTTGCGACCCATCTTTATCGCAAGCTTCTGCTTGTGACCCATCTTTATCACAAGATTGGGCTTCTGCTTGTAATTGTTGTGACCATACCCTTGACTCTGCCGATTGTCTATACATTGTAAGTACTATACAATTTAAATTACATAGCCAGTAAACGTAAACTTAACCTAGTGAAGATTTCCTTGCCATCGTTTTCACATGATAACTGTGATATATCTTGCTCTACATCTAAAGATACTGTTGGCTTTGTTGACTGCTGATCAAAAACAACATTTTGCTGTTTTTTGTTGGTTAATTGAACAGTTTCAGGATTGTGTTCAGATGATGATGATGCAACAGAGTCAAAACCTGTGGTGTTCATGTTTTCCGCCTGGTCCTTATTCTAAAAAAAGACGAAGTTACCATACAGATTGAATTAATAGCCACTATTATTCATTGCAAATTACCCTTTCCGGGCCGTCCATTCTGGTAGGAAAAATTCCACCAACCACGTGGACCCTAAAACAGTCAGTCGATCTTGGCAATTAAAGGAGAACAGGTTAATTTTAATATGTCCAATTTTAAATAAATTATACCAGTTTCTCGATCTTTATGTTGCATGCAGGCTGTCACGTTGTGCTAGTCAATGCGACGATAAATAATGTTGTTGTTCTAGCGCGTAATTCACCTCATTTCATGATTACAGTTTTCAAAACCATGTAAAATTATATCAATGCTAACTACTCGTAAACAGATCTACTCTCTTTCGTCAGTAAGACGATCAGCAATTTTTAAAGAAATTAAGAGTTTACTGGTATATGATAAGCCAAATTTTCTAGGGCAGTCGCTTCTGGACTACTTTTACTCTGAATTCTCTACGACATCTCTCTAAGCGATCATGCGTGTTTCATTTCTTCCGATCGCGTTGGTCCTAGTTGCTATTTTTGGTAATCCTTGTGTTATCGTATCTCACTCCCACTCGGCGCCCAAGACTGTAGATGTAGGCGTGCATTATTTACCGCCAGAGCACTTGCTACCAGAGCACAGCAAGTGCTCTGCCTGTGGCAACGTGTCAAATTGCATCATATGAGAGAAATAAGGTTTTATACGTAGATATAAGCGATACTCTAGATGAGTCTTACCTTCTAATTATAAGGCATGCAGTTACCACGTTTTTGATACGTTCTTTAAAATTCTTTGCAATACCATTCTAAGTTCTATAGCTATAGAAGATGACATCGTTACTATCTTGGCAACGCTTGCAGCTGCAGAAGTGCTCTCCACAGTAGTATATTTAATGCCGATTTTGGCGCTTGCACTGGGCGCGCCTATATGCTTCCTCCCGGTTCTGCGCACCGTCAGGCAGTGCATGGACTCACCCGTATTGCACTTTAATCCCGGTCGGTTCTGACCCTCATTTTTCTCTCCCTTTTTTGACGCAATAGCTGCCAGACATGCAGTAGGCACGTTGTCGGCATTCCCATGCATTGCACGTGTCCATGGTCGCTATTGGTTTGCTAATCCGTAAAAGCTAAACACTCGATCGGCTCCCGAGACGCTAGATAGACGCGTTCAAGCTATAGATATATAACTGCGGCTGCGTCGACTGTTCAAACCCACAAAAATTCGATTCCCGCAACGACACTTCGCACGTGTTTATCATGCATGTCTCATCTACTGTCGCTGATGATATTCTATAGCTGTCGTACAGGTCCAATAAACATTCACAAATTGAACATTGTTAATTTATAATTAAATTCGTTCCTTTTGATTCAAAAGACGCGTAAACGTTATTATTATAATATTACATGGGTAATTGGAAGTTCTTGATCCACGAGCCTCGAAGAGACGAGTGGTCCCCGAATCCCCATCTCCCTTAGATTAAACTGTCTCCGTTAGACTAAGAAAGCAAACGAAGAGTTTTAATTAATGCACATTTAACTTGGACCCCTTCCTAAAACATCGATGGTGTGCGATAGGCGTGGCTACTCTAAAAGACCATGGGTGCTCGGGCCATACCGCGAAATCCTGGATCTGCACCTTGCAGTACATCTACATAGTACGAGCGATAAACTAGTTGCTTTAAGTGCGCTCTTACCGACGGGACACTAAGTTTCAAAAGGCACATATTTTGCATAGATTTCGAAAGACGAGCAGCAACAGGTTACGAAACGCGTACAATAACATTTCTATTAGAAGCAGCTTACTGTTCCAAAGCTTGTCGAGATGGTGGGCTCGCGACTCGTTCTTCAGAATTCTTCAGAAAGCACTCAATATAAATGGATGTAGAAGCTGCACGATTATCAACGCAGATGTAACAAAACTACAGTCACTCCGAACTTGAGTACAGCGTACTTAACCTCAAAGAACGACTGTACGCGCAACCTCTCACCTACTCACTCTTTCTTTTAATTAATCACGTGATTTGTCCTTAATTTGTTTACGAGTTACTCAACCAATTCTATCAGTTCTGGGTCGTTCTTAGAGTTCTGCGTCAGCGAAACGTAACACTGCTATGAAGTGCTGCCAGTGCGATGTCGACAAGCTGTCGGAGGAGTTCCCACCAGAACCTCTGTCCAAGACGTGCAAGCATCCTCCCTACCGTTGTCTCAGAGTAAGACCTAAATATCATGAGTAGAAACATACATGCTTAAGTTTGAAGGTCAGAAAACTACACCCAACAGCAAGCCATAGGTAGCAATGCTGAGTAGAGTACATCCCCCGAAAACGCCAGACTCCATCTAACTTAACAAGACATGCATGTTCAATGCCCACAACTTCTAATATCCAAGTTTAGTGCAAATGGGAGAAGGAACATGCATGCTACGTAGCTTGCAACGTGGAAGCGTTTTAACCCCTGTAATATAGGGCGCGACCTCACATAGCAGACATTGAAGTTCTACATGAAGTTCGATTTACTTGATTTCTCAATAGCTACACAAGGTATACAACATACTATACACAACTAGGTCAACACGAGGACTTTCCAGTTTAACTGCAGTTAGAATGTGGTGCACATTTGGTCAGTGGTCCATTTTACTTCTTCTAACCGACAGGGCAGTGTCCAACAAAGCTGGATAACAATTTTCTAATATGCCGAAATAGCACAAATAGTACAGCAATAGATTTTTGCATAAGGTGGCTGGTTGCAACTGCGACAACCCAGGACTTTAGTTGACTTGCATGCTACTGAGCAAGAGTAGATGACTAGGAATTTTTCTCAGTTCTCGCCTTTATATTCCACATTAGTGATCACGTTAAAATTTTCTGTAAATTGCTAAATAACGCAAAAACTAGATTTATACGTCTGCTGAAAGGAACAAGAATAACTAAACGTCAGGTTTCTGGGCACAAAATGCAATAAAAAGAGCAGCTTTCTTGATGAATTGATACAGAGTATTTGGAGATCGAGTTTTGGTATTCTGCTCAAATACAATTCAAACAGCTAGGTTGACCCATTATATCGTTTGCTACCGTTATGCCGACTTTCTAAAGTCAGTTCTAACTTGGAGGAACGTGGGAGTTCTCATTAGTAATGAGAGAGGAGAAGCCATGCACTAGTGAGTAAGATGCTAGACGGTACGTCTGCCCTAAGTACGTCCACGAATTTCGAGCACCGTTCGAACAAGGGTTTGGTGATAACTGTAGGGATGTTCAAGTAGCAGGAAGAGAAGTTTTGTACGGTGTCGTCAACATTTATAAACGTACTAGTAGCACGACAAAGTGCATTACTCTGACCTTCAACGTTTTGCTTACTGCGCCCGAACTTAGGCTACAGTAGGCATAATGTAGTTAGCCCATAGTCCCGGCGGGCTCTATGATCCTAGCTGGTGGGGTAGATAAATTATGTAAATCGATTAGTCAGAACTAATGAAGAGAGTGAGAAAGAGCTGGGATTCCACTTCTAATAGCTATTTGATACCTCGTAAAAAGCATGACATAATCACATCACGACTGGCATGCTAATTAACACCAGCCATTACAATGAATGCAAGCGCTGAATTTCAATTGTCCGTCCGTTAGTGCGTTTAATCAATCAATCGACCGTTGGCCAGAATGGTCTGTCTAGTCAAATCCCTCGCATACTAAAATTTTACTGTAGCCCTAACGCATGCGTGCCTCGGGTTAACAAGCTATACCAAAACCATACTCTAAATTTTCCATTGCATTTGTTGTCCAGGTATGCAGAAACGTGGGCATTTACGTATTGTGTTTGTTTGCAAACCCAGCAATTTTAGCTAATTCTACTAAAATAAACCTTTTCGTTTTGTTTGAAAACGCAGGCTTGCTTACTTAATTAACTAAATACTTGCAGCTACACAAGAACAAGAGCCCAGAAACATCGCTACAGCGGGCATAAAGTCTTGAAATGTATGGATCGATCGTCAGCTATTGCCAGAACCCTTCAGCCTAATCATGGTGTACCAAAGAGAATTGGGGGAAGGCTTAATCATCTACCTAAACTTTCAGTTGTTTAGCAGCCTGCAAAGCGGCCAAAGTTTCCGACGTCATAGTTGTAACCTTAAGTTGAGATCAGTATTAAATCAATTTTGATGATATTTTGTGTTATTCCAGTTCTTAACTAAAATTGGTTCACCAACCAATTGCCTTAGAAACTGTCCAGCAGCCACTGATCAAATGAATACACCACATCTTTAGTGTATATCTGGCGTCAAACTGATAACACCTACCCCTCTCCATATTTTCGCATCCTCTTCTGCGCTGCTCAGCCCCTCGAGTCTGCAAAAATATGGGGAGTGTCGGGTGGTATCATTTGTGACGCCAGATATACTACTAGAACTCGAACAACCCATTCCGTTGCACCCATCCACGGGTACCCTATGTTAAAAGTTGCATCCTATTAGGCAAATAACATCTTTAGTATAGAGCCACGGAATTGTGCCCAATGACAGCTGTGACTGAATTTGATGCGATAACTAGGGAAGTATCTGGTCACCCCTACCTCATGTTTGATGTATTAACGGGGTGGTCGATTACGTGGCTAGACTCAAAACGATTCACTGTTGTATCCCCACGAGTATCCTAGGGTATGAGCTGTTATTATATCATGGATGTATACCCAAATTGGAAACCGGGCTTTAAGTATGTTGCTATGTGGCACTGCTGCATGGTTGTCGATCTACGGCAAAAACATCGATCTCGGTAAGACGATCACCCAGCCAGTGGCCAAAGAGGTTGAAGGTAGGTTGTTGCCTATGAGACATCTCGTGAAGTTAGATGCTCCCTATGTCGGTATGTTCAAACGAGCAGATCTCACCACCAAAAGAATATACGAATAGAGGGTGAAAACATCCGACAGATTTATTGAGATAGTGAAGAAACCCGTCGGAATCTGCAAAGATGTCATAACCCATGCAGATCCTGGACCGCTTCAATTTCATAGAGTCAGAAAGCAAGTGATCAAGTGTTTCACTGAATTTTGGTAACTAAGAAGTGGGGAAAGTGACACGGAGGGTATCAAACTCTGGACCGAGAAGATACGTCCCGACCTTATTAAAAAAACGCTGGTCTCAGATCTATTCGAGCATTGTCGCATACGTCTTACAAAAGTGACTCAGCGTAATCTATTGCAACAGAAGCTGAGAAACGTAAAATGTCATCAGTAGGTCATAACCTTTGCTCCGGTCCACCCACTGTCAAGGTTATAAAACATACCGAAATTACGTCCTATTAGACAAATGTAATCTATAGTCTAGACAATAACGATACTACTTTTAGAAATTCTTGCCGGTGTTCAAGAGGTGCGCTATCACGGTTCGACTCTTGGCGAATTTCCTGTGCGTACTGGTTGCGTTGTCGAATGTATCCCAATTGGAAAGATTTCATTGCAGACCAGTATATCCTTTCTCCCAATAAAGTCATGACCATGGCTGCCACTTGCGGCCATACCGTTATGGTGCACCTAGCTCGACAACTCTGCCCCACTCAGGTCTAAGAAGCTATAAACATGACTGCATACGGTGGTCATACACAAGTCGAGCGATTGTGTCACAACTATGACAAGGTCGATATCAACGAAGTCATGGTATGGGCCGCAGAAGATGGTCATCAAACCCTCCTATACAAAGATTATATGCCATGGTAAAAATTATGGATTTGAAACTTTGCATAAAAAACTGCTTGCAGTGTAGCCTAAAACATTTGAATCGGAAGTTGTTCTGTTCCATGCAAACTTAGATAGGCAGGGTTTTCTAAATGTTCTCCTCACGTAGTAGATAAAGCTCTGTCGCAAATTATGGCGCGTTATGTGTGTCATAATTCCGTCGGCTGGGCTGCGCTAACTCGTCGGCTGGGCTGAGATATCATGTTACCACAACTAAGACTATAAAACTAAGGGGTAGAAGCGTACCACGTTTGTAGTCTGTACAATTATGTCAACAGATATTGACATTTGCATTGTTTAATTGTTTGCATGAGGAGTAACAAGCCTAAGCAATTGTATTTATCTGTGTGCTACTCTGTAGTGTACACTGAAAAAGCTGAAAGAACAAGCTGCTGAATGCAAAGATACACTAGTCAGCACTTCAACGTCATTCGCTTTCTAACCCGTGTATACTCTTCATATGTGTATGTCGACTTTTTCTAGGAGTGTCCAGACTGCCATGAGCCAGTTTCTTCTGATCTCATTTCTCAACTTCGCAGACTCCTGGAGTTCGTCTTTCCTGCAGAAACTGTATTTGCCGACAGTACATCTGCGCAAGAATTTGAAGAAGACGCAAAACTTGCAACTGGTGGAGTATTCCATGTCAACATGCTAGACGGAAAGTTCTGTGAGATACCGTACAACCCATCGCAAAAGATAAGAGACCTAAAGCAACTTTTACAGAAGCAGTTGGATGTCCCAGTAGAAAAACAAAGGCTAGTCTTTAAATCACGTCTTATAAAGGTAAGTATATAAAGTAAAGATTGTAGACATTCATGTGATTGTCAACCTAAGTGCAAACAGATATTTCACATCGTACTATATTGTATCTCCATGCCTGCACTATGTATGCATGATGATCCGTTTCCTACCGTACAGCAACACCACGTTTAGCGACTTGATATGACCACCCTGTATTCTATGTCACTATATCGTTCTGCCTTGGCGTCGTTGTATTGAAATACAGTAGTACTAACGCCCGTGGCGTTGTCCTCAAGTTTGGGAATAAATAAATTCAACTTCTAAGCAAGTCCATTTCTCGCAAAGCCACGGCCATTTTCTACTTTCTGCTTTCCTCGCTCACAGTTTCTAGACATGTATTATTATTAAAGCAAATGTAGTATCGATTTTAGGTTACAAATAAAATTGCAGCACTAAGCGCCGTCAGTGTTCGTAAAGAAGTGGAAACAGTCCCTGCCAAAAAGGGTTTCAAGGCTCTCTACAATCTCAAATTAAATTGGCATCTCGATGACAACAAAACCCTATGTAAAATACTAGATCAGTGCAAAGAATAAGTGGAAAAAGTGGGGAGTGCATGCAAATCGTAGGCAGCGGAGCCGTTGAAGATTCCATTCTCCAGTCAATCAGGTTGTCGAACTTAGACTTAATTAATTAAAAAATAATTGATGGATAGGCTTCTGCCTTTTTGATGCGGTCTTCTTTGACTCTGCCATTGCCGGATAGCGTAGCAAGCGGCTTTTAAAAGTGATGGGCATCCGTATTGCACGTGTCCACGACACTGGATTTATCATACTGAAATGGTATGATGTGTACTAGCAAAGAGATAGTCAACGTCGTCGTCAACAAACTACACTATGATTAACATAGGCGGACTGTCTATAGTAACTTGATTGTTATAGTTCTGCTTGAGGCGGAGTGACACGCCTAAAATGTTTGGAGAGCTATAACCTCCCGATCCCCTCCCGATCCCCTCCCGATCCCCTCCCGATCCCCTCCCCTCCCCTCCCCTCCCCTCCCCTCCCCTCCCCTCCCCTCCCCTCCCCTCCCCTCCCCTCCCCTCCCCTCCCCTCCCCTCCCCTCCCCAGATGCTATGCCGGTTACTGTCTGTCACTACTATATACTACTATTGTTTGGCGACGTGACGTTGTCGACACCATGCATGCACGGCTGCAATGTGCATCAGCCGATTCCTTTGTCCGTTAGTTTCAGTTGCCGTTCCTAGCACAGGGTGGGTAGTACCCTAAAGTGATTGTCCAGGTTTATGAAACGTTCTTTGTTTGCTTACAGTCGTTTTCAGATGATCGTAAAATGACATGTGTGAGTGATTATGAAATCAAGCCTGGAGATCAGCTCTACCTTATGCAACTTATGTACGCTATTAAAGAAGGCTCAAATCTCAAGCACGTCATTATGAAACTGCAGTGGAACTGGGTAGGTGGAATAGATTATTTGGATGGAAGTGCTCTTGTGTTTAACGGAGATCAGCACATCGGTATCATTGACTATAATAATCGAAACAGTGCTGCCTTTATTGGAGTCTCCGCACTCACACATTCTGGAGACGTTTTGGAACGAGATCAACAGCTGGGGCAGCATACAATAAATGTGTTTCTTGACAAGATACCAGATTCAGTGACGAATGTCTTTTTTACGTTGTCAGCTTGGGATGCGCCAAGTATGGGAGCGTTTCGCAATCAAGCTGTTGCACTAGTTGATAGTTCAAACCCAGACAAGACTGAGCCTCTTGGTGACAAAGTGGTTTTTTCAAATATAGCCTCTTCACAAGCTCTTGTCATGAGTCGACTTTATCGAATGGAAGGAGGCTGGGACGTTGTTGCTGTTGGAAAGACATCAAGAGGAAATGCAAAAAACTATGATCCTCTAGTAGCAACTATAAGAAATTTACCAAGCCTGTAGACTAGTTTTCTATGGGTAACATGTTGTTACTTACCTCTAACTACTGTCATTTGTTTAGTAAAACTATAATATTCTTGTGTGTTCTAGAGAATACTTTTTGAGTCATTGTATTAGACAAGCATTCAATTGAAATCTAGGAATTGCTTATAGTTTGTAGAAAATGCAATGTTTGGAGAGTACCGAACGACAGAAAACTAATTAGGCATGCAATTACAGTGTACATGGATAACTTGTGAAACTAAATGTTTAGCATTACATGACTCTCATGAATTGATTCTAACGTGTGGCCTGAGAGCGGTATGATTCACGTGACTTGATCAGACCTCTGATGATCTCGGATTCCCAAAAGTCAGAGACATCGTCTAATATCCGCTCACTTGCTTTAATGTCACTGTTTACCAGTATTGCACTGGTTTTACAAGTGTACTACACATAAAGAAACCTTAAAAGCACACTACTGACTCATCTTGTAATGTGTATCTAGTCACTGCAAGCTACGTCACTACTAGTAGACGTCATCTAGCGTACATTCACTCTCTCAACAAGGCCAAATAGCAATTCTGCCTCCAGTATTAAGAAAATGAGACGTCACGGACGGTCACATACGACTACTTCCAAAGACGTAGCCGTCGGTCCGGTTGGTCCAGTACCAGAGCGCTTTCCAATACTTCTACTTTCACCAACAGACCATTCCCGGCAACTTCCAAAATAGGGCATGATTATCCGAGGCCCAAATATCTGGGCTAAGGACATAGTAGTCGTCTGGCCGACAACCGTCGTACAACCGTACGACTGTATTTATACTCGATTAGCGCAGATGCAAATTAAGCTATTCCGACCAATAGACGAGAAGTGGTGTCATTACCGACCAATAGACGAACGTGATGTCATCATGAGGCTCCACCTTTCTTTGTTTGGTAGCTGCTACGAGAATTCGGTCATCTGGCGTCCATCCTGTACGTCCTTAATTTGCTTTACATAAGGGTTTAGCACATAGAAACAACGCCTAGTTTAAACATTTGCAAGTGCATGTTTTCCCACCAATAAACAAGCGTCTAGAGAGCGAAGGCGCAAAATTCAGGTGCCATGTGATACGTGCACCACTGCTAGAACACAGAAGTGTATTCTAAGCACTAAAATTGGTGTAAAGAGCTTGCAACAATAGTGATGCTTGATGCAGTGCAGAATAGCATGTAGCTGTACCTGACTTGTAACATTTTGCTTGTTCCACAGTGTTTCTGCATAGTGGTTCTGCAGTCTGACAGCTTGAATTTTCGGAGTGCAAATCACTAGTGTCGTCTTCAACAAAAAATTTGGCACTCCACAGGAATTTGCGAAGGGGAACGTGCATTGTCCATGACAGCGCGTCTGTTTATCGGACGAAGCGACTGACCTGTACGCAAGTATGGAGATGCTTTGCACCTTTGTTTAGCTGAGACGAGTGGGTTGGGCTAAAACCTCAGGATGCAAAGCATTATCACGTGACGAGTTATGTGATTACATACACTGGCGGAGGGCATAGCACTGTAATGTGCTTCTCTATTCATTAGATAAGATTTATTTAATCACTCTGAGACAGCCTCATATCAAGTGCCTACAGTCCCGCGGATCGGAACGCATACAGCTCGTACTAAAACTGTTCATTCTGATTGTAGAATAACAGAAGTGAAACCAGATGGTGTTGCGCATGCTTCTTTCACCTCCCTCTAATGCCTCATCACCCTATGAAATTATTGTTTCCTATGAGATCAACCCTTCTGGGAGTCTAAGAACAAACCGTGTGCTGCATATCATACTCTGCACAGACCCAATACATGAACTTTTTGTTTCCTAAGAGATCCTTCTGGAAGTATAGAATTAACCGTGTGGTGCATCATACTCTGCACAAATCCAATGCATAGTTTTTTACCTGGCCGCCTTTTCACTACGATGTCGCTCAAGACGTGGCACTCTGTCAATAAAAACATTACGTAACAGGAGAAAATATTGTCTCTTGTGTCTGTCTGCACATGTGCGTCTGTGGGTGCTTGCTGATTTTCAACCGGACCACTTCCAAACTGCCGGTTGTAACACGCTGCTATACCTCTGTGTAAACCACTGCTTACGAGAACGCTTACTAACCCGCCAACTCACTACGTACATGCGCACTAGTCCATATCCAACGTTATACATGTCCCGTATACATGTCTACACACTATCTACTCTCTACATCTCCTCCTCTTTGTCTAAGCGCCAGACATCTGTTTACTCATAGCTATTGGCCTGGTCACAGGCACAACACACGTAGTTATTAAGGTACGCAGATTTCTTGAGCTGCCGACCATAAGAGCTGCTGCACGTGCTAAAAGTCGCTGCCTCGTCGTTTAATAGATGTATTTTGTGGAGGTTTGGGTCCCATCCGCTCCTCCTGAGGTGGTGTTTTGAGCCGGCGCTGGCTGCTGTTCTTGTGTTTCAGACGGGCTCTGTGCTAGCTACTACGTGGTTCCTGCAATGAAATCTCCACATCAGTAGACCCTCCACTGCATATGCTTTCTCGGTTTTGGGCAGGGCTTGCCGATTCCATCGATAACATGGAGTTGGAAGTTAAACTGCAACGCGAACGACGTAAGAGCGAGGTGCAGCCAAATTGACCACAGTGGCCTTGGTCCACGTTTTGGAGTCCTTAGAGGTTGGTTGTAACCACGTCCCCGGGCAATAAAGACGGAAGGTCCTTTGCGTCGCTGTTGAATATTCTGCTTGCTTGTGCTTTGCGCTTGAAAACGGCTGGTCATTGCTGCAACTGCATGGGCTTCAGCTGGTCCTTGTGGATAGGGAGGAGGGTTTGTGTACAACGACTCATTAAGCGTTGTGCTGGACTGCTGGCCAAGCCTTGGGATGGTGTGTTACGTCAGTCAAATAGTGATAGCCAGAGGTCATGTGCTGTCGTCTTGGCTTTTGCCATGAGCTGCCTAACCGTTTTGACCGCATTTTTGGCCTTGCCGTTGCTTTTTGGTGGTAAGGGTTGCTTGTGACGTGGCTGATACTCCATACTTTTGCGAACTGGGTGAATTCAGCGGACGTGAACTAAGTTCATTGTCCGTAATTAGCATTTTGCGGAATTCCTTGCTTAGCAAAGTGTTGCTTCAGCTTGTAAATGACGGCAGCACTCGTAGTGGTTTCTAGGCAGTCGACTTCGAGGAAGTTGCTGAAATAGTCTACCGTCATTAGATAGCCGTTATCGTTGAGAGTCATTTGGTCAGTTCCAATGTTATAGCCCAGGGGCAAGTAGGAGTGTCGTGGTGGAGAAGTATCTCTTTCTGTTTCCGGTTTTGGTGCGTTTGGCAGACATCTCATTTGCTTACCTAATACCGAATGCCATTCGCCATGCCAGGCCAGAAGACGCATTCTTTGACTCTTCGAATGCAGCCTTCTGTTCCTCTATGTATGACTAGTAAATGCGGCCCAATGTGTATGAGCGGAAAGACTGTGGAATCACACACTGCCTGCCCCGGTAGATCACGCCTTGCTCGACAACTAGCTGATTTCGGAAGGGATAGCATGGACGAAGACACGGAGGTAACAGCTGTTTTGAGTCGGGCCATCCTTAAGATATGGCTGTGCACGGTGACTGGGATGTCTCATCTTGGGTGGTAGCAAGCGCTATATCCTGGAGTTTGCCTGAAGTAACGAAGAAAGACGTGACTGTTTCCAATAGCTCTAGATTCTTCTCAAACTGAGAGCGGGTGTGAAATACCTCTGCGGGACAGTCATTGTCCACGTTCCAGTGTGGAAGAGATGTGCGGGATAGCATGTCTGCAATCAAGAGTTCTCTGTCTTGTTTGCAGATGACACGCGCGTGGTATCGCTGTAAGTGCATGAGCATCCGTTGGAGTCTTTGCGGTGTCTCCTGCAAGGGCTTGAGAAAAATCATCTCCGGCAGCTTGTGGTCCGTATAAACTTCAATGAGGCCTCCATATGTGTACACGTATTGGTAAAACCGCTCCATGCCGTACACTATAACAGAGCTCGTGCTCAATTTGTGCATAGCGCGTTTCTGCATCCGTGAGAGCTCTGCTAGCATACAAGACTGGCTGACGCTGTTACAGTAACACTGTGCCCAAGCCCATGCTAGAGGCGTCGCATTGGAGGACGGTAGGCTCTGTTGGGTCAAAGAAAATGAGTATGGGAGCGCTGGTTATGGCCGTTTTGAAGGTCTGTAGCGCGTGGTGCGCATTGGTGGTCCACTGCCAGGCAGTGCCTGGTCTTGTGAGAAGCCTCAACGGTCTCATTTCTGTCAGCCGTGGTAGGTAATGGGCCAGGTAATAGACAGGACCCAAAAAACGTTGAAGCTCTTCCACGTTTGCTGGTTGTGGCATATCGATGATTGCTTGGACTTTGGCTGGATCCATCTTGAGGCCTTGAGCTGTAAGAATATGGCCCATGTATGTGACTTCCTGCTGTCGTAGGCGGAGTCTTGCCTTGTTTAGCTTGATGCTCTGCCCTTGTGTCTGCAGCGCCCTATGAGACTTCTGAGATTCCTGTCATAATCCTTGATCACAGTCTCGTGGTCTGGGCCCTTGCTGTGATCAAGATATCGTCAGCAATAACGTGTACTCCCCGCACACATTCCAGCACTTGATTGACTGCTCGCTGAAATATTTCTGTCGCTGGCGAATGCCAAACGGCAGTCTCAGTCATTCTATATCGACCCCAAGGGGTTCCAAACGTGGAGAGTAGACTAGAGTCCCGGATCTAATCTCGGTCGTTTTCCTAATCTCAGTCACTCGTTCTCTGCCAAATAGCTGCAGCCAGACCTAGCTGCTACGCCAGCGTCATAGTCCTACTGGATAGCAACTAGGTAGAGCGGGTCACGTCAGTATCCGTCCTAACGTTGTTGCTGTAGAACTTGAAAACTGATCGCATCTATTCTCGGTCACAGAGTATCATATCTCGGTCAGTGCTTGCCATCTCGTTTCTACAAATCCGTTTGAGACGCAAGTCATCTCTGTCGATAGGCTCCTTATATGACTTCCTTTCGCCAAATTGTCGGTTTTGTCTTGTCAACCTCTACTCTCGCAGACAACGAAGAAGACGGATGACTCACGGGACATGATCTCGGTCACCTGATCTCGAGTGATTTTCTCTCTTCAGACGCAAATCTTGGGCGTTCTTTGGCTAATGTTATAGTCATCACCGCTGGCTACTAGACCTACGGGGTGATGTTAGTGGTCATCGTACTGTTGTTACGGCAGAACGTGAAATGTGAGAGACAAATACTCGGACATCTGGGATCATATCTCGATCAGTCGCTTTCATCGCGTTTCTACAAGACGAATTGAGACGTTAGTCATGTCTGTTGAAAGGTTCGCTTTGGATGTTTATGCCACTGAATAGACGGTTTTGTCTCTTCCGTTTTTCTGTTGCAGGGCGGTGGGAAAGGTGGTCGACCTACGGGACCTAATCTCGGTCACGGTATGAGCGCACTTCTGGGGTTCTACACCTTTCAGGTAAGTGGTCTTACCTTCATTGGGCATTGTACATACGGTCACAGTCGACTAAGGCTGATTGAAAGTGTTTTGTAGTGAATTTGTAGAACTATAGCAGATTCTAGTAACTAGACTGTGTTGGCAAACGTTAGTTGTCCTGTCTAAACTATGTTTTTGAATAATAGTTAAGATAACCTTTATTTAGTACATGTGGTTTAGTGCTAATTAGCAAATTTTGTGAGTGATATATTGATCATCATGGAGATAAACATTGAATCTATTCTGGCACAAGTTGAATGTCACAAGAGTATGTCAGGACTCTGCATACTTGTAAACTGTGTACGTACTACGATCTTGTTGATTGTAAGATTTTAGCTACATTAGTTATTATCAACAACATGCACTGCTTAGCTAATTAGCTAATTCTATACACAGAAGGTTAGTTGGATATCTTTACTGGACTAATTATCATAACTGTCTCAGAATCAGAACTGTGTCATGAGAAAGATTGTTTTCTCTTTGGCAACATGTCACCATTTTCATAAGTTCTCAGCATAACTCTCCTAGGGATAAAAGTAAAAAGCAGTTTGTGTGCAATTCTACTTGATAAAATCATCAATCATCCCATCCAAAATAAAGAATCATTATATCTGCCAGTCAAGAATGTAGAAACAAGTAGGAATACTCTCTGGTTAACTGCCAACAAAATGTGAAAATTCAGAGTCATCACGTTGCAAGTTTGAAGTGCTAAAAATAGTAAGTTAAACACACAAATTCGTGACAATATAGCTTTAGAACAACAGTACACTAAAAATCACACAATACAACCTACTCAGGAACCCGTCTTGATCAAAATCGCGTGACCGAGATTATGTCCGGTACGCCATCACCTTTCTCACCGCCCTGCAACAGTAGAAACTGAAGAGACAAAAAACCGGCTATTCAGTGGCATAAACATCCAAAGCGAACCTTTCAACAGACATGACTAACGTCTCAATTCGTCTTGTAGAAATGCGATGAAAGCGACTGACCGAGATATGATCCCAGATGTCCGAGTATTTGTCTCTCACATTTCACGTTCTGCCGTACCAATAGTACCATTAGCACTAACATCACCCCGTAGATATATTAGCCAGCGGTGATGACTATAACATTAGCCAAAAGAACGCCCCAGATCTGCGTCTGAAGAGAGAAAATCACTCGAGATCAGGTGACCGAGATTACGTCCCGTGAGTCATCCGTCTTCTTCGTTGTCCGCGAGAGTAGAGGTTGACAAGACAAAACCGACAATTTGGCGAAAGGAAGTCATATAAGGAGCCTATCGACAGAGATGAATTGCGTCTCAAACGGATTTGTAGAAACGAGATGGCAAGCACTGACCGAGATATGATACTCTGAGACCGAGAATAGATGCGATCAGTTTTCAAGTTCTACAGCAGCAACGTTAGGACGGATGCTGACGTGACCCGCTCTACCTAGTTGCTATCCAGTAGGACTATGACGCTGGCGTAGTAGCTAGGTCTGGCTGCAGCTATTTGGCAGAGAACGAGTGACCGAGATTAGGAAATGTCCGAGATTAGATCCAGAACTCTACTATCCGTATCCAGAGCAAAGTGCCAGAATCCGTTTAGCACACTGCAGACTGAAAACACCTTGGCACGTGACAGTTGTGGTAGTAGCTCATCAATGATCATTGTAGAGTAGTGTTGTCGTTTGAGAGCTGTGTTCAATTGCTTGGGGTCTACACATATGCGAAAGGAGCCATTAGGTCTCTTTAACACCACCATCGCAGAGACCCAGTCGAGTTGGTTGATCCACTTGTGCAAGAACGCCAGCCTCCACGAGTCGCTGAAGTTCTGCGAGCAGTGGCTGCTGTAGAGCTATGGAGATTCGACGTACCAGTAGCTGGTTTGGCTGAACGGTTCAATCAATCTCGAGATGAACAGTTCCTGGAAGACGACCAAATTTCCCGTCGAAAATATCTGGATACTGCGTCACAACATGTTGAGATGTGGCCAGTGCTGCAAGACAGCTTGGTAATATGTGCTGGATATTTTCATCGCATAAGATTCATCATTTAGATTGATGGGGCCCCAGAATTGACATACCAGGTAGTCTGTGTGTCCATGACAACAAAGTCGTCTTGATAGGTTGTTCCCGTCTTCGAATTGGTGACTGTAGCGATGGCCCTTCCGAAAGGGTTCAATGACAGATATATCATACAGTGTCAATCGTTGCCTTGAGGACTGGATCTGTAGCTTTTGTGGTATGTCTTGCTTTCAAATGATATTGCATGTAGCACCTGTGTCCACTTGAAATTTTACTCTCTGTCCTCCACTCCTGACACCATGTAACACGCTGCTATACCTCTGTGTAAACCACTGCTTACTATCCCGCCAACTCACTACGTACATGCGCATTAGTCCATATCCAACGTCAATTACACATGTCCCCTATACATGTCTACACACTATCTACTCTCTACACTGGCCACGGCCGAAGAATTCCATTTCCGGGAATGACGAAAGCGCTGCGAGCACAACGGTCCGTCAAATTAGCCTCGGCTTCCCACACCCGTGTAGCGCCGATTCAAAATCGGCCATGGCCATGGGTCTGGGATGGTACCGCCTCTTCTCATTAGATTGCGGTTGGTCCTAGGACCAGCATTAGTGTTCAGTTTCATAAATGCATACCTTTCCAATTACAGCTGTAATCCTATCTGCGTCCACCAAAGACACTCTAGCTAGACAACGATGACTTGTAGTCCACTCTTCACGCAAACTCACGTCCCTACACGTCGTGGTTTGTATTCTGCGCCTGTTACCGGCTTAGCGACACCTTCTCTATAGCTAGTACAGCCGTTTGTTCTAATTTACGAACCGATGCTTTCGACATCTACACCAGCTGCATGCTCAACGACTTCATGATCACGTCTACTAAAATTTTTTTAGACAAACTCTCGCGGTGAATTCACGGCGAATTTTGTCGCGATTTCGCAGCAAGTCACATCGATTCCAAACGAGTCACAGCGGATGTGCGCATTGCAAATTTTCATCGCGAATTCGCGAATACTAGCATGCAGCGACTCGCAGCGGATTCACGGCGCTATCAGACATGCCCAACGCGTCCACGGCACCATTAGTACAAGAAAGTGTTTTCTAACGTCTCGTTCGCGTTCCCTACTAACACACAAATGATAAAACCGTAGCTACAGTAAACACAAAGGTAGTGTGTACAAGTAGTAGTCTCGCGTGCCAGACCTTCAACGTACGCGCGAGGGGACACGCGTCGGCGCGGCCAGACGTGTCTCCCACGCGCGGAAGGTCTGGTGAGTGAGTACACATGCGAGTGCGGGATGCGACACGATGTTCTAGCGCGACATGTCTTGTATTAAAGCCTTAATTGGAAAGGTATGCATTTATGAACACTGAACACTAATGATGGTCTTACCGCAATATGAAGAGGCGGTACCATCCCATTTTGAATCGGCGCTACACACACACGAGTCTGGGAGGCCGAGGCTACCGTCAAACAGGGTGTATGCTGAATGCAGCTGATCTGAACTACACTCAATTTCAATGTTCTCAAAACTTGCGTATGTGTTATCTTACCCAATTACATAGTTGAAGCAGAATCCTGTCACTTGCTGAGCAGACCAAGTTCTTGTCTACGATAGCTCTAGGGCCCGGATAACCTTGCCTCTAGGCATCTAGAGCCTCTCTATGTTTGAAGAAAAGCAGTGTAAGAAATACAAACACTTACAACAAGCTAGGATTTACATCTGGATTTTTACTACGCTCTGTCCATCTGGATCCAGCGAAAGCTCAAATCTGCAATCCAGCCTAACGCGCTTTAGCGTTCGTAGTCCATGTCAAGTAGATCACTCGTGTTGTTTGTAGATGAAGCGAGGACCAGCCAGATCGTCCCCTAAACGCTACAAGAGACCTCATCACTCAAGTCTAGATGGACAAGACGACCTTCATTACGGCAACATGACCATGCCGTCCGACGGGAGGGCAGTTGGGCGCCGTCTACCAACCAACAATCACAGACGCATAGATTCACGAGATTTAGGCCATCCAACGGAGGATGCTCACGACATGTCAGAGTTGGCGCCCCCTTCGGGGGGTCGTCAGGCGCAAGCTCAACTCAAGATAACGAACCTGTCGCCCGACGTCGAACACCGCCGCCTCAGGGACGCCGTATTTCATCGCTTCAAGCACTACGGACGCATCATGGTCGTCCTCGAAGGCCGTGGAACGCAGCGAGAGTGCTACGTCGACTTCGACTTCGAAGGTGACGCGTTGACGGCGAAACGCGCCGAGCAGGGAAAGAGCTTGTTCGACTACTCGATGCAGATAACGTACATGAAGCTGACGAGCTACAGTCGCCCGTCGGTCGACGCAACGGAGTCGCGTGAGGACGGACGGGCCTCGACGGGCGAGCAACCGCCGACGAGGACGCTGTTTGTCGGCAATTTGGAGTTGGACGTCGCAGATCGCGAGTTGCGGCGCGTTTTCTCCGAGTTCGGTAAGGTCGAGAACGTAGACATAAAGCGTGCGTCTCAGGGGTCGCAGGCGACGTATGCTTTCGTGCGTTTCTCGAGTCTGGAGGCCGCCATGAGAGCAAGGGACAGAATGCAGGTGCGTGGAGTGGCATGTCACGTGCGTTGAATGTGTAGCTCCGCCCTCGCTGCAGGAATTGGTTGCGCTGAACGTCACTTTCTTCGTTGCTTTCCAGGGATATCAGCTTGGGCGCAATCATATGCGCATTGGGTATGGAAGAGGAACTCCGACGACACTCCTGTGGGTAGGGGGATTGGGATACTGGGTGTCGAAGGCCGAGCTGGAGCAGGAGTTCGACCGTTTTGGAATGATCCGATGGATTGACTACCGGCCGGATGAAAGCTATTCCTACATTCAGTACGACAGTCTCGATGCCGCCATTGCAGCTTGCAACGAGATGAGAGGCTCTCGTTTGGGCGGTCACAAGTTGCAGGTTGATTTTGCAGATCCTCATCTTACTCACTCACAGTCAAGAGATAGGAAGGTCACGTACACACCACCTTTTGTTTCATTTCGGACTTCACAAGGATACAAAGCTGCTCCACGTAGGTATGATCAACAGAGAGGAAATCTTGATCATCACAGCGAGCCGAGGACGACTGGACATCGGCAGCAGTTGGATCAATATGAAGACATAAATGACTTTGAGTTGCCACCCTATGAACCGATCAGGAGAGATTCACGTAATTCGTATGGAGATGATGTAAGGTACGACAGTGAGCCTGTTACTCGCCGGAGACCAACCGTTGAATATGAACGATATCAGAATGTTGGGCATCAAAATGCAACTCGTCCGAATGCAGCTCGTATGGGTTTTCACAGCCGTCATGCAGACAATGGGCAACCGCCTTCTAAGAGGCCACGGCTAAACTCTGAGACCAGACCGGTGACTCGACCTCATCAGCCCAGACCGGTTCCTCGACCTTCTCTGCAGCAGCGAATTGAAAATGCAAAGTCGGCACGACGAACGTCTTCAATTTCACAGGCTGTAAGACGATTCTCAACTTCTGGTCATCAACGGACGCGACATGCATCTGTGCATGAGCAGCTACAACACAAATCCAAAGACAACAGTTTACGTCCTGTCAGCCGATCTAGGGCTTACTCTGACAGCAAATCATACAGTAAACCAAGAGTAAAGACCAAGGGATCATTGCTGACTCGTTCTCAGTCGGCTAGGGATTCAAAGCCAGACAAGACGGAGAGGAAAGAAAAGGAGGCAAAACCAGAAGACAAAAAATCATCAAAAACGACTACAGTAACTACTACGAAGACAGCAGAGTCACTGAGTGATCTTGCCAAGCGCTTTGCTGTCGCATGGAAGGGGCAACTGCAGTTAAAGACGGCTGCTTTTACTGTGAGAATGCATCTTATTGCCGGTGACCCCAGTCTGGCAGACCAGTTGCTTCGAGGTGCTCGGGGGCAGACAATTGCTAACACTTCGTTCTCAGTAACACAAAGACTGCGTCTTGAGCAGACGAAACTGGAGGAGGTAAGCTAGTGATGTCAACTGCTGAGAGAATTGCTTGTACTGTTTCCAAATTGTATCATACTATGTTAATTTGATGCTGCTGATGTAGGTGAACCGAAAGGTGAACACTGCAGGACCAAGTGGACATTGCATGTTGCTTGCTCTGCCTGGCCCAACTCCTACCGTCAAAGATCAAAAGCAACAGGACGTCGATCCCGAAGAGTCAGACAGTCAATCTATGAAGCACCTTCCTGTTAGAAACTTCATTACATATCTGAGAGGACGCGAGGCTGCCGGAATTGTGATGCTGTCGGCTCCGGTCAGTGCTAGTGGTGCCACAACGACAGGCAACTCATCTGGGGTGATGTACATCTTCCCTCCGTGTATATTCAGCCAGCAGCACCTGACAAGAATTGCTCCAAGTTTGCCAGCTGAGCCGTCCAAAGAAGATCATCTTTTGGTAATCGTTGTGAGGAACACGAGCTGAAGGATTATTGGTGATTTCACATTGGTAAGTAGTTGATTATGTCTTTGTGTGTCTGTGGTATGTAGTAGGATGAAACATGTTGTTAGTAATACATCACATAGCTCAAAGTGACTTCAGCAGACTGAGAGAAGAAACTCCAGTTACCTGCATCTTTTTAGCATTGCTGTTGATCGTATTGCTAGTCTCACGTATGATAATTACTGCTTTTAATACACAAGTGTGAAAGTGCCAGCACATTCCTGCTGATTCACTTTTGCTGTTACCCTAATTTCGTTTTGAGGTAGCTGAAGTGAACCAGTTGTGTTGTGTTGTTGCTATAGAGTACGTATTGAAAGGTACTATACCTATGATTCTCTATTGACTTGTAAGACTCGTGTTACCCTGTACACATATGCTGATTTGTCACTCTCTCCTTCAGTTTTGCGTATCTGTGGACGGCTAGTCCTGTCCTGGTCTTCAGTTTGCATTTCTGATAACGTATTGTGCCAGCGATTGCTATTACGGTGCTTATGGAAATAACACCTGAGTAACACCAGTTCTAATATAGTTCAGCTACCTGGTCCATTGTGTTGCTGTCCTCTGCTTGGAAAATGGAGGTTATGCGGGCAATTGTGATGTGCTTTATGTTTACGGTGTGTTGAATGGCAACAAAGGCTTTGCAAAGTGTAGGGTGATGTGTGTTCGGGCATGTAATAGTGTATGTGAAAATGGAAGTGGGTTTTCTATCTCTATTGTGCAAGCCACGGCTGCTGCCAGTGGGCAGTCTATTGCAGTGGGTTTTCTATCTCTATTGTGCAAGCCACAGCTGCTGCAAGTGGGCAGTCTGTTGTCAGCTCAAATGGCCTTGAATCATGGCTGCTGCTTGGGTGGAAAATGTGTCAGCAGTTCTCAGTAGACCCAGCAAGCGTCTCTGATGGCAACTTCTTGTGTCTCTTGAGAAGCACGTGAAATGGCGATGCTGCAGAGCTGTGCAAGTTTGCTCGATTAGCCAAAGAAGCACAAGAGCTGCTCTAGTTTGTTATTCCTCAAGGAAAAGTTGTTGCATGAGTAAAGTTGTTTGGAAAATATCACCAGTCATGTCAGAAAAGGTGATCAATCGGTCAAGTTGAGGAATAAACTGTTCCCAATCCACTGGAATGCTGTGAAGTTGTAGCGCATATGAACTGTCAGCATCGTGCAAGAGATGTCATTTCATATCATCGGAGATTGCCATTCCATCTAATCAGTGGCTTGCATAGTGTTGCATCGTAGTTTTAATTAAACTACCTTTTCATCAATTTTATAAGTTGGGAGGGTTTCGTTATTAGCATTGTACGGTAGTGCTGTAGTTATAACATGACATTTGGCTAATCAGTTCACGTGTCTATCTCTGCATCTGCTTAATGTTATGCTTCTTGTTTTAAAATATTCTAACACTACTGGCCGCTAGCAAAATGTACATTAGGAAAGTATATCAATACCTACAGCTGCATCAGCCTGCAGTAACAAGTGTCCCATATATAATTAAATGTATATCTAAGGAGTAACCCTTACCAAAGAATCCAAATACCTAAACGCTTACAAAGAAACAATACTGAAAACAAGTAATACAAACTAGCTAAATCCTATGCCCTTATGTCGGTTGGTTTATGCTCAGTGATTGAGATGGACTGTCTTCAGTTACCCAAATTTTATATGCAAGTTTCCTTATGAACATGTGAAACAGTACCAGAAGCCTTGTCATCAGTTCTTGACTTCTCATCAGATGATGGATTAGAATCTGATTTTGTGCCTAGTGCTGCCTTCTTTGTATCACTTGATGTTCCAGAATCATCTGACAATACCCTAGCTCTACTAGATGTACTTTCAAGTCGATCACTCCCAACAGTTTCAATGTTACCATACAGGTCCAATTCCTCTGTGACTCGTTCAATAGTTGCATCAGTAATATTTCGCTAAGATTGAAATTGGTGTACTTCATATGAAACTGCACGCAAACACACACACACACACACACACACACACACACACACACACACACACACACACACACACACACACACACACACACACACACACACACCATGATTACCTCTTCTATTAGAGTTGTTATTAATTCAAGTTGGTGTTCACTTCGCTTCCGAAGTTGATTAATGTCATGTGAAGATGCAATAGTGTGTTCACTCATTGATGCTTTTTCTACAGCACGAGCCGGCCCAATACCACCAACAGACTTGTCAGGATGAAATTTCAACACATAGATCTAATTGGCAATAGCAGAGTCAGTAATGAGTCAGTTACAGCAACATGCATTATACTCTGCACAGGTCACGTGATGTAAAACCCCTACTAGTATCACATCCTAGGTCGCTGTTTTCATGGTGGTGGTGCAACCTGTGGCCCAAACTAAAAAAATGTGGCCCAGAAAGAGAATGATAATCAAGTATTAGACATACGTATAATAGTTATCAGCCTGACTACACGGTTTTTCTAAGCTTGACTGTTTTGTTGAATTATCATGCACTTATAATGGATCCTATTAGCAGAAGAATTTGAAAGGCTGCAAGCTCTTGCAACTGGAAATGAGCAAACTTGGCACTGTTGCTTACTGTGACAATCTTGCTCCACACTTTGTAAAGGCAGACAGTAGTTTAAACCTAATGAAATAGATATATACTGCTATTTTACAGACACAGCAATGCATCTTCTGGACAGAAAGATGTTAATGCTATTTGTCCATCACCTCTGCAAAAAGACAAACAGAAACAATTTTTGAACGACTGCCTATAAGATCATTTATTCACCTGAAGCAGCCTAGTGCCATACACCGTCGACGGATTTGGCTATACTGTATTCTATACAGCTCTTTAGTACAAGTTTACCTTGTTTGATATCAATAATTTATAAATAATATCAGCATTGACAGCTGTGGCTGCAAAGTGCCACTAGGAGCTACAACTTGAGCCCCTTTGTAAAATTCAAGGCAACTGTTGCCTTGAATATCACTACCACTCACTAATTTGTACAAGTCAAACAGACTTGTAACCAGTTCTCTTCTCGCCCATATACTCACATGCTGGCGTTACACTCTTGCGAGAAGAGGAAACTCTTCTTGCAAGAGTGTAGTCTCCTCGGGCTCTTCTCGTGAGAGTGAAACGCCAGCACATGGGCGAGCACGAGAAGAGGACTGAGTATGAGTCTACAAGCCAAAGCAACATCTTTACATTCCTCTAAATAGCTCAATGGTTACTGGTTGTGTTCAATAAACAAATAACTGTTCACAAAAATTTTCAGCATGTGCCTTGCCTCATACCAGACCCTCTCCTCCTGCTGTGGTGCCCACATTGTCGCGTCATAGCATGTGGCCAAGTTGGTGCCTTTAAGAATTCTATACCATTTTAGCTATTATAAACTATGTGCCTAGAACAGAAAGTACTCTAACACATGTATAGAAAAAATAAGGTCATCTTTCAAACAAATGGGGAATACAGTCCCCCACTAATGATTACCATTCATAACAGCAAAAATTAAAACAACTTTATCTTTTTGACATCTACTTGCTTATAACTTTAATAAAACTCAACAACATGCAACAACTTAACAAATACACATTATACAAATGTACATGTTGCAGACTAGACCAAGAAACCAATTGTACAAATTTTAACACTATCAACCTCCCATAGCTTAACTGACACCTAGCTACTAGTACAAACAAGTGACAAATTGCAATTTCTCATATGCCAAGTGCTAAAAGCAACACAATAGATAAGTATATAATTTATGCAAAACACCGTATTTCCACTAATATGGGTACTATTTTTTCGTAGTTCTAGAAAGGGGCATTATTTGAGCATGGGACACAATTTGAGCATGGGGTATTATTATTTCGCAAATATACCATCACACTACACAAATAAATTACCTAATCGCACTTTCAGTTACACTCCCTGGCTACTTTCACTATCACTTGAGTCGTATTCCTGGTCTGTTGCATACTTGAATCTTCATTATCACTCAATGATTCTATCCGGGTGTTCATTTCATCACAACCATACATATTGACAGACATGCATTCGCATAACTGGGTTTGAATACTACCCCAGTGGGCAATAATCTAGCATGGAGCATTCTATTTTGTATAGGTTCACCACAGCACATTATTTGAGAATGGAGCAAAATTTAAGCATGGGTCACTACTCGCGGAAATACGGTACCTGTGCCAAATCATTGCGTGGACAACTTACCTTTGGTGCATACAAAAGAAGGAGAAGAACAGAAATGATGATTAACATCATAAATGACGTAAGAGCATAGTATATATCAGGATCTGTTACTTCCACATGAAGAAATGCAAAAAGCATAACACAGAACACAACCGTTGTGTAGACTGCAAATGCCATAAACCGGCTATCACTCAGAAGTGCTACTTTGATTTGCCTTATGTCAAATGCCAGATAAATTCCAAACATCAGAAGTAGACCTTTATACCCTGAAAACACATATGTCCACACCCAAAAATTGTTGCACACACATTTGTCTTGCTCAAATTCATAAATGTCACCACTCTGCATACAATAACTCACAAATCGCAAAGAATCCATATGTTCAAATGAAACAAACAATACCTCTAACGGTCTGGTCCCTGTAGTCCATGGATCAACACTAAACCAGATAATGACAACGACAACATCAATGGCCAAAAATACGCCAATCAAAACAAGCAAACTTCCTTCTGTCTGTAAAGCAGCAAAGGACTACATGGCATACGTTTTATATTAAATACAATAATATATAAAAAACATACTAGATCAACTGCAAACGTAGAAGGTCGACGCTTAGTTCGACTTTGCTTGACACCGAGAGACACACGCCACATCTGAACCAATACAACACCAAACATACAACTGAATGCTACAGCATACAGAAGCACCTTGATCTATAAATACTATCACAGTAAAAATCCATCATAGAAAAGTAAGTACAGTACCACATTACTCACATAGCAAGACCACAACTGCAGTGCAAAGAACTGGCCATTTAGTCCATCCAATAGCACAGACATATATCCAAGAAAACACCCAACAGCTACAACAGCATTTAATCGTGGTCCTGACAAACGAAAAATCCTTGAAAATAACAAATTAGTATAAGTAAGACTGAAGCACAACAAGAAAGATGATTACCTCATATTCCGATTAAATAAACCATAAACAAGGCAGAAGAAGGTCACAATAATGCCAATGCACACAGTAAAGGTGACCACACCAAATGCAACAGGGGAGACAAATCGCTGCTCGGGAAAGTCAGTTGGTCGTTTCCCACCTGTAGAAAAAATGAACAAATTACATGACGTACACATGCAGCACAATGCAATGTGTCATGCAATGTACCTGGCCATTTAGGTTCCTCTAGCAGATAACCAGTGTCATTACCACTGTCATTGTTGTACTTCCAAACAAACCTCCAAGTGTTATCTGTTATGCTCAACATTTAATAAAAATACTAGAATAAGACAAAATCTCATACTTATATTATATCGAGCTATTACTCGACCCCAGTTAGGGTTGCTTTGACACCTGTGATTGAAGAACTGAATTCTTCCCTAGAAAACACATATATGGGGTTGAAATCGTTGTAATAACTCAAAAAGTCTTACAGTAATGCCATGAAAATGAAATGACCTGTTCCTCACAATCTCATTCAACTTTGTACTAACATCAGAATTGTCGTAGGTAAAGTCTTCAAGTGGTATATTTGGGTTGGGTTTCATGTAAGACTTCAGAAGCATTGCCACTGCAACCACAGTATCATAGCCAAATCCCCAGTGTCCTTCAAAAGCATATGTCAGATTATTGTTAGGTGGACAAGGAATATCATGTGACTGCATGCAAAAGTTATAAATTTCCTTGGCAACTTCTGAGATAGTCTAAAAAACAAGTAACAAGACGATAATACTTGATCTATACCATATCAAGATGTATACAAGTAGCCAGATGCACCTTTTTTGTTGGAAGAACAACGCTTCCATTGTCAGCACCATAATGAGCATAGTCTAATGAGAAGTGCCCATCAAATGCTTCACGTAACTCTCTCATTGAACATCCACTCTCGTTATGCTGTTTCAAGTACCACTCTGGTTCAGTAATACCACCAACATAGACCCACGTGTATGTTGTAGAACGAATGCCATTCTTATATGCCTGCATTACAACAGAACAGTGTTTACTTGTTAAGACTGTCAGCTACCTAACCACAAACAACTAGCTCAATAATGCAACTGGTAAAATTGTTCTTTCTCATCAACTGCATACAACTTCAGATCCACATGAAAGCTCAGCAAATGCTTTGCTTGTCAAGCTGTCACATGAAATTTCTCTCTATAGTTCTTCTGACAATAAATGTGTATCTTGTGTTTGCATGATGTAGCAGGATATTAAAGTGTGAGTGCACACAAACCAAGAATAAATGCACTGTGTACATGTCAGCGTCAAAGTAGCATACTAACACATTTTTCAAGAGTCCTTGCTGCATCCAATTGTTTCAGTCTACTGCTGCAGGATGTGGGCACAGATATTACAAAACAAATGCTGATTTTCATACTTTTCATGTAGATTATGACACTGTCTGGTGCAATAGTAACAGTAAATACGAAGATCATGCCATGAAGGTACAAGCGTTGGTCATTTCCAAATACGCGTACATTCCAGTGTCAGCACCTCTAACTAGTTCAGAATAAACAAAGATAGTGTGTGGACACTTTAGGCAAACAATTTTGTCGGCTGAAATCTCTTCTTAGTGATATTAATAAAAATTAAACATTAAGAGCATGCACTTCCATTGTTTCTACTAGGTTTGATTATGGATTTAAACAATTAGTTCAACAAACAGACACAATTGCAGTAGTCTATATAGCTAGTTCTCCATTTTCCTTCTTGTACATACACCTAACACATGCATCAATTCTAACACTAACGTGATGAGTTGCCAGCAACAAGACACAGTATCAACTGTCAGCAAAATTTTCATTTCAGCTAGTCAACCCACATTCAACTTCTGTGAGTCTCACGAAAAATGCTTCACGTCACACACTTACACACAAGAAGATCAGATCTCATGCAGCTTTTGCTGAAGGCAGAATGCTTGTCAGAAAGACATTGAAACTATGACAAACACTGGATTACAGAACTACATTTCTTGTGCCGATAGAAACTAATCTACCCTTACTGCAGTGACTGATTAATGACCAACTCACAGTCTCCCAAGGTTGTGATACTCTAGAAATCAAAGAAGGGTAAGGAATGATCTGTATACAAACTATCTGCTGCAATATGAAAAAGTCTCTTCTGTGTTAAGATGGCTGGGATATTACAGAAAGCACTCTTACAAAAACAACCACTGACAAACACTCAGGTAGAGAATGAAGGTGACAATTAATGTCCCTTCATCAAGGAAATATACTTGAAACAAGATATCCAGGATGTCTCCTACTTCATTGAGCATTAATTTCCAGGATTACCAGACTAAAGAGCAAAGACCAGGCCCAAGTGCACTTTGTCACCTTGTTTAACATCAGCTGTTGACCTAAAACAGCAAGAACAAAAATGAAGTTCGCCAGGGAAATGATACATGTATGTCTAGTGAACTCACTCAAAGAGGTAAAAGGTAAGGCAATTCCTTCTAAAGATGACAAAGAAAACACAGACGACTACATTGTTGAAGGCATTAATTAAACATGTTGACTTTCAAACAACATAAATCTTCTCTTGACGAAAGATGAGCAACTAATGTACGATAGTGTGTACAGCAGCCTTGACACCCCTTTATTCCAACTCCAACCTGGCCATATGGCAGCAGGTGTCTTGTAAGCATGGATCTGTGACTGTGCAGCACAAGAGGCAACTGACAAGTTGTCTAAGAACTCCTACAGCAATTGGTCTAAAACCTCCAGATTTTCTACAGTGATGTGCCTCAACAAACTAAGGAGAAGCTGTGCGGATGGGCAGTTTTCCAGCAATCACAGTAGACATCAGCTTTGTACAACTGTCAAGAATAGTTGAGCTGCAGGAACTATAGTACCACAGACAGTGTCATGGATATGCTGTAAGCAAAGTCGGGAACCACCAGAGCTTGGCCCTTCGAAAAGGCTCGAAGAGCAAAAAGAACTGCTGCAGATTTGACAGAGAGAGGAGTAGCAATGTCCTAAGACCATGTGGGCAAATCACAAACTTGATGACAAGAGCAGAGATCATGAATGCACTGCCACTGCTGTGGTCAACAACCATTAAAGCTCAAAGCAAGCAGAGCATCCCTATACGAACTTTCTTTAGCAAGTCTCAAAGCACATAACTTGTTTGATCAGAAGTCTGTTAAAAGCTGATCCATTAGCTTCCAGCCTGGTTCCTCCCACAACTGCTCAATATCAATTTCTTACCACTGCTGAGACAAGATAGCAAAAGAGATTTAATGTCATACTGTTTCTTCCTGCTGCCTCTGACAGGAACCCAAAGAACAAACTTGGTAAAAGTAAACAACCTGACAAAGCCCAAATACCATCACACTGAGCATGCTGAAATTTGGAGAACAGCACCTCAGCTAGCAAAGGACGAACAAATCTTGGAACATCAGTATCAGTGTGGACAGGCAGAGAGCGTAGCTCCTTCAATCACAGCATTGAATACTGAAGATCCAAACCTTTTGGAGGTGCATGATGACAAGTCAGCAGCCGCTGCTAGACCCACCCATTAACGAGATCATTGGTATCAGGCAATCTTGATCTTGCGATTCAGCACACACGAAAGAAGATATAAGTTGCTTAATGTATTACCCCACTTAGAAGGACATGCCTCTATAGCTCGAGGTTTAGCAGACTTTTAGGTGAGGGAATGACTGAACATTGCAGCCAATGTATGCACAGCTCCATGTCAACGTATTCAAACATACACTACCCACTAACACAGATCTACTAAGTCACAACATCTACTCACTAAACTGCATGCATAGCTTTTCACGTGCTACAGATTTCCACTCTACATCTAATCACTGTTTCTCCTTCATTCTCGTCTATCTCTGTCTTTCCCATCTATGATGCCTGTGTAAATGCCTTCTTCTGGTTCTGTCAGTTTGCAAACTCCTCCCTTTTCTTCACCCAGTTCGGAGTACAATGTCAGTTCGTGACGCCCTTGCTCTGTTACCACTGCACTCGTCGTGCTTCTAGATGACAACATGATTCCTGTTCACTGTGTACAATCTGGCAGTTTTCTATTCTTGTCAGAATTGGATGACGGTGACAGTTCTTCGAATTCCACTATTAGACACTCCAACTTCTGCAGACGCCGCCATGTTGCAAGGTGCAGATTGTGCAAGCGCTAACTTGCTGATAGTCTGGATAATCGAGGCTACCTCGCCTATTCTACAGTTGCAAGATTCCTTGGTCTTACTTTCTGCTAAACTTCGCTTATAAGGGCATGCCCTTCTATGCAGGGTTGTGTAGGTTGCCGGGAGTTGCTCTCAAGGATCTTCCATAAACCCTCTACATCAAAAACGCCCACATCCCAACGAACAACGGCAAAGAGTACAATGCTCCTTGTAAGCAAAACCGCATTCTAGGCACAGTTAGCGATTGTGCAAGCAAAGAAAGTACACTTAGAAAATTTCAACAAGAAGCCGATATCTCTTATCATAAAGGACAACAAGAGCCCTCCTGGGAAGAGTTGTGCTGCAGCTTCTCTACAGAATCAGTACAACTGTACCTCATTTGAGAAAAGCAAAGGTTCAAGTATGAGTCCAGAAGATCG
The DNA here is from genome assembly GCF_963422355.1 of Corticium candelabrum. Lineage (NCBI taxonomy): Eukaryota > Metazoa > Porifera > Homoscleromorpha > Homosclerophorida > Plakinidae > Corticium > Corticium candelabrum. The sequence continues at coordinate 4,615,084 of NC_085105.1, forward strand.
TTCTCATCTTGTTTCCTGTGAATCAGCTTCAGATAACGCTGAAAGTGATGAGGTCACTTGTGTTTCTAGAACTTGACCAAAAGACAAACACAAGTCAGAAACCCACAACAATAGACAAGTTCAGCAAACCAAAATGCCTGTAAAGAGAGTTGAAGACCAAACAACTTTACTGTTGTGACGACCCAATCAGATGATGGCACCTCAGTTGGGCAATGGCAAATATGAAACATTGCAGATAAACCAAAGAAATATCAGATCAAGAAACTCAGTACTTAATGACAATGACAATGAGCAATAGCATTGACGTCAGAGATAACGAGAATAAACGAAACAGACTAAATTGGAGACTAAACATCCAAATCAATTCAAACTTGAAACCATACGTTGCAATGATGCAGAAACGGCAACAGGAATGCCACACAAACCGAGTCCTAGTGCTTAACAAGTTGAGTGAGACCAAAGTCTACCAAATCTCACAAAAACTGACGAAAGCGGAGCTCATCTACTAGTGAGCACCACCATATATACAAAATGTTAACCCTAAAACTGAAATTACCCAGAAAAACTAGACATCCAGATTAGTCCATATCCACGCTTTGTCTGTTGTGTCCTTCTTGTTGTGTCTACTTCTGGTTTGACTTCTCCTTAACCCAACATCACACATCCGAGGGTTGAACTCCACGAGAGACCTTGTGTCCCCAACCCATCAAACAATATATATATATATATATATATATATATATGGACAACTGCAATGTACGTTGAAAACAACGCTGTTCCTCTCATTCTATAACAAGACCAGGTGGCGTTTTCCATCCCGACTTTTCCCTAGGCAAGGCTGCTTATTTTGACATTTCCGTGAGGAATTCGTTCACTCCCTCTCACCTTATTAATGCTGCCATAAAAGCTGGTGCTGCTGCTGAGGCTGGGGAAGTGGACAAAGATAAACGCCATCGTGCTAACGTTTCAACTTATGGCTGTTTGTTCTACCCTCTTGTGGTGGAATCATACGGAGTATGGGCTGCACATAGTCTGGAGGTGTTGAGATCAATTGTAAAGAAGTCTCTTCTATCATCTGGCTTGTCTCTGGGCCAAGCTACCAGGCAATTTCATGAACAGTTATCTGTTCGTTTATGGCAGTGTAACTCAAGACTGATTAGTGACTATCTACCTAATTATTATGACTTAGACTCTTTGTGCTACCGTCCATAGAGCGGATATGTGTTATTTGTGTTATCTGTATATTATATCCAAATATATACTCACATACAAAAAGTCCCAACTCAAAACATCATCCATTTCTGCAAGCATGCGGCTAGAAATCATTCTAGCATTATAAGAGCATAATTTTGTAGAAAGCTGCTCTAACAAGTTCTTGAAAGCCTTCCAGAAAGGAACAGCTAGCACAGCACATAGTTTCAAAGATATTGATTTCAGTGTTTCTAGGCTATCTGGCGACCAAAGTCTAAGCATTTCTACTACCAAGGGGTAAAAACACCGTCAGAAGAAGTCACTCTTGCGTCGTGACAATCATCCTTGTCGATCTCAGCCACTTCTGCCACGATTCCTGATGTTTTAGCAACTCAAGAGATGTATGATGGTTGCAATGTGTTTCTTACCGTGAATTACACAGGTCGCCCATTCAAGAAATTTGAATGGAAAACATCCCCTGGCCGGTATTTTTCACCCGAGCTTCTCTGTTCTTTTACAAATTGTTCTGAATCAATAAGATGTAATTGCAAAACAGTCTCACACAAAGCGTTATGATGATTCAAACAATGTGGACAATGACCACATCCAACAAGGTAATTTCCATATGGGTCTAGTGGCTAACCACACAAACATCTACTGTTGTTTGGTAGAAAAGGAAACAAACGCAGACCCAGCCAATATCTTAGAGCTACAACAAACTCATGGGATGATACGGTGGGCCACGGTTACAGTTTAAAGCTACCCACAACCATGCACCTGCATGAGGAGATGATGTAGTCTAAAGGAGGGCTCTATCTCTGAGACTCACAGAATGTAGTAGGTTAGAGAAAGAAATATCATCTAGTTGACTTTGAATCTGGTGTTGAGTAGCTGCTGTCAAATCTAAAGAAGTTGATTCGCTTTTAGAAAGAGAAAGTAGGCTACGTATGATTCCTTGTTTCCTCTTCTCAGGGTAAGGTTTGACTAACGTAGACAGAGAAGGTACAATGCGTTTCAGTAGACAGTCAACCAACTTCCAACTTGAGTTACAGCCTCCAAGAAAATCAGAAGGTGAAGCAGATGAAGCTTCCCTAATGCCCATACCTCCTTTTCAATTGGTAGCACTGCTTGTGACCATGCAAAGTCAGGAGTAGAGAATCTTGTGATCAGGCTAAGGAATCGTCATAAACCTTCATCAAAAGTCAACAATGGGCCGTTAGCAATACCAGGTCTCACTGAATGTAGCAAATGGTTAATTTTACAGATGGACAGGCAACTTCTCAACAACTGAAGTTCCACTTGTAAATTTTCAAGATCTGGAAGATGGGAATGGGCCTCAGCCACTTGATCAACTCCCTTCTTGAAACCAAGTAGATAAGAATTCAGATGTTCTAAACACAGGCGAACCAAGTCATTCTATTCCATCTGACAACCAGTGTACTTCTGGTGGAAATTCAGGTTGTGTTTGATCACCCAAAGGCCAAATCACTTCACACTTTGATATATTGACATGAAGGAACACGAAAAGGCATTTCTCCATGATAAGACTCAACACCTTTAAGACAGATTTTCTTATACCAGCAGAGGTTCCATCATCCACAAATTCAAGTCGAAACCTGGTACTTCTCCAACTTCATCCATTAGTTCTAGAATGACCAAAAAGAACAGTAGTGGTCCCAGGAAATCCCTTGCTGTACTCCTGCTGTAGACTTAAAGTGGTGATAGCCAAACCGCAGCTCAGCTGCACAGTAATAGCACCACTGTACCTATGTTACAAATTCAGGAAATTCTTGTCAAGTCTCTTCAAATTAACAAGAACTGTGATGACATTTGTTAAAGGCATTATTCATGTCCAGCTTGATGCAACATCGATATTGTCTATCGCCATTCTCTTAAATGTATGACTGCAAAGAATGAACACCTGCTCCTAAACTTCCTCGTATTCCAATACTCACCTGACCACAAGGTAATAAGACAACTGGTAAAGAGGCTTAATGGCAGAACAGCAAGCCGACTAGCCAAGCGGCGTAACACTTCCCCGACAGCAATGGGTCGAATACCACCTGACTTATTTTGGAGAGCAGTCATTCAGGTGCCAGACAAAGGGAGAAATGTTGCGATCAAGTTTCCCCAGACAACAAAGACACATCAATCATGTTAGATTCTCCAAACATGGCTGTGCTTCTGCAACATTGCAACCCTGTACAACAACTAGTAAATGTTGTGCTCAAAGATGAGAATAACTAGAACTCAAACCTTTGGAAAATGCTTCCAACGCAGAAACAACCTCCTGAGAGTCCACAACTAGTGAAGGTAGAACTTCCACTAGCCAAACAGGTACATAGCTAGTTAGATGACGACTTACTAAATCCTCCAAGCTTCACAGTTAGGTATGTTTCAAAGACATTGCTGCTGTTGTAGAGAACAAGTATAGCAAACAAAGCAGCTATTCGAAATGTATACACATTGAAACAAAGGTAGCCGTATTTTAAAGGCCCAGATATACTTCAAAATGTCTTGCTGTTAGCAACATCGCTGGTAATAAACATAACAAGCTGTGCATACCGTCTCGGGTCTTGCATAAGCATTCAAAATTGGGTGGAGATCTGATGCACCATTCTGGAGATATTCGCACGCAAGTGGAGGTGGGTTTGAACTGCAAGAAATTGCATTGTCCCAGTAGAACTCCGGAAGACGATGACACCCTCTCTGTTGATCTCAATCAATTCAGCATGCACGAGTCAAATGTGGCAGCGCTGTGACTCACCATTGTTGAGACACTCTTACATATGAACACACACGCATGCACACATGCACGCATGCATGCACGCACGCACGCATGCACACACACACACACACACACACACACACACACACACACACACACACACACACACACACACACACACACACACACAACCTACTGTTTCTCTAACTGATAATCAATATATACCAGTAACTAAAGCTGTGTTTTCACCGTTTCTTCCCCAGCTATAAGCCCTCTAAAAATTGACTAGTTTCATAAATATTACAATACAAATTTAGGAGCCATTTGGTTTCAGTTTCAACGGGCTACTTGAAAAATCATACAAAGTAATCACTGACCACAAAGTCCATAACACAAGCTAAAATTCTCTGCCATCATCAAATGGTGATAATTGAGACACAGGAGACGTGACAGTTGCTCCTGAACAGACAGGAAAGAATACCACATTTCTAAAGGTGTGACACATTCCAAACAGACAAAGTCAGGCAAATTCATAGCCACTCTGCCAGAAGTACTGAACCCCACTAAGTAGTCATGTGACATGTACTACAAAGACCTTTTCCTTTATGGCTCATGCTGAAATTATTCTTTCAACATAATTCAAATAACCAAAATAACAAAAACAAAATACTCGAAATAAACTACCTGACACATAAGCTTCTTTGCAACATCTTCGTATGACAAAATAAACCAAATTCTGATCTTCGTTTTCTAATCAACACAACAAGTCAAATCTTAAACTAACAGTTTACTCTTCCTAACATGAAAAAGAAAGAAGGAGAAGAAGAGATATGTTTACCCAAGAAAGCCAACTTACCACTGCCCGTTTCACTGCAAGTTCAATGTCAGCCACATCAGACACTGGAAGCATCTCAGCTGTGAAGCCTGCCTTTCCAAAAGCTTCATGCAGTTTTTCAGCAGTCTGTAAAACATTTCCAATTCTATAGTCAATCCATTATCTAACAAATACACATACCAAAGACCACAGATCGATTGGCTGATGGAATATAATAGCTCTTGTCCAATTGAACGTTTTCATTAGCGCAACTCTTGCAGGAACTAGACCATACTCAGACGGTAGTATCGTATACAAATTTGGCAGTTTATCACATTTTAGCAGTGATGGTGATGTAGAAAGAAAATTAAACTGCACAGTCATGGCCACAGCAATGACAACTATCAATAAATCTCTATAACCCACATATCTCACTGATTATCACCTGCAAAAGATTCCAATAATGAGATGATTCAGCAAGTGGCTCTGTAACTGTCGAGCATCCTGCAGCTATCAGTGCCACAACCTTTTCCTTCTGTTCAAACATCTTTAACATCTCAACATTACCCGTTGTCCTATCACACTGAAATTACATAAAACATATTTGCACAATGTCCGCGCCAGAAGACCAGATCAACTAGCTGTCTTAGAAACATCATTTTCAATTGACTTTTCCAAAAAAGACTACACACAAGCAAGAACTACTAAAATATTTACTATATCCCATTTTCTCAATGCACAAAGTGGCTGCCTGCTATAGTTTGGTACATTCTTATAAACATTAGTTGTTCAATCATACATCAAAGTAAAACATAATACTCTACCCGTGTGTGTATGCTGCTGTAGCCCATCTTTTTGACAAATCACAGTTGAAGAACGCTTCTAGCTACTGTATGACCTTCTCATAAATTCTGACAAACTCCAAAGGTAGACATCAACACAGTAAATGCTAACTATAGCAATGAGGTAAATCACTGTCCTATTGTCATTCTTCCATCCAGGATTTGAAATAGGCAAGGCAATGATTTACCAAAGAGATGGGTTAATTATCATGAGCACTTTGGCTTGCAACTATACCCAAAATAGAATACTATACAGGCTCAAGCTGATGTTGGTTTGCATCTTTATACTGCATGTCAAGAAGAGCTGTGGTGTGTGTGTGTGTGTGTATGCATGTGTGTGAGTGTGCATGTGTGTGACTGGTGTGTGTGTGTGTGTGTGTGTGTGTGTGTGTGTGTGGTGTGTGTGTGTGTGTGTGTGTGTGTGTGTGTGTGTGTGTGTGTGTGTGTGTGTGTGTGTGTATGTGGTGTGAGTGTGTGTGTGTGTGTGTGTGTGTGTGTGTGTGTGTGTGTGTGTGTGTGTGTGTGTGTGTGTGTGTGTGTGTCGGAAATGCTATGTCACACTGGCCTTTATCGCAAGAAGTACATAGAAAACACAAAATAAAACTGTCTAATACAATTTTTAGGGGCTGCAACGCTACACTAAACTGGCATCAAGCAGTGCGAATAAGCCAATTTACCAAAGAATATACGCAGAATTATGATAAAATGCACTGATTATTGCTTGATGAAACTGTCTAGCACAAATGTTTAGGTTGTAACAATTTCACTACGAAAACGGATATACACAGATGTTGTACACTGGCCTGTAGATGGTACACGGGCCTCTATATAGCAAGTGGTTGTCAAGCTAGCCCATACATAGTACACTGGCCCAAAAACATACGCAGAATTATGATAGAATTAAATGCACTGATTTTTGCTTCATGAAACTGTCTACCACAGATGTTTTAGGTTATAACAATGTCACTATGGAAATGGATATGCATAGATGTTGTAAAATGGCTTCTATCACAGCGCATGGCAGTACCTGTATGTAGGAATTGCCCAGGTTTGGGGCGTGGCAAAGATGTTTAAACCAACAGCTACTACCAACGAACCATCAGCTAGTTTCTGCCAAAGCATCGCTGGACCTCCAAAGTTGAGGAGACCAGCTGCTTGGATTTACTTTTATGAGACCTTGTGTAGCATCTAAGAGGCCACAGTTAGCTAGTAATACTGGGGAGACCATGGCCTTCCCAGGTGACGTCCATGCATAGTGACATCACTGCAGAATCAGAAATTATACTCACAATACAGGCGTGAGTGACACTGTGTAGAATCAAAATAATGTACGTTTATACATGCAAGGGCAACAAACCGAGGGGCGGCAATATCGGGATTGGGGGCACCACCCCTCCAATACTGTATGCTATGCAATGGGACTTCGTTTCAGCAAACAATGATCAAAGAAATACTCTGGAAGTGTTGTTGCTTAATTGCAAGTACAGTAGAAATAACATTTGGTGTTGCAGTTAACATGATTAATACACATTGTCGTGATCATTTGGGTGCATGCTGCTCTGGCTACTTCTGTCACAGAAGAATCAATCAATGGCAAACCACCCATACTCAGTTAAAATCAAAATGGTGCCAATCTGTTACAAATTTTCTTGCCCCCCCCCAATCCAAAAGAGCTTCCATCGCCCCTGGTGTAATTCTCATTATGACTGAAAACAAGATCATGCCATCACATGCACTTGCCTTCAGTGCTCAAGTATGTTCATAACTGCTTTTTCTAGAATGCAGGAGTATGTCACTATTCTAGATTGGGCCACTATTCTAGATTGGGCCTCCTCTTTAAGTAAATCCTGGATCCACTAGTGGTGACTAAATGTGAACACAGGAACTCAGTCTCTTGACTAAAAAAAGCTCATGTAGCCACCTCCATGCACTAGTACTGCATTCACATTCGCAAGATTTTATATACAGAAACTTGGATTGAAGTAAAACTTCAATGTAGGGGAAGCTGGTCAAACCATGCAGTCTTTAATCACCACTACCGTGCACTCTGTCTTACTTGACCTGAAGTCTTTCACCTTTCAATAACTATTTGTGCATGCTATAGGGCTGGACTGGAAACTCTACCAAATTTTACATTTGTAAAAACACTTAATGTGCACAAAAAGGTTAATTGACTTACGCAAGAAGGGGACCCTGATTCGATCATCATGGGAGTTTGATCAAACCCACAGACTGGCCTCAGCCTAGGGCAGGTTGCATACCATATAAAGTACCACTACCAAATACCACCAGCCCATTCTATGGATTCCCAGTTTGGTACACAAACAAACTTGGAAAGGCAAGAAACATCAAATCTATCATGGCTTCAACAACTTTGCAATTGTCACAGCAATAGGTTAATGTGTGGACATGATAGGGAAGACATGCTAGGAGTAATGTTACTCTCCACATATTAAAAGGTGCTAATGATATGTTCCCAGCACAAAGATTAGGTAAATGAAAAACATACTGCAATCAGTCATGCACATACGCCAAGCCAGTGTTATTTATTCATGAGCAAGACACCAAAAGCTACAGGATCATGCAATGCATTGCACACAAACTCTTTCAGAGCTAATACGCAACCGATCTTGTACATGCGTTTCCCAATATTTTAAACGTTAATTAATTAAGTTAATTAATTAACGAATGAACTAGCTCAATTATCCATACCATCGAGTCTCCAAACACGAACTCCAAATGATACCCATTCAAAAATGTAGGATCATTGTTGATATGATCCAAAGCCAAGTCACACCCGTTTCTCGCAGTAGGAAGATTCCAGGCATTGTTATGGCGTACAGGCAGCAGAAGACCGATGTACAGTGTTTTACTTACGTTTCCGTTAGCAACATAGCCTAGAATAGCGAAAGGAAGTCAATTAACGTCCTATTCACATCAAAGACGACCTTTTCAATTCCAACAAGAAACCAGACCACAACCAGTCGTCATCCGTTCAACACATCAAGAAGTGACGCCCACAACGAAGGTCGTCACGCAAAGTTGTAACATACATATTTGCATGCCGCTTTCAAGCGACGGTCCTGCTTTCGCTGGCGTCTCGGTACGATGTAAATTACTTTCCTCATCTGACTATCTACCTTGTATTGCGAAAATTATGATTTAACACTTACCAGTGACAACAGGCCATCGAAAAATTGTTATCAGAACGACGAACGGAAGCAAGACTCGAACCCAACCGGCCATACAAACAAAGGCGTCAAGACTTTCAATCACGACAACAGCAATTGATCACGAAAAGATGGTTCAACCCTGAGCTGTAGATTACAAATACAAGTCTGCCCCCCACGCTCAGAACCCGGATTTCCGCTAGTTCTACTCTGATGATATTGACGTGGAATGTACACAAACAGTGAAATACACCATGGTGTGGTTCTGGTATGGTTCTAACAGTGTTAGCCCCGAGGCGTATGGGTGCGTATTTGACTTCACATCACCGACCATGTTTGGTACAGTCTAGCTATATAGGGTGCTGATCGTATGGATGTCTAGAGCATCGATCCAGTAAGACGTACTGTACTCTAGGGCCAGCATTTACTAGCTACAAGTACACCACGTTTGTCTCTTATCTGGTACTCAGAGACAACGGAAGCCAGGCAGATACAGGACCTCTGCTACTACGTGCGTGGGCGGAAACCACAGCCTATTATTTTAGAGAGGATATCTATTCTAATCGCGTATACTTGTAAACTAACCCTAACCCCTAGCTTTGCTTAATTAATTAATTAATTAATTGATAAACTTAATTAATTAACAGATTTTATTTACTAAATTTTTTATGCATTTTTAAAAATATTGCACTTAATTAATTATTTGTGGTTGAGTTATTATTTCGCAAAAATGCCCAGGCGAAATTTACAAGCAGTAGTATATATATATATATATATATATATATATATATATATATATATATATATATAGACGCAATGCCACGTGACTATTTTGCAACATGAACCTGCCAGTTTGTTTAGTTCATATTTATCAAATCATAGGCAGGGCCGGATCCAGAGGGGGTAAGGGGGTTAAAACCCCTCTTTTCCAATAGGCTGCTCCAATTATTTCATATAATTTCATCAGAAAAGAAAATTAGTAATGCTGTATAAATAACTACTAACGGTGAACCCCTCTTTCAAAAATTCCTGGATCCGGCGCTGCATAGGCGAATGGAACCACATTTCTTGTCCGCTGAAGTTCTGAAATATGTTAATTATCTACTGTCTAAATTGTTCTCCAGTCCAACGCAATCAACTACTAGTGAATACTGAACTGTAGTTCTGGAAGCAAGAAATCGATCTTTGTCGAAAGGATTCAGGTCACCACAACTGTACATTGAACATGCCTGCATGTATGACTCTCAAATGCAAAAACGTACGTAGTTTTCTTTTCAGTAATCATTATCTCCGTTTTCCGGGACCATTTGAGCAGCATGGCTTTTAGTGAGCACCTAGCAAATAGGAACACATGACATCATTTTCCGAATTTTTCTCCCAAACTGATCTCAGCTAAAACCGCATGTCCTTTCACATCATTGAAGACTGCCACTCCATCTATATATATACTTTTTCATATAATTTACGAGTTGTGCAGTAATGCTGCATGTATTTAATAACATGGCATTTGACTACGTGTATTCAGTTCATGTATCCATCTCTGCATCTGCTCAGTGGGTATGCTTCTTGATTTCAAAATACTCTAATGCTATTGGCTGCTAGCAAAATGTACGTTACGAAAGTACAGCAATACATGCACCTGCATCAACCTACAGAACAAGTCTCCAATGTAAAGAGTAACTGACATTACCAGAAGTCAAGTGGATGGACTGCTTTCAGTCTAATTACCCAAAATTTCATACATAAGCTTTCTTACAATCAGGTACATCTACAGATGAGACAGTACCAGAATTAAGCTTTGTCATTGCTTCTTGACTTCTCATCAGATGATGGATTAGAGTCTGATTTTATGCCTGTTGCTGCCTTCTTTGTATTACTTGGTGTACCAGAATCATCTGACAATACCCTAGCTGTGCTAGATGTACTTTCAAGTCGATCACTCCCAACAGTTTCAATGTTACTGTGCAAGTCCACTAAATCTGTGACTCGTTCAATAGTTGCATCGGTAATGTTTCGCTAAGATTAAAATTGGTGTACTTCATATGAAACTGAACACAGACAGACAGACAGACAGACAGACAGACAGACAGACAGATACACACACACACACACACACACACACATGCACACACACACACACCATTGACAACACTATGATTACCTCTTCTATTAGAGTTGTTATTATTTCAAGTTGGTGTGCACTTCGCCTCCTAAGTAGATTGATGTGATGTGTAGATGCAATAGTGTGGTCACTCATTGAGCCTTTTTCTACAGCACGAGCTGGCCCAATACCACCAACAAACTTGTCAGGATGAAATTTCAACACATAAATCTACATATGGCAATAGCAAATTCAGTTATGACTCAACTACAGCAACAACACTTATACTTTTAAGCATAGGTCATGTGATGTAAAACCACTACATATCACTACCACTCATTAAATTGTACAAGCCAAAAGCCATATCTTCACATTTCTATAAACAGCTCAGCGGTAATTGATTGTGTTAAAAAATTACTAACTGTTCACAAACAATTTCAGCATGTGGCCAAGTTGGTGCCCCAGAAACATATCATTTCAGCTATTATAAAATAAGTGCCCAAAACAGAAAAGGCTTCTAATGTATATGCCATGCACAAAGCATAGATATGGACAAACAGTGGATGTCTAGTTTTTCCAGGCAATTTGAGAGTTAGGGTTAGGATTAGGGTTACAGGTTAGGCTTATAGGGTTAGAGTTAGAGTTAGATAAGCATGGTATAATTGTATTAGTGATCCACGGTTTGTACAGGCAATCCATGGATTTTGTACAGACCAACAAACATGTTGCAAACTTTCGACCAAGGACCCAACATTACCAGCTTCAAGTTCTTGTCCAAGAACTTGGCCAAGGCAAGTCCTTACAAGAACCTGCCAAGACCTAGACAAGAATTTTCAAGACTTGATAATTTCATACCGATATGCATGATACTAATATCCATATAATATAATCAAGTCTTGGAAATCCTTGTCTGCGCAGATGTTGTGCAGGTCCTTGCAAGGACTTGTCTAGGTCAAGAACTTCAACCCGGGATTTCTACAAATTTAACACTCTCAATCTCCCTGATGCCTACCTACTAGCACAAACACAAGTGACAAATTGCAATTTCTCTTAAGCCAAGTGCTAAAAGTTACAGAATAGATAAATGTAGTCAGATCCAGCAGACAATTTACGCCATACACACCTGTGCCAAATCATTGTGTGCACAACTTACCTTTGGTACATACAAAAGAAGGAGAAGAACAGAGATGATAATCAACATCATAAATGATGTAAGAGCATAGTATACATCAGGATCTGTTACTTCCACGTGTAGAAATGCAAAAAGCATAATACAGAATACAACTGTTGTGTAGACTGCAAATGCCATAAACCGGCTATCACTCAGAAGTGCTACTTTGATCTGCCGTATGTCAAATGCCAGATAAATTCCAAACGTCAGAAGTAGACCTTTGTATCCTGAAAACACATATGTCCACACCCAAAAATTGTTGCACACACATTTGTCTTGCTCAAATTGATAAATGTCACCACTCTGCATACAATAACTCACTAGTTGCATAGAATCCATATGTTAAAATAAAAGAAACGATACCTCTAACGGTCTGGTCCCTGTAGTCCATGGATCAACACTAAACCAGATGATGACAAGGACAACATCGATAACCAAAAATATGCCAATAAAAACAAGCAACTTGTTTTCTGTCTGCAAAGCAGCAATAGAATACATGGCACATGTACCAGTAAATACAACATGAAAAACATACTAGATCAACTGCAAACGTAGAAGGTCGACGCTTAGTTCGATTTTGTTTGACATCATTTTGCTTGATACCAAGAGATACACGCCACATCTGAACCAATACAACACCAAACATACAACTGAACGCAACAGCATACAGAAACACCTTGACCTATAAGAAATAATACCATTGCAGTAAAACTCCATCATAAAATAAGAACTACAGTACACCATATTACTTACATAGCAAGACCACAACTGCAGAGCAAAGAATTGGCCATTTAGTCCATCCAATAGCACAGACATATAGCCAAGCAAACACCCAATAGCTACAACAGCATTTAATCGTGGCCCTGACAAACGAAAAATCCTTGAAAACAAAAAATAAGTACAAGTGACACTGGTGCACAACAACAAAATAATTGCCTCATATTCCGATTAAGTAAACCATAGACAAAGCAGCCAAAGGTCAAAATCACGCCGATGCATACAAAAAAAGTCACCACACCAAATGCAATGGAGGAGACAAACCGCTGCTCAGGAAAGTCGGTTGGTTGTTTCCCACCTGTAGAAGAACTGAACAAATTACATGAACTTGCAAAGCACAATGTAATGTGTCATGTAATGTACCTGGCCATTCTGGTTCATCTAGCAGGTGACCAGTGTCACTATCGTTGTCATTGTTGTACTCCCATACAAAACTCCAATTGTTATCTATTATGCTCAAGATTTCATACAAGTACTTGAATATGACAAAAACTCATACTTATATTATATCGAGCTATTACTCGACCCCAGGAAGAGTTGCTTTGGCACTTGCGATCAAAGAACTTAATTTTTCCCTGGAAACCACATATTTGTGTTGGTTTCTCAACAATAACTCAAAACTCTTACAGTAATGCCATCAAATTGAAATGAACTGTCCATCACAATCTCATTCAACTTTGTAATAACATTAGAATCCTTGTAGGTAAAGTCTTCCAGTGGTATATTTGAATTGTATCGCATGTACTCCTTCAGCAGCAATGCCGTTGCAACCACAGCATCATAGCCAAATCCCAAGTGTCCTTCAAAAACATATCTTATGTTGTTCTTTCGACAAGAAATACCAGGTGATTGCGCCGGATAGTTACGAATTTCATTGGCAACCTCCAAGACAGTCTAAAAACAGGTAATGAAATGGTAATACTTCTTATAACACCCCAAAATGTATACAAGTAGCCAGATGCACCTTGTCTGTTGGAAGAACAAGGCTTTCATTGTCAGCACCATAATGAGCATAGTCTACTGAGAAGTGCCCATCAAATGCTTCACGTAACTCTCTCTTTGAACATCCACTCTCGTTATGCTGTTTCAAGTACCACTCTGGTTCACAAATGCCACCAACATAAACCCACGTGTATGTTGTAGAACGAATGCCATGTTTAGATGCCTGCATTAGAAACAGAAGAGTTTATAAATTGTATAAGACTGGCAGCTAGCTACCTAAATTAAAACAATTATCTGAAAGGAAAGTAATGCAACATTAAGTAACTCTCTCCTTTCATGTTTCTCATCATGCACTTGCATGCAACTACAACTTCATATGAAAGAAGTTCAGTGGATGTCTGCTGTCAAACTGCATGTCACACTGAATTTCTATAGCTCATTTTGACACTAACATGTGTATCTGTGTCTGATGTAACAGGAATACTAAAACCATATAAATGCAAAGCAAGAATAAATGCACTGTGCAGTTGTCAGTAATAAGGTAGCATACTGACAAATTTTCCTAGTGTCCTTGCTGCAGCCAATTGTTTCGGCCAACTGCTCTGTGATGTGAACACAGTGTAACACAAATGAATTTATGGCTCATTCTGAAATTATTCTTTCAACATAATTCAAACAACCAAAATAGCAAACCCTAAAATAGAATACTAGAAATAAACTACCTGACAGATAAGTTTCTTTGCAACATTTTCATATGATAAAATAATCCAAATCCTGATCTTTGTTTTCTAATCAACACAACAAGTGAAATCTTAAATTAACATTTTGCTTTTCCTAATATAGACAACTTACCACTGCATGTTGCACTGCAGGTACAATGTCAGCATCACCAGACACTGAAAGCATCTCAGATGTGAAATTTGCCTCTACAAAAGCTTCATGCAGCTTTTCAGCAGTCTACAAAACATTGCTAGTTCTGCCAATGCATATTATCCAACAAAATACACATACCAAAGACCACAGATCGATTGGCTGATGAAATATAACAGCCTTTGTCCACTTAAATGTTTTCAATAGTGCAACTCTTGCAGGAACTAGACCATACTCAGACGGTTGTAAAGTATACAAATTTGGAAGTTTATCACACTCTTGCAGTGATGGTGATGTAGAAAGAAAATTAAACTGCACAGCGACGGCCGCATACAGCAATGACAATTATTAGTAAATCTCTATAACTCACGTATCTCCCTAATAATCACCTGCAAAAGATTCCAATAGTGAGATGACTCAGCAAGTGGCTCTGTAACTGTAGAGCATCCTGCAGCTATCAGTGCCACAACCTTTTTCTTCTGTTCAAACATCTTTAACATCTCAACATTACCTGTAGTCCTATCACACTAAAAATAACATAAAACTTATTGGCACAATGTGACATGCAGAAGACTAGATCAACTAAAACTAACCATATCACAATCCAATCAAGCAAGAATATAACATAGACCAGACAATTCTTGGCAACAATATTTGTCAAAATGGTCCAAAATGTCTATTTTTAAATTTTGGAGATATACACATTCCGTCTACATATGATGTTACCAGATGTACACTGTGTGTTCCTTTTGTGCTGTAGGTCTAGCATTTCAATACAAATACTGCACACACGTGAAGACAGATGCAGCACATCTAAGTGGGAGTCCAAGAAAACCTTCACCAATAAGGGCTCCATATGTTGCAGTAAAGATGATGACTCCAAATGCAGCTTTGAAGTTTGTAGAGCTATCATGTAAGAAAGAGACTAGTAATGGCCATGATCCATGATTGATATATGCTGTGGCAGTGAGGAGTGGATCAGTTTATGACAAATTTTTGTGCAATAAGTGTGCACAAGCACAGTGGGACAGCTAAAAAATATTGATAAATTTTAATTTTGGCAATTATCTAATCAATCACCAAAAATCGCCAAATTATTTTATTAAAACGTTGCCAAAAATTTCTGTGTCTACGGTATTCTCACTGCACAGTGTAGCTTCTTGCTAGTTTGGTAAAACATTATATAAAAATTAGTTTTCAGTAATATCAAACATAATACGCTACCCACCTGTGTATGCTACTGTAGCCCATCTTTTTTACAATGCAAAGTACAGTCGTACATTACATGAAGGCTTCTAGTTAATGCATGACAATCTCATTGTAACAAAGTTTTAATGATAAACGTCAACTCAATAAATGCTAACAATGAGACACATCACATGTAATTCGTCTTGACCAAGCCTACTTCCATTAAGTATTTGAACCAAGCAAAGCAATGGGTTACCAAGTAGAGCATCTTGGCTTGCAACGTACTATATCCATGCAAGCTTTAACAGTTGAACATTGTCTGTTCCCATCAAGTAAAAGTTATGAAAATAATAGTAGTAGAAAAATAATAAAACGATCAATACAAGAAACTTCACAAATTAACAACCAAAAACTAAGCTGTTTAAGGTTCTACATATTGAAGGAGCTATGTGCTGCAGCAGAATGGATGTGGTGTTACAAACGTGAGAGTGTTTTCATTTATGTTGAGAAGATAAATTTTTATAATATCTTGTGAAAGTTTGTGTAACTAACCCTAGCGCGCGCACACACACACACACACACACACACACACACACACACACACACAAACACACACTCACAAACAAACAAACAAACAAACACCTCTCCTATATATAAATTTTTTTCATCGTGCATGTGTTATTTCTCTCTCATCACTTCTTTGGTGGACATCATGGTCAGTCAGGAGTCTCAAGTTTGCCTCACTTTTACCCCGCTCTTCGAGCATCTAGTGCTCTACAAATTTTGTCGTCTGTCTGTGGTGTTCCTACAGTCTCTTTCATCATACTCAGTGTTCTAACCAGGACTTTTTGCCAACCGTCAATATGACATCATTAAATAGAATGACGTCATCAAATATTTGATGTTGACATATTTGGTAATGACATCATAAAATTACTTTATCTGTTCTCTAGTTGTATTAGAATCAAATGCAACATAACAGACGGACAGACAGAGAACACGGTAGATTATTACAATGACAAGTGGACATAAAAACTGGAATTATGAGCTGCCCTAAAAAAGTAAAGGTGTACAGTAGAAAATATGAGATTGAAGATCAACAGTAATTAGTAGAACACCACAGCCACTCATTAGCACTTCTTGTGTGAAAGGTCAACAGGAATTCACCTCAAACACCAACAAGGAGACCATGCACTCCCTAAGATTACCAGATGTCTGACATGAGAATATGTATTGTTCTGTAGCAATGTTGGGACCATCAAGACCACTAATGTCTTTAGATCCGTGACCAGTGCTATTCAGGTTACTTCGTCAGTCTGTGGTGTTCTTCAGGACTTACGTGTGTCATGGCATCTTCATTCTTCTTGTCACTTGTCTGGTGGATAGTGTGGTCAAGCCATTTCATTTTTACCTCTTCAGAACTGCAGTGTACTTGTTTTGACATATCCAGTATATATGACATTATTATAAATGTGTACAGTGTCCCTGTATGTAGGTATAAATAAATAAATAAAGTATCACATTTGATCAAGCACTGAATAACTATATATAATTCTCTTAATTCTTTATATTAATAAGATATGCTATTTTCCCAGCCAAAAGATTAGGTATGAAAACCATGCTGCAATCAGAAATGCTAATGAAAAATCAATGCTATTTATTCGTGCTATTTATTCAAACAAGAGATGCATATGCATGACACCACTAGGAGCAAACAAACTCTTGAGCAAATATCTATAACATATAGATAGTAACTTAGATCTTCTGCATTGTAACCCAATATATGAAGTCTGCCTGATTAATTAAGACCAAACCTTGACTAGAGGCAATTATTCATACCATAGAGTCTCCAAACACGAACTCCAAACGATAACCATTCAAAAACGTAGGATGATTGTTGATATGTTCCAGAGCCAAGTCACAGCCGTTTCTTGCAGTAGGAAGATTCCAGGCATCATTATGGCTGACAGGCAGCAGAAGACCAATGTACAGTGTTCTATTTGCATCTCCGTTAGCAACATTGCCTATAAATATTAATGGAAGGAAGTTAGCGTAAGATGCCTTTTTCAGATTCCAACAAGAAACCGGACACAACTAAATAGAACGACGGCCGGTAATCCGTTCAACACATCAAGAAAGTGAGGACCACACCAAATCATCAAGACAAACGCGAAGTTCTAGTATCATACAGATAGGCATGCCGCTTTCAAGTGACTGTCCTCCTTTCTTTGGCGCCTCAGTAGGATATAAATTTCTTCCTCACCCTGACTGTCTAGATGTTGTATAACGAAAAATCATGATTTATCTACAGGCTTACCAGTAACTACCGGCCATTGAAAAATTGTCACGACGAACGGAAGCACTCGAAACCAACCAGCCATGTAAACAAAGGCGTCAAGACTTTCAAGCACGACAACAGCGATTGACCGCGAACAGATAGTTCAATCCAAAGCTGTAGAGTACACCCAACCCCTAGAAGTGACAAGTATAGTCGCAGTCAAGCCCAGAACCCGGATTACCGCAAGTTTCACTTTGGTGTATGATGTGATGATATGTGGAATGTAAGAAGACTTAAGGGTTAGTGGCTTTGCAATGGGGATCGAGTGACATAGGAGTGGCCACCTAGCTACCTCCGCTGTAACGACCGGATGCAATGTTATCAGTTTACTACCTTCCAGGTAACCAACACAGCTAGATTATAATTGAACCGAGGATATCTAAATCTTTGGCTACTAATTATAATTTGAGTACTAGACGTGCTGCGCAACATGTGATCGGCATTTACACTGTCAAATTGCACTGTGGCTTCTACGCGCGTATTGTTGTACGCCTACGGTACGCTACCCTCTGACAATGCGACTGTCTGATGAGCAAAAGCACTGTTACAGTACCACTGTTACAGTCTGCTGCCAATTACAGATCAAACTGATACATACCAGAGGCGAAAATGAAAGCAGGACAATTCCTCAAATGCAACTTTCTACGCAGTAATGATTTGTACACTAGTGGGCTGTAGACTGCCTCCTGGTCGACATTCTAGCTAGTTGAGCAATTAAAATAAGACACGCTGGAGAAAGCGATAGCGAAAGTGTGAGGTTGTGTGAGAGTGTTCAGACATGATTCAGGTAGGAGTGTCAATTAGTTACAAAACTGATTGCCATAATTAAACTCCACTTTTCGAAAGTATGCATTGCTGGACACGAGAGTATCTCCTCTCTAATACGTATCCCTAGGAACCAGACGCTGTGTAGAGTTAGTAGTGCACACGGCTGCCGCTGCAGCTGAGCAAGAGGTTTTGAATGATACCCGTATATACGAGTTCTGCACGTCTCAAAATGGCCCCTCTGAGACCTTTATAAGTTGCTCATTTTCGGCACGAGAGAAGCATAGCACTTCAACAGAGTTTACACAAACACACAAACGCTATGGTTCCTACAGCACTAGACCCGTCGTTTGGATGTCCTATATCTACCTTCGTATTGATATCACGGACCATCTTGGTCGACAATTCTGGAATCGCTTCCAATTGTTTTGATGATCGCATGGATGTCTGTAGCAGATCCACTGAGACTGTAATCTCTAGATATGACCACACCCGCATTTAGACGCCGGTAATTAATCTTCCCTACTTAATTAATTACTCATTTGTCAATTGACAGATGCTACGCCTCCTGCATGACAAAAGAAATTGAACCTAGGAAAAACCAACCGTCTTCGATACATACTTAAGTTAACAGTCATCCAGAGTTCATAGTTCAGCAACTATCTAGTTCTTGTAGCGTTCCGTCCCAAAACAGAACTATCTTGTCTATTGTACTGTAGACCTGTCTAGCAAATGACCGTCTACATTACTACTGGCACTGCAGTAGACACGGGTGGTTATAAACTGTATGGGCGGTTTCATAACTGTGAGAAATCTAAACAGCAATACACACCATGGTATTGGCACATTCACCTCTACATGCAACAGTCAGCTCTCCTATCTAGATTAGACAGGCTACTAACTCATTCAACGATTAGTCAATGTTGAGCGTTATGTATACTAAAACAGAGGGTAACTTAGAGGAAAACGCCTTAACAGCCACTGTCGCCTGTTTTGAATACAGTGATCCCATTCTAGCTTGCCTAGTAGCTACAATACAAGAATCATCAGGATACAATTCGCATGAACATTACTGCATATACAGACTAGGAACCTCAATAATTTGCACTTCTGCATCCTTTGTCAGGTTTCCCTCTTCTTGTAAAAGCAGTTTAATGGCTTGAGCATAGTACCCATGTAATCTGGCATGCTCTACAGCCACAGAAACTACCTAGAAACATTGGAAATAAAGTATTGAATAAACATTCAATAAACACTCAAAGACAAGAAATGTTCTATTAGCAACTTTCGGTTCTTTCAATTCTGTCCACTTCTGCAGCTCGACCATCACATCATCAAAATCAGAAACTGTTAAGAAAAACAAACATCATCAAAAGTACATAGTCAGCAACACTTGATATAACGTATGTTAACTTTTAGGTTCGGAATAGTCAGCTAAAGCTCTGGCCTATAAGAATTCCATTATTTCGTGAAATACAAACCATTTAATTGACCACTAGCACCTTGGTCCCTAAAGCTTCAATCACAGCTGCTTTCTTCTTGTCCATGTCACTATTAATTAATAGCAATCCATACCTTGTCAATATCAACATACATTCAATACAGTCAATGCTTCATAGTCAAACCACCATTTCACAGTGTCAGCATCGCTGCTAAGATCTGCCTTCATTCCACAGTAAGCAGCCAACTGAACAATGTCAATCTAAACAACAAATATCAATAGACTATAACAGTGGGTTAAAGCAAGTGAAAGCACAGCCTACACAATCCAAAACAGCATTGGCAGTAGCAACAATAGCATCTAAGTGTGACAAACGTTCCTTAACACAAAACACTGGTGGCAATCAGGTTAAATAGAATACACAAAACAATCAACCTTTTCCTCAAGAATTCGAAGCCTGGTCAACCGAGCTTCTAATGGATCCACAGCTTGTTTTTCTACTTCATCAACCTGCTGAAGATCCTTCAACCTACAATCATATAATGTACAGTGCGTGATTGCATCAATCAATCCAGTTCATTATACTTGCAAGCCCAAGTCAGCTGAAAGCTTCTTAGTGCCTCCTCATACTGCCAATAAAAAAGTTACTTTATTAGTAACTATATATTAACTAATACCAAAACAGAATCAACTTACCTGATCAGATAGAGACAAAGTAGTTTTTTGTGCTTTGTCCTGTTTGCTTTTGACTCGTTTTAGAGGTGGCTCAGAAATAACATAACTGAAAAGGCAACTGTCCTATTGAAGAACAAGCGAGACTCATCAACATCCATTTCAATTCAAACAACAAACTGACCACTTTCTTCACTTCAGAATCCTTAGCAAATGACATCGTACCTTGAAGGATGTGGCCAGGTTTCACTGCCTTTGGAATTCTACAGCAAACAAAGTACAAAAAATGGCATATGTATAAGAAACACAACTGTTCACTTGTCTTCAGCAGGAGGCATGATATAGAGAGGTATGCAATTGCCAGGACCAAGCTTGAGTGACTTGCATTTACTTCCACTCGCTCTCATTGCTTGAGTTAGACTGCCATAAACATCAACAGATACTGGTGATGGCAGTTTGTGCTTGATTACAATAATCATGTCTTTCAGTCGTTCCAGCTGTTCACGCCTGCTGTGACACACCTACAAATCCAATACATGAATGCTAATTCCTAGACATGGCCAACAAAACTTTGTCTGTCTATTGGTAATATGGAAAGCACCATACAGACAATGTATGTATCTATGTCGTGGCTACATTTTGGTTAAAAAGTGACTAACCATGTTCTACATTTAAATGTCTACTATCAGTATGAGTACAAAACATGATTGTAAAGGCTCCAGTTCATCATTGCCAATTATTTTAAAATACCTAAAAATACCTGCAATGTTATCAGCAGACACCTGCACATATTGTTCTTGTCATATAGTCTCTAGCAACCTACGTAGCATATACATGTACTAGTAGTGGTCTGTACATCTGCACCACCAAAAATTACATCGGAAGCAAACTCCTTGTACATAAAGTACTGAAGAATTGCAGAGTCACTTTAGAACTACAGTATATATACTGCATGTGTCCAATTGTACACATATTTAAAAAGGAGCAACTTTAAAAATATAATATTTACAATTGCTCTTCTCTTCTGTGTCATATCTTAGATATTTGCAAAGAAAAAAGCATAGAAAACAGATAGAAGTAAAGAAAAGAATGAGTACAAAAGGGCAGATAAAAAGACAAGACAGAAAAAGAGAAGAGAAAAAAAGAGAAAGAAAAGAAACAGAGGAGAAGAACAAGAGAAGACAAGAGAAGAGAAGAAAAACAAGAGCAAGGAAAGGAGAGAAAGAAGAAGAGTTAAAGCTAGTAACAGAAAACTCAAGTTACAACCTGAAGACGAAGAGTGTAGTCTCCTTTATCAATTGTTACTGCATACTACATAACACAGGCACAAAGGATGATCAAACAACATTTTACCGTACATAAGGTATGACAATATATTCACCTTATGTGGAAATGCATCTCCGCAGGTAATAAGTTGTTTATTTGAGTCAAACAACATCCAGAGCTGAGATTCATATTCTGACTCATAAAGCAGATTCGAAAGATATGATGCAGCAGGAACAACTTCACCTTTCTTAGCTTTTGAGAAGGTGTAAGTTAATATCAACTGATACACATGGCAACCGCTTGGCAAAACATCTTGTTCACCCATACAACGAATAGCACTGTCAACAGGGCTAGAACAACACAACTCTACAGTTGCACAGAAACTTAGTCACCTGAAGCATGACTAAATAAAACACATTAGATAGCTAGATTTAGTGTTCCATCTGCAAAGCTATATATAAATATTCCAATTCCAAATTCAAGTTCCATACAAAGTTCTGATGTCTCAATATGAGAACACACCATTGAGAGTGTGGCATCCGGGAGCTCCAGCAGTTGGTTTGACTGGAGTTCAGGACCCGGATCCGGCTTTGGGTTGACTGTTAGCACAAGTATGCATGTTTCTTGAGTTTGCACTAAAAAAGGCTACAACTGGCGCTGTGAACATGAGTTCGAAACAGGCAAAAAAACTATACGATCAGTGAAAGAACAAAGAGGAGTTTGTTTGTCAAGAGTCTAGATGAGGTAATATGTATGCGCTTAGAAATTCTGTACTTCTGAGCGTCGAAGACTTGTCGGTTAAACAGCTACTTGAAAATGTTCAAACATTTTTGGCAGAAGCACAATGCAATTGTAAAACGAGTGCATTTACATCGTAGAAGTCAACAAGAACATGAGACAGTGCAAGAATATGCTGATACATTAAAACAACTTGCAACGAATTGCGGTTCTGCCATAACTGAGTACAAGGATAGAATGAAAGACATTCTTGCTGCGGGAATTTGAGACAATGCAATGTTGCATAAACTATATGAGAGAGAAGACTTGCTGACCCAATCATGTGACAAAGTGGTTCTGATAGCTAGAACTATGGAAAGCGCGAAAAACAGTGTAGCTGCTACATGTAAAACACCAGCAGAAAGTCAGGATGTTGACAAATGGAAAAAACACCTTGCTATAAAAGACATTGTTAAGTCGCCAGACAAAGAGTGATATGTTTTCAATGCAATAAAGAAGGACACTATCGATGGGAATGTCCTAGGAAGATAAGAAACCAGGAAATTGCACCAGAATCTCGTTTTTCTTTTAGGAAAGACAAGCAACTTGTTCAAAAGTACAAAACTAAGAAAGTCCATAAAGTACAACACTCAGACTCTGAAGCATCTGTAGCCAATTCCTCATTAGAAAATGAATGTCCTAGATATTCTGTCGAGTCTGTCACGTGTGTTTACTGTCACGAAACAGTTTACAATACATTGAAAAACTTTTGGTTGATGCTTGCTCAACTAAATGATTGTTTAGTGACTTTTTCTGTGGATACAAGAGCTCATGTCTCTTTGTTGGACAAGGTGACATGGAATAGGATTGGTAGACCAGAACTGATAAACGAACAAGAGAAATTAAGAAATGCTTCGAATAGAATTATGACTTTCAAAAAAGCATGACGAAAATCAAGGTTTGCTATTGCAACAAAATTTTGTTCCAATTCAATGTGAGACAAGGTCAGGGTTGCAATCTCTTCGGTGTGGATTAGGCCAAAAACTTGGTCTTCCTACTGTGTTTATTGACTATCCCAAGTCGGTAGAAAGCAGATCTAGTGCAATGTTGTCTGAAGTGACTAAAAGAGAGACACAAGTAAAGAAATTGTTAGAAAGGTTTTCAGTCTTGTTTGAAGATAAATTGGGTTGTTGCAGGTACACCATTGGAATTTGCGAATGTCCTGAAACTGAGTTAAAAGTTTTTTTTTCCGTTCAAGAGACCGAAATTACATCTTAGAGCACAAATGAGAGACTAAAGTGGTGTGAAACACTAAGAATGACATTGTACAGCTGGTCAACATGGCTCATTATGCGTTTCCCCAAAGTGAACATTCCTAAAGTCACTGAAGCTATCAGAATATGTGGTGACTTCAAACCACTCAATTGTTTCTAGTCACTGATCAATATCTAATTTCTATACCAACAGGGCTGTTTAGCTTACTAGCATGGAGAGAGCTTTTCTCCAAAATCTATTTGAAGGACACCTACACTCAATTACAAAATTGATGAAGAGAGTCAGAAAGATTTCATCATTAATTAGCACGCATATTGGATTGTTCAAGTAGAGACGTCTACTGTTCGGCATCAGTTGACCCCTGCCATTTTCCAGAGAGTCATGGCCAAAGTCTTAAAAGGTTTGAAAAATTTGTGTTGACATGGATGATATTTTGGTTACTGGAAAAGATGACAATGCCAACATAGAAAATCTGTCTGCTGTTTTTCAAAGATTGCAACAAAATGGGTTGCACATAAAAAGAAGTGCTCTTTCTGCCAACAGTCCATTCAATACTTGGGACATATTGTGGATAGTGCAGGGAATAAGAGTATCTGAAGAAAGAATCAATGCAATTCAGATGATGAGAGCACCAAGAGATCAGTCTGAATTGAGATCGTTCTTATATAGGCATGGTCAACTATTTGGTCATTCTTGTCCACACATGTCCAGATATACGGAGCCCTTAAACTTTGAACTGGTCGGCAAAAGAAGAGTCTGCTTTTCAAGAAGTGAAGCAAACTTATGTCTCTCCCAGTTGTCACAAAGTATGATATGTCCCATCCTCTTGGTGTGTCATGTGATGCTAGTGAAAACAATTTAGGAGTATGTCTGTTTCTGTATAGAAGATCGTCCGAACATGGTAATATTCCAATTGGTCCAGATAAAGAGTTTAATCAGATTAATGACTATGAAGACAAGTCAGAACGGTATATTGCTGCTATGAAATGTCAAATCATTATTAAAATAGGCCAATTCTCTATCATCAGCTTCAGAAGTCTGCAAAGAATGATGACACTCTGCACCTTTTTATGAAATACATTAAAGGGTGGCCTTCAGCAGTCAAAAACAAAACACTTTCAGCTTTCACAGCATGTCAGCACCAGTTGTCCATATATAATGGATGTATACTAAAACATGCAGAAGAGCCTTGAATTGTAGTTCTAACCAAAGTGAGGTGCCAGCTTCTAACGGAACTAGACAAATCTCATGTTGGTATAGAACAAATAAAAAACTAGGTCATTGTTTCATATGGTGGCCAAACATTGTTAAAGACATTGAAGCAATGGCCCATAGTTGTGAGGCTTGTGCTAGTCACAGTCACATGCCACCAGAAGTACCTCTCCGCCCATGGGAGTTTCCCGAATGTCCATGGATAAGGATTCAAATCAAATTGGCAGGAACCATTTTTCAACAAGATGTGGTTTGTTGTTGTGGATGCCTTCTCAAAATGGCCGGAGGTGATTCAATTGCTCATGGGATCAACTTCAGCTAGTCAAACTATACTCAACTCTATCACATCTTTGCAGGTTTCTGTATTCCAAAACACACAGTATCAGACAATGGTCCTCAATTTGTATCTGGTGACTTTGAAAATTTCTGCAAAAACCAGTGCATCTTGCATACCCTAACCCCTCTGTACCATCCCCAAAGCAATGGGCAGTTTCAAACATTGAAGTCAGTAATCAAGAAGAGAATGGAGAAGGCAAGACAGAATTTGGAAGAAAGTTGTAACAGACTTTTGTCTGTCTATAGAAATACTAATCACAGCACTACCAGCATCTCTCCTGCAAGATTATTGATGAATCAAGGTTTGAGATGTCAGACCTCCACGTAAAGCTTCAAAGATCAATAGAAAACTACATAGAGCAGTGGATAAAGTTCAAGAACAACATTATGAAGGTTAAATGGCTTCTCTCATTAGCAGTCCGATCGTGACTCATTTTTGTTTAGCTTGAGCATAATATAAATAAGCAAAGGTGGAAAAAAGTAAAGGTCATCTGTATGTTGAGGAATAGGTACTACACAGTACTATACGTGGACAACTCGGTTGGAGAAATCTTCATATAGGTCATCTAATCCCCAGTCCCAAGGCTGAAGAACTATATACACGTTGGCTCAAGATCAAGCGTATGATAGCAATTTGTCTAGCAATTCTTCTGTTGGTGACATATCCGAATGACAAAGTTTCACCCAGTCTTTCTGCTAGAAGAAGTCCTTGCACAACAAAGGGTACACCTCCTACACGATATGGAGACTGGACTTTGTAAAATGACATTCCTTATTGCATTTAGTCTACAGCAGTTATATATATATATATATATATATATATATATATATATATATATATATATACATACATACATACATACATACATACATATATTGGTAATGTTCTCTTTTTCTTTAGTTTTGTACACAAGGAGATGATGTGGCATCCGGGAGCTCCAGCAGTTGGTTTGACTGGAGTTCAGGACTCGGATCTGGCGTTGGGTTGACGTATGTTTTGTTGAGTTTGTACTAAAGAAAAGACCACAGAGAACTTGACATGCACATTGTAAAACCACTGCACCTGGACAGTTCTAATTGCATTACTCTACTATTACAGATTATGTCACAACTAGAGTGTCTAATGTCAATTGATTTGACCCCTAAAAAGATTTACAAACTTGTTGGATTCTGGAGTGACTAGAAGGTACATTTATGTTATGTCAGACAGCAAAAACTGTTCCCCTTACAAAAGTTGAATAATGCAGGGGATCCAAAACTGCCTTCACAGTTACAGGCGTTCAATTAGATAAAAGCATACCAAACCTGAATAAAGGCTAGCAGCAGCCACAAGTGCTTTCTATTTAGACAGGGGTGTTCAACCTACAAAAGTGTTCCATGTTCAAAGCATTTCATTACAAAACAACATAGTGCACAATGTGCAGCCAATGTCCTTCGAACAATCCTGCCTTCTGTAAATGTGCAATGCTGTTTGCCATATTCTTGTTCTTTTCACTGCTGCTGAAGTTTAGCTTCTCAGCAGTTACTTGTGCTGAAATTGTAAGCAACTTACTAGACTATTTCAACAAGTTAATTAATGAGTCTCATCACATATTATAGGAATCTCGTGTTTCCTACATTTCTATATCTAGTCCAGTTTCATTAATTAACTTGTTGAAAATGTAGTAAGTTACTTGAACAATTTCAGCACAAGCAACAGCAGAAAAGCTAAACTTCAGGAGCAGTGAGGCAAACAGCATCGTTTCAAAAGCTTCACATTTACAGAAGGCAGCAGTGCCGGAAGGGCATTGGCTGCACAGCCATAGCCATACCACTTTCGAAATAATGAACTTTACGCAGTTGCCCATCAGCATGTACTTCAGGTTTATGGGTAAGTGGTATGGATAGCGATAGCTAATATATGTTTTACTACATCATGCTGCATACAAAATACTGTTAATCAATAAATTTTGTAAGCTATTTAATTTTGTAAATTTTGTAAATTGTTAAATCGCTTACTAAATTTGTAGCACAAATATTCGTGAAGATGCACATCCAACACTGTCTGAATGATCGTCTTCATTGTTTGGGTAGGACAGAAATGGCTTTCTAAGCTCATGCAGGGTAGTGTCCTGCATGCACTAGCTGTCAACGAATCGCTTTTGCAACAAAAGACATTGACAATGAAGTACTTGCACCCGGATGTTGATTGAGCCACCACGTCACTTCCACGCACATGATGTTCAAGACGCATGAGGAAAGTTTACGAGCATTTATTTATTACAAAATAGAGTTTGCTGCAGTTTTACAAACACTGTGGTTATGAACATGTATTCATTTCCAGTATTCAAGGTTATCAAGTAGTTCTGAGCCTCAATATTCAAAGGTATGTTTTCAGAGTCATAGGTGTTAGTAAAAAGCAGCAAAGATCATTTGGCAAGTTTCCAGTTTGAAACAAGACATTGTTAGCATGAGCAAGTTTTGTATGATGAGGCCTACCTAGTACACACTAGACTGGACAAATCTACATTTGCTACCTGGAAGTAATCATTTTAGACAAGAGAAAAACTGCAGACACATAATAAACCATGACGTAACATTGGCACTAACAAGTTATAGCCCAGCAAAACAGCACTCAAATTCTATAACCATACTGTACACATAAAAACTTGTTTGGCAACTTGTGCATCCAAAGTGCCTTCGTAAATTCCAGAAAACAATGCTCAAGTAAGTGGTAAGAATTTGCCTCTCAATGCTCAGCAATTTCGTCCATCCATTTTATGCATGATGAAGTATGGCAAGATTAACCTATTTTATGCATTTCAAGTGTTGTCCATTTCTTGAAAAAAAAGAGAAGAAAGGTCTAGCAAACATATGGGCAATGCGTGCCGGTATTTTGGCAAATACAAAAACATATGCTTACAGACATGTAACATGTTATGTACGTAGACCGTTCACTGATTCTGCAAATATTTTGCAATGGTAAGTAATTAGCATCCAGTTCAGCATGATTAACATTCAATAAGTCCAGTTTAGCATGCCAACATACAATGCCTAGTCACCCATTAGTAGTACAATATACAGTGCACATCCAGAGATCTAAAAAAACAAGAAAGTGCCCTGTAATAACACAAAAAGCCACATTCGTTAGCTCTGCCTTCTCTGTCTCTTTGTACTACTATCTAAATGTCCATTCACCACCCACAACAGTCAAACAAAAAATCTGGCTAAAATTAAAATGACAAGAAGACAACTTCACCGGTATAATTATCCATCACTTAATTAAACTAAGCTTCACAACCACAATTTAGAACACCGACAGACTCAAAAAGCTAGCGAATTCTTGAATGACTACTTACCGGAGAGGTTCAATGTGAGTCTTCAGAGAGCCAGAGGGTTGAATTTCCTCTTGCCTGAAAGAGGCAGTTACATCTACTCGTGTATAAGCCTTGGAACTATGCTGAAAATTATAATGAGCAGCAGTAGCATACACAATTTCAACTGTAACATACATACAAAAGTAATTTCTGATGGGTTTGACATTATTCCATGAACTGTGATGGTTCGAGTCACTTCTGAATCTCCGAGACTTGCCCAATACTGAGCCACTGACAGCTCCAGTGTCACTCCACCCTTTACAATAAACGATAAATACAAACGTTAACTTTGCAGATTGCCTTAATTAATAGATCAGAGACAAGTTACCATAGATATATGTATTGTTCTAATAAAATGCCCTTAAACATAACAAAAAAAAGGAACTCTAATTACACTAAAGTCCAAAACCTAACCACTAAGTTATGACTCACTTTAATAGACTTTAACCACAAAAGATGCTAGGTGAAACTAGCTGACAGTAATGACAGTTTCAAGAGACATAGGGCCTTACAGCACAATTAAAACACAACTGAGCCCATTTCAACAGTTCAGAACCCTATGATTTCAAAGCACCCCAAACGTAGTCACAGTAAGACTACATCATTTTAAACTAAATTTTCTTTCTGTGTGGGTATCTGTGTGTGTGTGTGTGTGTGTGTGTGTGTGTGTGTGTGTGTGTGTGTGTGTGTGTGTGTGTGTGTGTGTGTGTGTGTGTGTGTGTGCATGTCACACTACACTCAGTATCTACGCTAGTATGCTGCCAAAACGCATAATCAAGGCTTGAGGTGTAGGCGTTCATGATTCAGTTGCTAGAGTTACATCCAAGCTAACACATTTAGCAACTGTAAGTTATAGATTTGTGCTGGACGAAGATGTACTTAACCACTTCTTTGACTCAAAAGTACGTAAAGCTTTTGAATATCCACAACTCAATAGCATCACACAACAGAGCTTCTGTAATGCCCAAATCCAGAAAGCTGAAACCAACCAAAAGCCCTTCTGAAAAGTGCATAAAGTTCCCTATAGTAGCTAGGAGTGTGATATCATCACAAGCAGCTCCTTTGTTTATTGCATGTGTGTGATCTCATCACAAGCAGCTCCTCTGTTGATTGCATCTGTCACATAGTATAAATACACATACGATCAAACTACTATGTATGATCACTACTACAAATCCACAAATGTTTGATCAAACATTGCAATCCTTAGCCAAATACAGTTAGTTCAATAATTGATCCAACTACAGCATATAAATCCAGGTAGATGCTCTATGAGATAAGTACCATAGACATAAGCAATAATCATGGTTTCAGCACTTTGATGCAAAAGAAGAATCACATTACAGTAAACGTCCAATTTACCAACCTCAGGTTCAATGACACTCTGGTTTTAACAACATGGTCTTTGTACAAATAAAAAGTTTCATGGTTCTCTCTGTGTACTAACTTCTATTTTACAACCTCAAATCTAACAACTTACTTATAACTACCATTTTCAAACTTGTCAATCTGTGGTAACCAAACTGAGGGATTTCATTCACAGAAATGCAGGAGACCATTTAAGGCAACGCCCATTTATTAATATCAACTAAATTAAAGATCTTCGATGTGAACAGAAGGGAAGCTTGACACGTGCAAGTTAACGGGAACATGGGTTCAACAAACGTGATTTACTATTTAGCTTTGCACCCTATTACCCTCGTGCTCATTAATTAAAGTGTACGAGATACTGGATTCGTAACCTTAGTAACTTCTAATTTCTATGCCCTGGCTTCAAAGTAATACCAGAATATTGAGGACGACAAAACAAGCGAGAGATTTGGGGTCAAATGTGGACAAGTGGGAGAAGGGTCCTAAATGTGGGAGTCTCCCGAGCAATGCGGGAGAGTTGACAACTCTGCATTTTGTTGTGGCAGAAGTGTTGTGGAGAAGTGTCGTGGGTTGTCAGTTGCCTTTTTCATTCCTGGACCATTTCAATACTATTCATTGGTTACTAGTTTGTGATCCAGCTGCTTCCTGGAAAGTGACATTACCATATTTGACTGAAAAGGGCCTCTCTATTCAAACCCCGCCACACCCCTGGGGTAAAACAGTCAAACCACAGCCTAGTTAAACTAAAAATTACTAAATTACCAAAATTTACCTATCCGAAAAAGTGCATCACGGCTGCAAATCTAATATTCAGTCTGTACGACTAGTAGAAAACTATAGTGTGTAGTTAATATCAAAATTTTCCGAGTGGCGGGCTAGCTACCGTAGAACTGCTTATTTCTGCGGAGTTAAATTACTGTGATTTGAGAATTTAGACAAGTTTTAATTACTTTGAATTAACTTTCTGCGTTCCAACCAGGAAACACAGTGACTAGTACACACATGTACATGTGTTGGAACAGTGACGTATTTGGAACTGAGGATAGACTTAAATATTGACGAATTTTATTTGTGCGTTCTGTGATTTCTTCGCATAATTACAGAAATATCATAATCGCAGAAATAACCGGTTATACCATAATTATTTTTGCTAATGGTAATAATTCTATAAAAAGGCAAGATGATTAACTGTCCAGTTGATCATGAGGCGTTAGATTTATTTAGTTGGATGATCACTGGTGTTGATAGGCATCAAAAATTTGCCATGGATGTGTTGCTGTAGCATTGTTATCCATGTGTACACGACCATGGGCAGAAGAGAGGACGAGCAAGTGATACGCATGAAGGAAATCCAGACAAGATGACTTGAAGTCTTGTTAGTTTAGTCTATTATAAATACTAATTTCTACTAGACTAAACTAGTTAGTTTAGTCTTGTAATCACCTATTTAACAAGAGGTGTGAAATAGATGATTACTGTAACATGTTACAAGTCTCAACTCATCCTACTAGGACGTCCTGCTTTAGTACTACAAAGGAAAGGAAAGAATAAGTTATATAAATATCAAAGACATTTTAACATACAATGAGTGGAATGTGAAACCAAGAAATACTTGTGTAAACTATTAGGTAAGTAAAGTTGCCAAATGGAACTATTTAATTTAATTGTGTAGCATAACTACAAATCTACACGGGGGTCTATGCCATCAAACCTAGCATGACTCCTGCTCATTACTCACTTCCAAGGCTAGCCTGTATTTAGTATAAGAAAGCATGAACCATTTTGTGTCTAGGATTAGTTCAAACTGAATAGTGCTAATCATAATAAAAATCAATTAATTTCTTAGTTAATATAAATAGTGCCCTGCTCATATTTTCTGGTGAAAACACTACCAGCACTAATATCATAATAGTACCGCAATTAAATTGATTGCATCAAAACAATACAAGCAAAAAATATAACCAACCATCATTAGGACCCTTATAAACTGGCAATCAGTTTGCCATTTAAATGCAAAGTCAAAAATATTTGCAATTTAAAGGTGGCTCATTACAACTGACCTAAGACCTCATGTTCACATCAGAAACTTACGTAACATTTTCAAGATCATAACTGTCAATCAGTACACATTATAAACCACGACAAACGAGATAAGATCCAGAGGACTCTGAGAAGACTCAAAAAACGACTGAGCCATTAATTGCACTTCTTAGATAAATTGAAAGTTTGAAGCCAATATAATGTAGGTAGTCAAGCTTCTACTACAACATATAGGTTTGTACACAAGCAACACTGTTCAAACTGAATAAAATTATCCGTTCTAGAATCACTATTAATTTGATTCTTCAGATTGCTTGCCTGTTATTAACCCAAGGCGTGTATGCACTAGGGTTACAGAAATGCCTCTGTAGACCAACGTTAGGCCGGACAATTGGAATGCAGGGAATGCGCTCCTTGTTATCGCTGGTGTTAAGTAAAAGAAATTGCAAAACTGACCAATTTGAAGTTCGCTCCGCTTTGAACTGCAGTCTCTCAATTATTCAAACTGCAATTATCCAACTACCAATATATTTGAAGGTCTGCCAAAGCATAAATGACATGCACGTGCATGTATGTGTACTATACAAGGTAACAGTATCAGACTACATTGCTTAAAGATTGTGATTACACTACACATCTACTATAGCTGATATTTCTTGGCAGCATGCATAGTGCAATGTATTGTACAAATTTTGGGAGTGCAGCCAAAAATGTGTTCATAGCATTCATTGACACTAGGTTCAGAAGAAGCTCATCATTTACATAAAACAAGCTAAAGTGGTTAGACAAACTTCAAGGCTTCAAATAAGGAAACAAACATTGACATAACATATCCAAATGCCTCATTCTTTGACAAAAACAAAAAACTCAAACATGCAATTTGGTCTCACAGATGTTCAAACTACTTAGAATCAGCACTAAGATCAGTTTAAAGTGAGATAGTTTTACAAGATCAGAGTATTTCTAAATTCTAAAATGTGTCCTGCATTAGAACATTAAGAAATTGAAACTCTATTTCAATAATGGTTGATAAAATGAGATGAAAAATTTTCAATGAAATAGTAATCCAGTAACAAGAGAAGAAAGAAATAACACATCAATTAAGATCACCAACCAGAACTTTGAACTGTTGCAGCCAATGAGATCCATCACTTAGAACTGCTCTTTTGTCAAACTCATGACTACGATAATCACAGTCATTCTGAAGTTGAATCGCATGAACAAAAAATGTTGCTGAACCAGTTGAAACTTTAGCAACCAAAGATACTTCTGACAAATCGCAAATGTACCAAATGTAGAGAAACAACACAACAAACAGACAATAGCAAACTACCTGCCCAAGTAGCACCGTGAGGAATTTCTAAAAACATCCTGTGTACTTGACCAGGCTTAAACTGTAGCTTGTCGGAACGACAATAGCCGGCTTCCAAACCTATCCTGAAGATGAGCAAGCTGTTACTACAGCAATATCATAAAAACAACTCAAGCATGAAAGCCTGTTACTTCTCTGGTATAATAACAGTAACCGGCACTCTGAACAATGGCCCTTGAGAGGGAAAATCTGCATTGTATGCACACACCTACAACAAGCATACTGAATTTATACAGACAGTATTCTATTACAAGAAAATTTTACTGTCTTACTTCACTGAAGTGATAGCCACTATTCAACCCACGAGGATCAACTCGAACACTAAACTGCCTGGCTGCAACAGCACCACATGTCATTCAGTCAGTAACTAAAGTATGTTAAGAATGAATTAAAGGCTAAAGAGTTTTATGTTACCATATTGCATTTGAAAGGTAAAACAGGGCCAGAACATGCTGTACAAAGACAACACCAAACACTCTAGCACAGCACAATCATGATGTAAATCTCAACCATACAAAAAACTGGCACTTTTTTCCCTCGTCTTTGCTTGAACACTCATAAATACAACTCCAAATACAGATGTTGGACGAATTCAGTGTACCAGTACACGTTCTAGAGTTTGATCAACATGTCTCACTTATAGCTGATCACTAATGTAATTTACCAACATATTGGCAACCACAGCTATAGGTTGTAACTTAAATCCAGAAAGAGTTTAATGATGTTTTCGTAAACCACCATTTCCAACATATTCTATGCCAACTCAGTCTGAACAAATTTCAACACAAAGTGTCGTAGCTTACCAGTGTTCATAAGCACCAGATGACTGGGGGCTGATACCCAACTAGCATCACAAGCTACATTTAATTTCAATTGAAGCTTGATTCTATCTGCTCGCTCTATAACAAGAAACAACCAAAATGAAAGAACTAACCTCAATGTAGAGTTACATAATAGTTAGTATGCCTCTTGCAATAACTTAATTAACTAGTAATTAAAGCTGCCTTTCACCCTCGATGCCACAGCTATGAGCCCTCTAAAGAAAAGATTGACTTGTCACAAAGTATCACAAATTTAAAGGCCATTTTTCAAGTGCGCTACTTGAAACTCTATCTAAAATTGTTACTTGAAACAACTATTCTACTAAGCAACTGTTGTTTCAACTAATCACAAATACCATAACACCGCTATAACTATTAAAAGGCGAGGTTCAAGACATATGATAACTTTGGTGAGTCAAGGGACACTTGCTTTTGTGTTAGCCATTAAAAATGGATATGTTTAATTGTGCATTCCAATATGTGATTGTGGTTTGTACTGGCTGTCCATCCACCATCTGTAGTTTTCAGGTATAACCAAAATGTAAATACTGCTCTGTGTACATCCGGAACCTTGTAAGCTTGCAGGTTTAATCACAGTGATGGCAAGATATGGCATAATTTCCTTGGGCAAGAAACTTACACACACAATTGCTTTTGACTGAGGGACTTGACTGGGGGACTAAGCGACCATTGGCTGTAACGTGACATCAGCCACTGGGGTCCAGGTGAGACTTGCTCACACCACAGTTGGTTTCACAAGCTGATACTCCTGTAAGTACCTGGCCCGGCTCCAGAAGATTGCTAGCGCAAGCCCAGAGTTCTCCTGAGTAGAGCACAGGAGCCCAGCTGTTAGTTGGGGGCGTGACCAGCATCTGGCTGCTCCTAACATTTAGTTGTTTTTAAAAGTAAGTACCATACAAACATAGCCACACATTCCAGAAGTTCTTGTACTCCCTTTGAGTATGCTACTCACTCAGTGTTGTGTCTTTTACAAAGTACTGTTTCTTATGTTCTACCAAACTGCTAATACAACATGACACAGTTCTGAAGTTTTACTTCAGAAAACATCAAGACTCTTTCTAACAGCACTACAGCAACTACACAAAATACCTCATACTAATATGTGTATATAATATGTGTATATACCAGAAAAAATACTACAATAAACAGCACAATCTTAAACTGAATTCGGAAACTGCTTGCTTTCACTTCTTCAAATTCTTAGAATGACACATTACATTAATGATTTTGTGCAAGATCACTGACAGCTGTCAGACAATAGCCTTGTTATCTCTATTATCCAAGCCTGTTTATTATCCAATGCTTGAGAAGTGTTTCAGCTTCCTGACCCAAAATGTTCAATGACTTACGAAATGCAATCATGTCTTAAACTCAAAGTAGAAGCACGATCTTTTTGCATATTTTCTAATAGAACAGCTTTAGATTTGTTCTAGGAATACGCTACAAACTTGTCTAGTTCAGAACATGCATATTTTAGCAAATCTTTCTAGCTATCTATACAACTGTAAACTTTTAACTTACCATATTTTGTCGTGGTAAGTTAAAAGTGCCACCGTTGAAAAAACCCCACGGGTAAAACAAACTAAATGAATAAGCGCTTGCACCTTTGAAAGAATGCTGTCGCAAGACGCAGTCACTTGTCTAGCATGCTTCTTGCATCTGATCACTTGCAGAAAGTTTCCTGCTGTGAGATACCGCGTGCAACTTACATAGGTATAAAAAGACTTCCAAGCTATACTGCTTCCTTTAAGTAGTATCGTACGCAGAGAAGCAGAGGGAATCGAGAAGCAGAAAGATACTATGGCATGAATGAGAAGAGTGCAAAGAATGGAAAGGAAAAAATTAATTTGCAGCACTTCCAAATTAATAAGCAAAAGAGGGCCGCCTTCAAAAGAGAGCTGTGTGTAGAACAAACTGAAATGAATAAAACGCAGCGGCGCTTAGACAAGGAAATACAGTACACATAAGGAAATTATGCCATAACCTACAGACAAAAAAAGAAATTGTATCCCTAAGTCCCAAATGTTTCCACTCATGCAAGCCTGACATTCTATCAACTGAGCTATGATGCCCTAAAAAAAGCATTCAAAATATAAAATGTGACTGCAGTGCCAAAGTCTAGCTGTAAGGTGCAATAAAAGCAACAAACTGTGCAGAGTTTACTAAAGTTATTCGTTGTGGAAGTTAGGTCACTACAGGTTTTATGTAATAAGCACAACAACAAATACACCCAGCATTAGATCAGAAATGAGAATTACTCCACTCGCTCATTACAAATGTAATAATGCTCCCATCCAATGATAGACAAAATTACCTCAATCTATTACAAACAAATACAGTAACATTCCTCATTTCTTACCTACACGTGCTTTAATTAGTAGTTTCCAAATAACAAAACATAACAGACAAACCCAAGAAAAACATTTTGCTTACCTGCATCGTCATTATACTTGGGCTCAACCTTCACAGAAGCTACAATTGGTTTTTGTAAACTGCAAGATTCTCTCAAGTAAATTCCACGTCTTGAGCCATCAACACTCACCTAGAAAAAAGCAAATGTGACAAACTACCCAACAACCAAAAATCATTAGCCAACTTCAAAAGTAACATCTCTAGCCAAGTTGATTCCATGCTCTTTGATATACTCAAATGCTTTATCAACCTGCAACAACATTCAAGCATGAGAGAATCTGAATACCAACAGTAAAACAAATCAACACTAGATTTATTGTACACAAGAAACCATAAACACAATTGTATACCTAATCAAATGCATATCAGTAATGAATATGTATAACAATAGGGTATAAATAGGGTATAATATTGATGTTTGTCTTTCACCACCAAATCACTTCAAAAATTGTTTTTAAGATTGTCAAATTACACAAAAAGTAAATAACACACAGCACTTGAGAGAGCGCAGACTTCCACCAAGGCAGCTCAGTTGCAGAAGCTGACCCCTCGATCCGGATTATTAATAATAATAATAATAACAATAATAATAATAATAAACCAGACTGATCTGGTTGAGCACGACATAATAATCACCGCCGTGGCTTAGTGGTTAGCGACAATGGCTACCACTCCATGGTTTGGGGGTTCAAACCCCAGTGACGACAGTAAATTATGAAACTTGTCTGTCTTTCTCTCTCATGTTTCTCTAGCTTTATCCATGAGACTATGACTCATTTCAGTCGTTGGGGAGTTTCTGTGGTCTGACGAACGGTCCGTTGACGATGACGTTCAGTGCTTTCCTGGTGGCCATTGATATCCACTAGGCGTGCTGTCCCGATGTTCGCGGTCACCGTAATGCCTGCAATCTGTATCGAATTGGCTAGTCATTAATCGCCATGTGGACTACACAGAAACATGTACCCTGCTGGGCTCACCTGCCGGGTTGGTGGGCGCCCAGATGGGGGTAAAGACCCCACTTGCCCATCATGGAGGGGCATTGCGACACAAAAATAATCTGTATGGCTCTCAATCCTCTGAGTAAGGAGCTGAACAGAACCGGTTACGGCTACCGGATGACCACTGGGCATGGTGAGACTGCCAAACGTCAGCTGATCAGTCATCTACTTTACATGGATGATCTGAAGCTGTATGGCAGAAACTCTGATCAGTTGGATAGGTTGTTGCACACGGTTCGTACCTTCTCTGATGACATCCAGATGAAGTTTGGTCTGGACAAATGTGCTGTTGCACACTTTGTCAACGGCAGGTTATCTGGACACAACTCTGGAGTGACGGTAGGAAAAACGAACACTATCAACTGTCTGGAACCGGATCAAGTCTACAAGTAGTTTGGGTGTAGATGAGAGTAGCGGTATTCAGCACAGCATGATGCGGGAGAGATTCCGTCGTGAGTACTTCCGCAGAGTGAAGGTGGGTCTCCGGACTGAGTTGCATGGTCGGAACAAGATTCTAGCCATCAATGGGTTTGCACTACCGGTTCTCACTTACGGTTTTGGCGTCACTCATTGGGGTGCACGGACCTGCAGCAGCTCGATCAACGGACCAGAAAGCTCCTCTCTATGCACGTTGTCCACCATCCTGCTGCAGATGTTGACCGACTGTACGCTCCTTGCAGTGATGGGGGTAGGGGGTTACAACAGATTGAGTCGACATATCAATCTTGTATTGTGAGGCTGAACTGTTACCTTGCTGACAGTTCTGATCCTTTCATGCAGATGATATGGGAGCGTGACTCCAGAAAATCTTCACACTTGATCAAGCGCATGGCTTGTCGCTTTACTGCACAGCTGCAGAGGAGTTTTGCTTCGGACAACAAGTCGCAGAACTTACACAGAAATGCATCCATCTCGGTTGAAGGTGGCTTCGAGCAAACGCCCGAAACAGATGCGAGACATTACCGCATGTGTTGCAGTTCTCTTCGTGTGCGGTCCTGGAGCGGGAAGCCTATGCACAGGCAGTATCGCTGTCTCACTGAGCAACCACCTGTGGACATGAAAGAGACCTACGAATGGCTCAAGGCAGCGAATCTTCCTGCTGCAACTGAGGGACTGATTGTTGCTGCTCAATACTAAGCTCTTCGGACTCAGGTACTATGAGCGCAAGATTCTACATCATAATGTCAGTCCTACTTGCCGCATGTGCAGTGTAGGCCTGGAAACAGTTGACCACATTGTGGCAAGCTGTAGTGCTTTGGCATCGATGGACTACACTGATCAACACAATCAGGTGGCCTCCATCATTCACTGGGATGTTTGTCGCCATTTTGGGGTTCCAGTGGAGAGCAGATGGTACCGGCATCATCCTGATAGGCTTGTGGAGATGGATGACATTACTATGATATGGGATACCACCATCCCCACTGCCAGAGAGATCAAAGCCAATCGTCCAGACATCTGTCTCAGAAATAGGAAGATAAACACTTGTCTTCTTATTGATATCAGCTGTCCTGCTGATGGCAACATTGGCAAGAAACATGCTGAGAAGTTGGCGAAGTACAGTGACTTGCGAGTGGAGATAAGCCGCATGTGGCATTGTCGAACACTGGTGGTTCTGGTGGTCTTGGGAGCTTTGGGCACAGTGCACGCAGATATTGCACGGTGGCTGGACATTATTCCAGGTCATCACAACCTGCAGCACTTACAGAAAACAGTGCTTCTGGGATCTACTCAGATCCTTCATAAAGTCATGTCTTCTTTCTAGACAGCCATGATGGTCTAAGTACTTCTGAAGCAGGGTTTGCTTCTGGTATTTGTAATAGACTTTACAAACCAGACTGATCTGGTTGAGCACGACACACATAATAATAATGTCGAAAGTCACCACTGTGGCTTAGTGGTTAGCGCCAATGGCTACCACTCCATAGTTTGGCAGTTCAAACCCCAGTGACGACAGTAAATTATGAAACTTGTCTGTCTTTCTTTCTCATGTTTCTCTAGCTTTATCCATGAGACTATGACTCGTTTCAGTCGTTGGGGAGTTTCTGTGGTCTGGTGAACGGTCCATTGACGATGACATTCAGTGCTTTCCTGGTAGTCATTGATATCCACTAGACATGCTGTCCCAATGTTCACGGTCACCGTAATGCCTGCAATCTATATCAAATTGGCTAGTCATTGATCGCCGTGTGGACTACACAGAAACATGTACCCTGATGGGCTCACCTGCCGGGTTGGTGGAGCATAGTGACACAATAATAAAAAGTCACCACCGTGGCTTAGTGGTTAGCGACAATGGCTACCACTCCATCATTTGGGGGTTCAAACCCCAGTGCCGACAGTAAATTATGAAACTTGTCTGTCTTTCTGTCTCATGTTTCTCTAGCTTTCTTTATCCATGAGACTATGACTCGTTTCAGTCGTTCGGAAGTTTCTGTGGTCTGGCGAATGGTCCGTTGACGATGACGTTCAGTGCTTTACTAGTGGTCATTTATATCCACTAGGCGTGCTGTACCGATGTTCGTGGTTACCGTAATGCCTGCAATCTATATCGAATTGGCTAGTCATTGATCGCCGTGTGGACTACACAGAAACATCAGCCCCACTGGGCTCACCTGCCGGGTTGGTGGGCGCCCAGATGGGGGTAAAGACCCCACCTGCCCATTATGGAGGGGCATAGCGACACATAAAAGAACTTTAATGTCGACCATTCTCTCACTTGCCCAACAGGAGGTTCCCTACACTAAGACACAACAAACTTCATGACATCTTTGCAAACTTCATGTCTGACGTTTGTCACGATGTAGAGACTGAGCCAACTCTACAGCCAGTCACAGGAGAAAAGCTCCCCTTAAAAAGCAATAGCAGGGATGATGAAGCTACGCTTGGCATATCAGCATACGGTTTTTGGGGAAATCGTTTTCAGAAAACGTATTTCAGACGTACGTGTTTCCAATGCCAATGCCCAGTCACAGATCTTTGAGGAAACCTTCATGTTACAAGAGACAGTAACAAGAAAAAAGACAAAGTACGCAGTACGTCTTACAAGTATTGAACAAGCATCCTTCACACCTCTCGTTTTATCCTGTACTGGTGGTGCAAGCCCCTTGACAAAAACCTTCTTGAAGAGATTGGCTAGCCTCATCTCAGATAAACACGCATCTGCTTACAGTACCACATGTGTTGTGTTAAATTCAGTCGCTGTTAAATAAAGTATCCATGTTAAATTCAGTCGGACGTTAAAAAGACTCTGTTAAATTTAGTCTGGTGTTGAAAGAACAATGTATAATAGTGTCCTCAATCACTTGGTTAGGTCTAGACTTTTTAACCAAGGCTCGCCCCAATAAACTATTTCTAAACCTAAAACACTCACTGCATTGCAGCCATAGTAGTAAGCCTAATCAAATAGCATATATAAAACATGCAAGCAACAAATTTAATGAAGAAGCACTATAGTGCTAAATCCTTGGCTGATAGGTGTACAAAGATACAGATACATCATGAGATACAAGGTAACGTGGAGGTCACTAGACACATATGTCAAGACATATGTCTAATTAGCTAAACAACTTGTGTTGTTGATAGCAACTCTAATCATCAGTGCATCATTGCAACACTTAGGTGGCATGCGTCCTGTGGCACATTTGTGAAGGCGTGGTGAGTTGTCACGTCGATTGTCTATGGCTGGAGTTACTGCACCCTAGCACTTCCATGCCTCGGGTAATAAGCCAAGATAGAAATTAACAAATAAGCATTATATCAACAAGCATTATTCATATGTCTGACAGTCACATGTACAAGAATGTACCTACAACGCAGTTGACTAAACCGTTCAATTTATTGCCTCAAACATTTCAGCAGCTAACAATAACAATGTTATTTTGAATGCATGTAAAAATAATCCCAAAACGTTTGCAATAATTTCCAGAATTAAGACAGCACGTGACACTCTACAAAGTTTCACTGCGTCACATCAATCAACAGATGCTAAACTTCTCACAAGTAAATCAACATTTCTAATATCACAATTCTGCACCATGTATTTTAATGACAAATGTCAAACTAAATAAGAACCATACTTCTACAACTATAACATGTAAGTACGTGTACCTGTAATAGTCCATGACCAACAGTTAACTTGTCCAGGCCTACAAAAGAAAACTGATAATATTGTTAGGAATTTCTCACACATGACAGTAAAATACCTTCCACTGGTGACGCTGTGTTCTCAATTCCTTGCTTCACACTATAATTAGTAATCATTACACAAAGCTCAAGCTGAATAAATGCCTTAATAACGCAAACCTTGAAGGAGAGTAGGTTATGCCACTTGCTTTCAAACCTGACATGATCAAAGCTAAACAAATTACACACGTGACATAATACATACTAATAACTGTGCCCAAACTGCAAAGACTCGTTTCAACCTATTCCACCACATGCATTTGGTGATGACATAGAAGTGCCATTCATCAGTTGAGAGCCCTTCAGTGTCCAGTTGGGTACAGAAGCTATAGCTCCACCTGGAGCACTCACACTAACTCCTAGTGCGCCATCAATTCTACAGATGACACAAATTTCATTACAAACCCTACAAAGCTACATGACGAATATTGTTAATATACGTAGGTCCACGTGAAGACCATGTGTACTGATTGATAGGTAATCGTTCTCTCATCGAATATTCAACATCCATCATATCTGGTGTGACAAGAGCACCAATTCCTTTCAATCAAATCTTAATAAACAAACAATTAAACAAAAACATCTCAACTATAAGAACCTATGACAGAACTTTCTGTGCCTCCTGGACAACCAACAGTACTGAGAGCAGGACCATTGTTTCCTGCACTGCTTACAAAAATGATGCCATACTTCTGAGTCAATTCTGCCATTGCTTCAACGACACATCTACAACAAGTTTCACGATTAGATATCATGCAGTGACTAAACAATTTGTCTATTGTACCCTGCATTATGCCAATGTGCACCTTCTCCAAAACTTAGGTTGGCAATATCACATTTGTGAGCAACAATAGCAGATACCTACATGGTTTGCAAAGCCATTTTACTGTAGATACGTATAGATACTATAAAACTAGTAACTGAAGCTGTGTTTACACTGTCGCTTCCACAACTATGAGCTTTCTGAAACCAACATAGGATTGCCACAAAAAATTATAAATTTAAATGCCATTTTCCTTTTTAAGTGCGCTGTTTGTAAAAATTTATCTAAAATCCTACAAAGCAACTGTCGTTTCATGTGACCGCAAAGTCCGTAAGTAGTTTGTAGTCAAAAAAGTACAGTAACGAGAGTTATCACATACGTGGCATAAATATTGCTCATAATTACACTATGTTAAGTTCCCATATAAATGTCGTAGGCAACGAAAGTAATTGATTT
The DNA here is from genome assembly GCF_963422355.1 of Corticium candelabrum. NCBI lineage: Eukaryota > Metazoa > Porifera > Homoscleromorpha > Homosclerophorida > Plakinidae > Corticium > Corticium candelabrum. The sequence goes on from NC_085105.1 coordinate 4,658,695, forward strand.
CGTTTTCAGAGTTGCAGACAGGTAAGTTCTGTTGTCTATTTCTGACATGACCAGGCAATCATAACCATGAATTACACACTGTACTGGTAAATAATGATTTATAAACATTATACGGATCTGACTGGAGGGTTTGTCCATTGTCTTTGGTTGCCATGTATAATAAATCACACATACTGCCCGTTGACTGGACCGTACTAAAGACGCACCACATTCCTGAGTGTGACAGACACAGCCAGCCAGCTAGCCAGCCAGCCAGCCAATCATGCACCTAGTTCGCTGACCGAAGTCAGTTAACCCCTATACATATCGAGTACACTACTCGCTAAGTCTTGCAAATTTTACAAAGTCCCATTTCTTTTGGCTCATACCTGAAATCATTAACACTAGTAATTGACACTGTATTTACATCCTCGCTTCCACAGCTATGCACCTTCTGAAAACCACAATAGAATTTTCACAAAGAATTATGAATTCAAACACTATTTTCCTTCTAAGTCGCAGACTGCAAGTCAGTTCACCCCTATGCATTTTGAGTACACTATACTGTACTAAATGATGTCATAATGCAATTAATAGTGCTCATTGGAAAAAACTTGGCAAGAGCATTCCCACTCACAAAAATTGTCAACCACACATGTGAATGTTTCTAGTACAACATAACGACTACAACTACCTCTCTTTCTGTGTCTCTAATTATAACCACCAGCCAACTTCCCTTGTGTTAGTGCCTATGCATGTCTGTTCATACTCTCACTTATACTCAGCTTTGTCTCGGGTGATAACCCCGCCCTTCGCACTAGTAAAAGCCACATAGAACGCTAATTATACGATTACACAACTCTTTTCCTTATATTTTCTGTTTCACTGTTTCACAACAACAAACACTTTAATATGACAATTGGGTCTGTCTGTCTACCTTTACTCTGTTTGCCCGACCTCTAAGTATGCCTAAAACCTGTTTCCATACGCCACTGTGGTTCGCTAAACTTCAGTACACTGTGACAGTGCACATATCATTACCCAGTAACTACACTTAGCAACAAGTTCACCAAACTAATTGTTAAGTCAAATATGTGAAAGCAACATCCTTACCCCATTTACCAAAGCTCTACCCGTTTCCATAGAGTCAAGTCTTGAGTCTCCAATCTTTACAGAAACAATCTAACAAACCAGCACTTAATCAATTTTGAAAAAATAAATACACTACGTGTCTACAACTAAATATAGTGTTGCACTGCAACATACAAACCTGAGCTCCTGGCGCTACACCATTCAAAGCTGGTTCATCTGGAAAGTTACCAGCAGCAATACTTGCAACATGAGTACCATGAGACCCTACAAAATAGTCGATACCATACAAATTGCACAAGAGAACAAGATAAAATGTACACACCACAAGTGGTCACAACGCTGAGCACACGACCATTGTCATACACATTGATTGAGTAGTTCATCAAGTCTGCACACAACAAACACTGTGATGTCCTTAACATAACACCTCTCTTCATAATTACTGTTTAATTGAGAATTATTTAGCAGTCAAGACCATTGCCACAAAATCAGTTGCTACAATTTAAGCAAAATAACTCCAAAACAGTCTAATCTTCCCACTGCTCACTAAAAGCTTACTTGAACACTTACAAAAATGTCCACCGATCACTGTTTTTAAAGTCATTCTCATCGAACAAACCCTGATTTTCAGCTTACAGTTCATTTTTTCTTGAATATGAAAAACACAGGCAAACAGCTAAACATCTTTCCTCATGCAAAATAAACACCTAAGTTGCACAGGTCCCAGTTGTCAAACTTGCTTGCGACTATCTTACAAAAATGCCCAAACATTATTCTGTGTTTTTCCAAACATTCAATGCCTAACGTCACCTGTTAAACACCATTACAAGCTTCTTCCTTCTTTCAGTGCTACTCAAGAGCTCATGACTCTTGTCCACTTATTCTATCTCTTCTTTGCATACCGTATAAGATGAAATATTGGCGGGGAATTTATTGGCAGGTTGCCGAATTTTGCAGCAACCACCACTATAAAGTCCGCCATTAATTTGGCCACCTGGATATGTTGACATCATCACCCACGTGGATCGGCTATCTAATGGCGAAGTGGCATTACATCACGTGGATGAGGCCACAAAAATAAGTAATCCCTGTTTGCCATCTGTTGTGCCCATGAATGAGGCAGTGAGGCTATGGATGAAGCTGGACTGTCATGTTCACGCGGGTCACATTCTTTGACACAGCAGTTCTTCACCACTAGCTATAGGCAGTAGTTGGAGACCAGTAAGTTAGGGAAATGTAAGCCACGAGCACAACTGTCAATCACGAACTCCTCTACGACCACTTATGGTAAGACCTATATCAGTTATCAAACAACGATGTCCAACCACCAAATTAGAATCCGCCAATATGCTTTGTCCGTCAATTTCTTAGCAAACCGCCAAAATAAACTCCCGCCAATGTTTCATCTTATATGGTATGTGTCCTACGTGTAAGGAAGAATCAAGCTGAAAAACCACAAGTGCAACTACAGACAGGACAACTCAGCAGTTGTTTGCAACCCACTATGATGTTGCTTTCACACTCATGAGCAAGAAAGCCAATGTGTAAGTGACAATCTTGTTAATAAAAACCATAGATATCAACTAGTCATTATTAAATGTTGCAATTCATTCTCTTCCATCTTCTTCACACATTCTTTTCTCAAAATCTGCAAGACCAGGCTTAAGTTCACTTTCTGAATACAATGCTAGTACTTGGCAGTTGTCTTGGTTGATGGTAACATTCTACCAACATGCCCACATAAAGGCAAGCAAACATCCAATGGAGAAACAACACACAAACTAAAGGAGCACTTCACCGATTGACACACTTGCAGTAGACATTAACCTACGTTAAGGCCTTAAGCTGCGGACCGAATGCTTGCTGTGTTGCGCAGCGCATTGTTTGGTCTTGCTTCCCAAGGCCAACTACTAGTGCACACAAGAGACGGGTCTAAACGCTTCAGGCGACTCTAACAGTGAAAGAGAACAAGTTACAGTTCATAAGCGACTCAGACGTTCGCACGTTGTAGACTCCACATAGATCGTCTTGAGCGACTTGCAATAGCTCGGTCTTTCCCACTTTCCTCCGTGTTTCTTTCTACAAATGGAGGCCATACTACAGTACAAAAGGGCTTGAGTGATGCAAAAAAAACAAACGGAAACGTGCGTCACCGCACATAATCACATGACACAAAGTGCCTTCATTCTACAGCCAAATTATCGACGTATGTGTGCTTTTTGCCGTCGATTGAAGGTGACTTAGTGATGCGAAAGCACATTTTACTTCCGCCTACGCAAATATCAAAGTTTACACGAAGTGGTAAAACGAAACCTACACATAATGGACGTTATTTGAACGAAACGTCTCGTATGATTTTGTTTTTTGAGTTATCATAATGCTCAGCTGTAAGGTTTGCTCTGACATAGGGCCAAATTTCCCAACTTGAAAAAAGACCAGAAACGATTAGCTAATGCGCGTGCATCAATCGGTGAAGTGCTCCTTTAGGTACAGAAGATGGTCCATATCACAGAAACAGGTATTATGTACAATTGGAGAACTGAGACTAGTGCTGACCAACTTGGCCAGATACTCATTAGACCATATAATAACGAGCACGTGCACACACACACACACACACACACACACACACACACACACACAGACAAACAAACAAACACACGCACACTTCATTATTGACAAAATCAGACAAAAATAAGACAGATTCAAGTATCACCCACATTTTGTACCCAACACTTTGGCTTTAACAAAGATCATAGTTACGTATGAGTTTACTGTGTTTTCGATTTAACAACATCAAATGACAATAACTTGCATTTAATAGGCTACCTATTTTTGTCTGTGAGGTACATATTCTGTCAACTATAATGGCTTTGTAGCAAAAGAGAGGTCATGCGGGTTGCACACGTTAACAAAAGATTGCCCTCACTTTAGTGTTTTCATTTTTTGGCCTCTTTCTTACTCCTGGACAAGTGCTGTTATCATGTAAAGATGTCAGATTTATAAGAAACTTATTTTAGACATCAACTCAAGTACAAAACGTCAAAAACAAAAAAAATTTATGCTTTTTTTCTGAATAAATTAGTTTCCTGATTCAATGGATGGATGGATACCTTAGACTTAATTAATGAACAAAACATTGTATTTAATTAACAACACTGTAGATATAAATGTTGTTAAATCCAAGATTAACTTTATAAATGACAACCCAAAGAAGACGTTAATTGGCATATCACATACACCTTTGTCAAAAAGTAATACTCTTCACCTTGGCCTCCAAATGTGGCATATTGCCCAGATTCACGAAAACTGCTTAGTACAGATGCTGATAATAAATCGCCATTTTCATTAGAATCAATTACAGCTCTATTCAAGAAAAAGCACACAAATGTTTACTAATTTATACGTTACAGCACAACTAGAGATGTCATGAAGCACCTCCATGTATTCCCATCATGAAACACAATGCAGTCGTAAACTGGACCTGCAATATCCTGTTCTTTGTCAAACTTTGTTAGAAGCTCAACACGATATTCCAGCTCTTCCTTCATTAATTTCTCATTCTACAACAAATCAATTAGACATAATAGCTAACACAGTCAATTACTCAGATACTTCATTTGTCACATAATATATGTAGCTTTAATTTAATATAACCAAAGGATTTTGAGAAAACAGGCTATGATGGGGTAAATGGGCTGGACTAACAAACAATACACATACAATCCTTCACACTACATATAAGCAACCTGGACATCTTAATTTTATCTGGAAATTTTAAAAGTGCTTCTACAACCTTTAATTAATACAGCTATCACTTCACAGATAAGACTATGGACTGACTGTCCTATTGCCTATACGCAGTTTCAAAGAGCAATACTTGTGATTGCATATACTATATTATCGTGACATGCTATACATTACTCGCTCGATTATTACCTAAGGGATCAAGTAGGCCCCAGCCCCGACTGGCTTTGGCCGAGACTCACGGTTTTCACACCTCTTAAAGCCATGCTTTCACTAGCACTTGAATCAGTTTAACAAGTGGTTTAAGCTAAACTGGTTTAAGGATTGACCTGTTCCCATCAGCACTAACCAGTTATACTCTACACCTAAAAAACTTTCTTAAATCTAGTTTGTAGTAGGTTTAACAAGTGGTAGAATTAACTGTCAAGGAAACAGTCGCCTCATTGAACTGGTTTAGTTTATGAGTTCATTTAAGCTAAACTAGTTTACTTAACGTTAAGCTAGTGCAAACACGCCCTAGTCCTTTAATTAATTAGTGCTAACTGGTGCTTTCCAAAGTGATTATGCTAGATTTGTGGCTGTAGAAATGCTATTATTCTTCATCCATGCCTGTCGATAGCATGTTTTCCAGTAACAGTAGTATAGCAGTGGTATAGAAGATTAAAGATATGTCACCACTTACTCCAATCTAAACTAGCTTAGAATTAAAGATGTTTAGGAAAGAAGAATCTCCACTTATGTTTGGTAGTCCAAAAAACTTTGCACTCTTGTCTGGAACTTGTCGACTTGGTATTATGACAAAATCATGGATGGCAGCGTCTGAAAGTGCATTGGTGTGGAGTGCTGCAATTGAAGAATGAATAAACCAAAAAGATAGTGAACTGGTTCAGGATCCATCTTTACTCTGACACATGTAACCATCACATGACAGATAAAACCTGTTTAATTGAGCTAAACTACCTCTGAACCATGTTTAGCAAAACCTGTTCAAGTTTAGGGTTAAACAAGTTTAACACTCCTGGAGACATGCCAAATTGTAAACCTGTTTAGGCTTAAACATGTTTAGCCGCTAGTGGAGACATGGTCTAGATTTAATTTTACACAGTGGCAATGGTTTGTAGCTCTAGTCTACAAGTTAGTTATTTGATCAATCACTTCTGCCAATTAACACCCTTAGGTGTCAATTTTTTAGAAAAGCAACATCTCATACTTCACCTTTGCTGGCCAACCATGGGGTGGGGTAGTAATCTGGTGATTACAGTATATCAGGCCAGTCCGCTGTAGACAGGCCAGGCCAGTTTACAAGTAAGTCTATAGGTTTAAGAACCAGTCTCTAATACATGGATTAGTTATGATCATCACAGATATAACACCAAAGAGTACAATGAACAAATAAAAGTTGGCTTAATAAATAAATAGAAGTAAAAAATTGCAATTGATTTAGACAAAACTATTAAGATGTAGAAAGGTACAGTACACTACCAATGCACCATCTAGATCCAGGCCTGATCTAGTTCCCATTCTAGTTCTATTATAAAATCATGTCCATTTACAGTCCTTTTAGAACATACCCTAAATTTTACTGCCTGAATAGTTGCAGAAGTCAGTCGTTCCAAACCAAAAAAGTGGAGAAATACAACTTATCATGGTTTCGTAATTGTCCAATTACGGTAAACAACTAGAGGTCTTTCATTACAACCAGAATGAACGCATCTCTAGCCGATACCAATGAAACACATATGTGAGCACTAAGTATCTTCCTGAGCCAAATGATCTCTACTTCTCTGTGATCGTCATGCAGTCAATGCAATACAACATGATCTCTCACTTGTGTATCTCAACTGCTTGTTTTCATATTTGCAAATGACAAACAGCCAAACAAGCTGCATAAAATGTACAAATGAGTTGACCAATACATATTACGTATATAATAACATTGTGTGAATTGCCTTAATTAAATTCTTAATAATTTTAATAGAAACGATCACTCCTTTCACTCACATAACTAGTTTGATATAATACGACCAGAACATTTGCGTATCTTGTGTCACTATTTCAACGACAACACGTAAGTTCATTGCACAAACTTGACAAGTTAATTAAACATGAAATAAAGCAAATTTGATGTGACAATGAAACAATGATATGAAATAGTGCATTCCAAAAAGAACATGCCAGGCTCAATAGTGAACAGTAGTCAATTCAATGTCAGTGCAGGCCGCATGAAGTATTGCCACCACTTATAATCTTTTCAGATATGATAACGTTGTTACTACTGGTTCGCAAAAAATTCATGACTTATGACACACCGCATTTAATTATAGAAGTTTACAAGTAATAAAGCACTATGTAGCCACAAATGCAGCCATTAGTAAACTGACCCGTGTCAAAGTAGCAGTCTTGTCACTGTGCTCATCATTCCAATGGTCTAATTCCTGAGCTGCAACAGCCAAGGATCGTTCATGTGCAGGATCCCAGAGTTTCTTCTTTATCTCTGTCTAAATAACAAAGCAACATATATAAAAACACAAATCAGAAATTGCATTCCAACAAATTGAATGTACAGACATTCAGCCTCGTCCGAAGAAGTTTCGGAAATAACTCATATGCCGATTTCACTCCAACATGCCAACGCCCAGACGGATTTTGCCAATCTGAAGGAATCTAGACCAGTACACAAGATCTTTAATTGACTAGAAGATCCACCTTCTATCTGCCATATAACATTTTAACCAAGGTTGTCTATCAACTAAACTCAAATTCATTACTATCTATGGTTTGCATTGAATTTATAAACAACTAAAGTTCATTCATTTTAATACTGTTTGCGCTAATAAGCATAATTATCAAATCTATGCTTGTGGTTCTAATCTACTTGATCAAGTCTAATTATTGTACTCACATATACAATTGGTGAACACGTCCAGGAAGCGCAAATATGGAAGACGGTACTGAGGAAGACTGTGGTGATGGTGATCATTTTGAATATCTGTCTGAGAGAGAGAGGCTGCCGTCTGCTACGCCGACTTAGGGACTTTGCAAGTCAAATGTACACCTCTAGAGCAGTCACGTGCACCTATGGGAGAGACCACCTCCATTTTACAACCAAGTTTGACAGGCTTTTGGGGTGGTTGCAATGAGATGAACCACTGTACCAGCTGTAGTCTAGCATAGCTAGACCTCTTTCCGTCGTGTCATACTTCTGGGCAAAAATGAGACTGCTGAACAGCCTTTGATATCACTGTACTGTGTAGCCAGAAATCAGCTATCTAAAAACCAGATTTGGTTTCTTAAATGCTTCACTAAAGACCAGATTGGTATGCACGCAGTGCAATCCTATCTCAAGTAGCTTCTCTTGTTTTGTAGAGAACAACTCAAAGACTACAGCTAAAGTCGTTCCTGTTTGTGAAATCTGCATTTCTACAGCAGCAATTAAATGCGGCCACAGGAACGTTGACATCGACAGGCTTCCACCTCATGGAAAGGGATCTGGCTACGCGAGACTATAGCAGCTGTTGCATGATAGTTACATACTGTCCATCTGCTGTAGTTATATTCAGACCCTGATGCAGACATACATGCAGTTATCCATATGTAAATGATGCTAATGACATAGCAAATGCAACTCTCGAGGGTGATTTCTACCTGGTACAACGTAAGCAGTCCTGAATAATTGCAAAGTCTGATAATTGCATGAGGACATTTGCATAAATACTAGAATGACAGAATGCCTATTGCAAATGCCATGGTACCTATCCTGTCTTATAATATACTTAAAATGCAAGTATTGCTAACCAAAGGTATTGCACTGGTATTTCTGAATTCCTAATTTCTCATTTATGATAATGAACTCTTTGCTCATACCTCATGCATGACTGATCAAACCTGGGTTGTTAAATAGACCAATTTGATTCCTATGCTTTGTGGTGGCTTCTCATTATCTATACCATTGAAACATGTTAAGTAGACCATGGAGGTGCATTTCCAATAACATGATAATTAACGTCCCACCACATCATTATATTATCAGCAAATTTTATGAAAACTATCAAACCAAGTTTAGGTCTCTATCCTAAAGAAAGAGTGCCTCTAATCTCAGCTACAGCACAACTCAAATATTCATTCCTATATCCCAACTGAACATATCCTGTAAATCATTGATAGCCTATGTGACTATAGCCCTGTCCACACTGGCAACTGGATCGCGATCCGACTGCAACGCTGTCCACACTTGCAACTAGATCACGATCCAATCGCGATAAATCCAATCTACATCGAGAGGCGGATTCGATCATGATCGGATCACAAACAGTTGAATCCAATTAGAAATAGTGGGTGTTACCTTTACGCACACTACAAGTGTAGTTGGAACATCTATCCCTCCTCTCTCATCTTTGTTCTTGCCTACCTTACGTCGCTGTATCAACGCTTTCCACAAGCAAAATCCCACAGGTACACATCGGTAATCAGCCACATGATACTCAAAAAAGTGAAAGTATCGTTTTCAAAGTGCAATGTGGATGCTCACTATCCCAATTGGATCATGATCCATTCTAGTCTAGTGTGAACACGGCTATGACTACCATACAATGACAAAATTTGGCCTACTTACTAGCATACTGCAGGGTTCTCAGGGATCATAAAGTGTAGCGGGCCGCTATGCCTTCAGCATCGCTATGCCATCCATCTTAGCGGCTAAGCCACTAAATCTGTATACTTGTTAGTCTAGCCAGTCTGTTCTTTCCAAAGGCATCATATATTGGGACAATAGACTTTGATGTAAAGTCTTGTTCATTTGTGTTCAATGGAAATTGTGGCTACATGTAGTTGACAGCTAGGACTGCCCAGAAAAGATGTTTAATAGTAAGTTTAACTAATTTGATTAGCAAAGTACAGATGTGCATGATGGTGGCATCACTTCTACCACTTACTGCTATAATGCAATTGGTGCAATGATGCAGCACAACATTTAGTACTTCATATACACAATTGCAGGAATCAAGAAACTTGCAACTGTAGCAATCCAACCCCTAAAGTCTCATACAGCCAGCCCTTCCCTCTTTATTGCTGGACGGCAAAGATGAGAAGGAACTGCTATAATTAGAATACTCATACACAGAAAATCCATCACTCAAAACCTATGGGTGAAAAGTCCACTGGCATGTCTCCAGCTTCCTAAGGGGCCTCGAAATGCAGGTCTCCAAGGCAGATAATAATTCGTGGTTGATGCTGAAAAACTTACGTATCACATTGTATTAGGTAAGTGGGTTGTTGCAGTGTATGTGAAGCATTGCAAGTCTTGTCAACCTGTCTCATTCTTCTGCAAATGTAAGTCTTCAGGCAACTTAGAGCTGATACAGATCTCTTGCAAGATGAAATGGTTACCGGCCAAGTGCACACAAGTTAGTGTGCGTTTATTAAGGCACATAAGAAAGGTTCCACTCTTTGCCGCTAACTTTAATGCACTGCCAGCAGTGTTGTACTGAGAAACCTCTTCTCACAAAACCGAAGAGAGTCATACTAGTACAAAAGTACGATCCCAGTACACATGCTTGTCTGGTATGACAACAACAAGAACCCTAAAAGTTAGCATTACAGTACGCACAGCATGCACTGTTGTGTCCATTTTGATAAACAAGTCAACACCCTTTTTACCCCACAGCAATGAGGTGAGATAATGAGAGAAACAGAACATCAAAGACTTGCCTTCAAACCTTTTCTACCAAAAGTAGACAGAGAAGGAGCTGGCTACAGCAGACTACATAATTGCTGCCGTGTCTTGGTAGTTTCTACTTTCTCCATGATCAGAGAGTTATAAGAGCAAAATGTACTACCGCAAGATTTAACAACCGGAACCGAGATGCAAAGAGAAGAAAGTAATTAGGATACCACACCCCAAACTGCAAAAGGCCACACCCTCCCTGGTATGCCTTGCCACAAACCTGGCTAGAACACTGCACTGCATTTGTTAGATCTAATCAAGACAAATTTGTGTTTAGTTGTAGGCTTCCTCATGCTTTAGTACCCTTTTCTAGCTCATGTTCATGCAAGCACCTGCAGCACCCAGAAGTGAAGGCAGACAACCAAGATCTCCTACAATCCATTTGAGAGTAGAATCTCGTCATTGAACTCTTGAACTCTCCTGATAACATTTAGATTCTCAACCTGTCCTCATTAATTCATAATGCTGCTGAATTCTTCATTTGCTCTTTCTTATCATAATAAATCAACTAGTGTTTTCAGTAAACCTTTTAGAGCCAGAGCCAGCATGAGACTAGCTACATGCATCATAACTTCTCACTAGTCGAATACAGATGATCCCATTTCTCTAGATTGGTCAGAGTCAATGACACTCCAGGGCCTGATTTTAACGAAGGCAAAGGGCAAAATTGCACCCGAGAGGGATTGGTTTGCTTCTGTTGTTGCCGGAAAGATGCCATATATATATTGGGTGCAAAGCATTGCCTCCGGAACAACTAGTAACTCATGTGTCAAATCAAATTTTCAGGGTTGTCTAGTCGGTGAAGTTCCCGGCAAGCTTGACCAACAAGAAGCTGTAAGTTAGACATCAGGTAGCAACAAAGCGCCGAGTAACTGTACTTCTAGGCTCATGATTGGATTCCAAACATGCATGTGTTATGCACGCAGTCGGCTGTTAGTCACGCATTGTTCACATGTCATTCAATAGTGGCGTGGCGTCAGCTCAACCTTTTGAATTGCTGTGGACATAATGTTGTTTCCTGAAACAACACTGTAAGTCAGTCTGAAGCAATGGACTCTGCTGACAGTGCAACAACAGAAGAACATTGAGCAGCTGCTCGAGTACATTTAGATAAGCACTGTAAGCACTGTCACTGGCAGGCAAGCAACATCCTCTGTCTGAATTGAATTGGAAGAGGAGGGTGGCGTAGTCGCAAAGTCTTCTGAAAGTACTACAAACAAAGCCAGATCTCATCTGTGCCACATCTAAAGCGGTTGGTATTAATGAAATTAAACAGTTTTATTGTAGAAGCAATGTTGCTACTGTATCAAAGGAAAAATGGTGCAAGGAGGCAAAGACCACCGTCCAATTAAAATGTATTTTTTTAAATCAACACTTACACTCATGTTGAACTGACTTCACTGCATCATTAGCTGCAGAAAAATGACATGTTGTTGTGTTATCACTGTGGACCTCTCATGCAGCCTTGACTGCAGCATGCATACTGTACGTCTGAGGATTTGTCGCCATCAAAGTTCCCCCACTCCCCAGCACTCTAGAAGAACGCTTTGCTTTGATATCTCACCAGAGAAACCATTAAATATTCTCAGTGTAAAATAACCAAAAACCTTAATTATGACTATCTCTATATATTCTATATAGTAGTTTCCCTTTCCATGCAGCTTTGAAGACAAATTGAATCCAATCCAAACAGAACACACAACTGTCCAGGTACAAACAAAAATTGTAGTGATACATATTTAGAACTATCCCAAATACTGTACCTACTTTCAAATCTCTGCCAGTGAACGGAGACTTGATGCTTCTTTCCTCGACCTCTTCAGTAGTCAGCACAGTGCTTGTATCTACGTCCCCACTGCCTGTAGCGTCAATCAAATCCAAAATCTTCTGTCTTCCATCTGTTGTAACCTAGAAGCCACACGTGCTACAGATTGTTCGAACACGTTTCCTATGTGACAAGCACTGACTTGAAGTCCTGGAGCTCCAGGATCAACTCCAGTGTCAAGTATAGCTATGGTTATTCCTCGTCCATCAAAATCAGGGTTGCGAGCCAGGAAACTTTCTGCACCGGTTTCTTTCTTAGGCAGCAACGCTTTTAGTGGGAAGTCTCCGTCCATGTGTAGAGAATCGAGAATCAGCCCTCGCGCATGCGCTGTAGGACAAAATTTGTGATCGATTGCTACGAAATCGCTTGTAACTCTTTCGCATTGACTGCCGTACTTATAGCTGCTGGAAGTTGGGTGCTGTTAGTGTGAGTGTCTTACACGTAAGGCTAGGTAGAGGTCTAGAGAACTACGGCGTTGCCAGGGCCTGTAATTGCGCAAGATTGTAGACGTAAGTAATGTTTGGTCAATGCATGCACCTGTATTTAAAGTGTTCGAAAAAGTGGTCGTCAGGTTGTCATTTGACAACTAACTGAGTTGATCATGTGACGACGTCCATCGAGGTTGCATGCCATCCTGACGATCAAGTTATGGTAAACCCAATAATTTTTGTTTTATGCTGTAGAGTACAATAGTAAAATTACTCAGGTCGGGACACCTGTAAAGTCCTAGCTGGGCACAAGCTAAATTAGCTACACCTCTTCACTAAAGTTTAGTAAGGATCTAGTTAATTAATTAATGATTAATTCTGACTCTCCCCAAAACGTCTTTTCTATGGCTACTTAAAAGTTTGAAGAGCGATTCCTTCAACAGCTTCTTACAGCTGAGCTCTGAAAGATAATTTGAAGGAAGACCAGACTTTAGGTTCTACTGTGCCTTGTACTAATAACTGCTCATAGGCACCTAACGTTAACAAGAACGCATTTTGGCTCTAGTAGTTAGCTCTAGCTGGTGTCGTTTTACCAGGAATATCACAGGTGTAGGCATATAGACGCTGTAGTGAATGCATGGGAACCAATCTGCAGCTGTGTTGTGAACTCCAAAGATGACTTGCGCCTTGTACGTTGCAGAAGGACCGAGAATCTTTCCGATATATCCTCTAACTCTGCCTCATTCTTTCTGGGACATTCTACATTTTCTAGGCCTCAGCTCCTACCTGCATTGGAACGATATATGCTTCATGTTTAATAATTAAAATTTGAGAATATGCAAGTTAATTAAATGCATTCCGGTGATGTTGCTTGTGCAGGCATTGGAGAGAATTTCTCCTGACTTTCCAACAAAGCATTTCATTTACTTGCCAGAACAATCAGTCTCTAGCTAATTATTTGATATTATGAAATAGGTATTTAAAAAGTCACACACTCCTAGACGGCTGAAAATTTTGTGAAGTTGCCAAGATGACATCTACGTCTGCCATGATTAGCTTGTGAGTGGGGAGAGTAATAAAGTATGTGGGAGAGGGTCTTGGCTACGCTAGACTATTGAGCTCCCACGTACATTATTTCACCTTTCTACAGGTGACAGTGTGAATCCTGCAGTCTGCATCACTTCAGTCTTATCATGGCGTACCATAAAGGCAACTGAAAATGCATCAAGGCACACAGCATAATTCTAATCCGTGTAATCAAACATGTTAATGTTCTTTCATCTGAATCTCTTCTGTTTTAACTATCAGTCTATCTATCAGTTCCTCTCAATAATTTACATGTAATTAAACAATCTCACTCGAAAATCAACCGTACTGTACTGATATATGTATAAAATAACAATTATGTACTACTTGGAACAAATGTTGACATCATCGAATGCTTTTAGATGCTGCCTGTCGACCAATTTGCTTAATGCACAACTGCCACAAAATGGGAGCCATAGCCAAGCTAAGTGTTGTAATGCTCAATATAAGCAAGTATGCCTGAAAACAATAACTAGTTCAGAGCATATATACAAACAAGAAAAAGAATAGAAATGATACCTCTCGTGACAGCATCTTGAGTCTTCGTGCTCGACTACTCAGCACAAATGAGAACTCACTAACTTGTGCCAAGCCAGCTGCTACAACCCAAGCAGCTCTATTCTGTCGACCCATCAGAAAAGACAGAACCCCAAAGCTAACAACCCACTAAGTGCAACACACTCCATGACTATTTCATTGCTAAATAAACAGCACATAAATACCTTAAATGTTATCACACAGTATGTCAAAACAAATAGCATTAGCCATTCTTCTTGCAGAAACGTAGGAAATATGTGAAATCCTAATCAAACATTAAATGCCTACAATTACAGAACACCTGAAATAAACTTACTCACCAATAGATGCAAAAAAGACTGCAGAAAACATGTCTTTCACAGGTTCCATCACATTGAAGATCTACACATTAGTTACCAAACATAACCTCAATCGCTGGTTACATGCACTGTCTACCTTCTCACAGAATTCTTTACTTTGTGAACTAACAACAAGGCCAGCAAGAAAGCACCCCAACTCCATACACATGTTTGCCCTGTCAGTGATCTGATCAAAACAACACATCTTTCAGTGACAAATTGCATATCTTAATGAAGTTAAACTAACAGCAAGTAAATAAATGCAGGTCAGGTATAGAACACCTTTGAATTTGGAACTATAACATATTTGATCCTATAATAAACAACTGATAGGTAATTTGTTAGCACTGTTTCAGGTTTCATGAAGACAGGCTTGTAAGGTCTGTTTATGTCTTGTATGGTACAATTCTGCATTAAAGTAGATCCAGTATGTTAGCCAAATGGGCATGTACAAAAACGCAAGAAAGTTGCACATTACACTAGCTGTTCAGTTGTTGTTCAATAATTAATTTACTTGCAAACTCAGAAGCTATGCTAATGCTCATATAATCCTATTTAGAACCCGACAAGTTCCACTCATATGTTATGCGCAAAGTGTGGATATGGACAAACCATAGATTTTTAGTTTTTACGGGTAATATGAGAGTTAGAGTTAGGTTTAGGGTTAGCTAGGTTTAGTACTAAATTTAGGGTTACCGGTTAGGATTAGGGTTATTGTTATGGTTAGGTATAAATGGTTTGTATTGGCGATCCTTGGTTTATACAAGCAATCCATAGATTGTACAAGGGAATCCATGGATTGTCCAAATCTGCGCTTTGCACACAACATATACTAACATATGTTTCAGTTACAAGTCATGCACAATGCACACATCAAGTTGAATTCATACACTTACCACCAGTGCCAGCAGACATGACAGCAGTGCAAACAACAAACAGATTTCCCTGTTCTCTAATCTAAATGCCTGCCTACAAATCAAACAGTTGTCTCTTAGCTATATATTGGCGCATACATATAGACAGATGTGCACAGTCTCTTACCGTGTAATTGCAATCATTAGCAACTTCGACAAGATGAAAGAGCTGAGTACAAGGCCAACCAATGACAACAACGTAAACATTACAGCAGTAGATATAGTATTTTCTGTAGATGGACTGCTTGTGTGAATATCAGAGTCGGTACCAACAACATTTGTAGCAAGAGATGGAAGAATAGCAATAATGAGAGCTAACTGGGTATCCTGCATGACAAGAAGCCCAACTAAAGTGCTTCCAACCTCCGAGGTATCAGAATTGTGACCTGATAAATAAAAAGAAACCGTAATACACAATGTGATATGTAAATAACATACTGTGTGTAAGCTAACTAAAAGCCGTCAAACATAAACTGACAGTCTGCCAAAAGGAATAAACAGAAAAAGAGACAGACAGACAGACAGACAAGTTAGTTTTTTGTTGAACAGGGACATCTATGTCCCTTTACTTTCCTTAATTTGCGTGTTGTTAGCAGTTGGACAAAGTGAACTGTACTTAGCCTTTGCTTGCTATTGTATCTAACTTCATTTATGAAAATATACTACCATTGACAGACAGACAGACAGATGGACAGACAACAGACAGACAGACAGACTGACAAAAGATAATTACTGGAGGAAAAGATTTGCTATTCAATTGCAAGATGCAACGCTAGTGTTCTGTTGAGAAAAGTTTCGTCTAGTATGCAGACACAAGTGGCTGTTTCTAAATGACTCATAGTCATTTAGAAGACAGGGGATCGTATGATCCCTTTAGTTTAGTTATAATAGTTAGTTGTTACAGTTGTTAAAAGGACGCAAGTATTACTATTAGCAATTTGCTATTGTAACATAGGTCATATTTAAAACTATATGATAACAGACAGACAGACAGATAAACATAGCAAATATTCTAAAGAGCAGTTACCTGGAGGATACACTCCAGACCATATTACATTAGTTTTCGAGTACTTTAGTGGGTGGAGAGAAGTACTAATGTTCCTCACTAAATTTTCCAAACTACATGGAGATGAAGAAAGAAGAAACAATCGCTCAGACTTTAAGACTCATTGGACAAGATGCTTGTCAGTCCAACTTCAGCTTTGCAATGCCTCGGTATTGGCTAGAAAGATAATCAGAGTAACACATGGACAAAAAGCTATCCAGAGTCTAGATGTTGTTCATTTTCAATTCAGTAAACTAAGTTTTGGTTTGTAGGCTCCATAAAAGAGCTTTTTATTTCTACTTGTTATGTAGTTGTGTAATCGTAGTTGTAGTTGTGACACTTACTGCTCATTAACCGTTACTTTTAGTTTCACCTGTATTAGCTTTGATGTATAAAATATATGAAGATTGATGACAGATAGATAGACAGATAGACAGACAGACAGACAGACAGACAGACAGACAGACAGACAGACAGACAGACAGACTGATAGACAGTATTAAGTGTAATTTTGAAAGCTTCAGGACAGTCCTGGTCCTGTTGTATTAGTGTTGCTGTGGACTTTTCTTGGTAGTTGTTCATGGTGTCAATGCTTGCTTTAAATGGAAAATATATGTATTGACAGACAGACCAACAGATGCATATGTGTACATGTATTTGGTGCGTAACTAGTGCGCATTGTAGTTTTTAACAGTTTTCATGTATGTACCAGATGTAATGGGCACATAGATTAGCTATTGCTTTGGTGCTATAGTTCATTTATGAAAAACATATGTAATGACAAAGACAGATTGTTTATTGATTTTAAACTTCCCTTAAAATACAACAAGTAATCTTCAAAAGTATACAAATCCACCTCAGTCCATTACTCTGTTCATCACTTCAAACCTAATAAATTAAAAACTGAATACTCATCTCTAAATTTGTCTATCTCTACTTGACAATGTGACAAGCAAGATATTTTTGGTAAGATCACTTGGCTGTTACACACATGTCTGTAATAGAACAGAAAGGCGTCGCTTCCAGTCAGTGAGAAATTCAACTGCTGTTTGGGTATCTCCAATTCTTGCAGAAACAACTCTGCCGACTCACCTCAGCGACCAAAAGTTCAAAGACTTCAGGGATGATTGTCGGTGTTGAGCCACTCAGCAAAACTTCCTGTTGGTATTTTAATATTTTTTCTCCCCTCTCTTCAGTGCTGGATAGCCGATCTACCTGCCCTGATTGTTTTTACAGTATCAAAACTCCATGGATGTGCCAAAGAAATATCCAGTTCAATCTTTCCCAGATTCCAAATAAATAACACAACATCTGCATGATTTTGTGACTCTGCATACCTTGTTTCATGGTTCTTTGTGGTGAAATATTCAATTCACTCCAACATGACAAAATAGTGGTGTGCTCCCAAACCTCTCTACGTTTGCAGGTAAGCAGGTGATAGCTTTCTTTATCCTAATATCTACATCTTTGCCACACTCACATTGGGCAATCCAATTGCTAATTTGCATTTGCATACCCAACCTCAAATGTGACACTAAGCAAAATTCGTTAAGATTCATTGCGTACGTGTGTGACGTCAGAATTGCTTCCAGACAGACAGACAGACAGACAGACAGACAGACACACAAACAGACAGACAGACAGACAGACAAACACACAAACAGACAGACTATTTGTTGATCTTGAACTTCAAAAAGTACAGCAAGCAAATCCATATCAGTCCATTACACTGTTCATGTGGTCAACACATATGTATTGTACTATTATCACTGAAAAAGATAAATAGTATGGGAGAACTGAGTAACAATAGATTTTGTCAGATTTCATGTTGGCTTTCAACAATACCTGTTGATGTCTAGAAGACTATTAGTAGTTCACATATTAGTTTGTAGTCTTATAGGTCTGCTTAGAACCTTAAGATGTTTAGATTTCCACTTTTTGCATACAGCTCAATTACAATAAATATTTGTGGGTTACATAGCCATATTTGGAACTCTTATTAATAACTGTCATGTACATTAAAAATCAAACTATGCTGACAAGAAGACAAGCAAAACTACTAAAACATAAAATCAGAAGACAAAGACACAAACAAACAGACAAGTTTACTATGAAAACAAACAGAAAGACATGACACCATTACAAAAATGCAACACACACTAAATGCGCTTCTTCACACCAGAGTTTCCAATTTTGTTTGCAATCAATGAAACAGTCTGCTATTTGGCAAAAAACTGTGTCTTGCATACAGCACATAACATTTGTTATGTATGAAAGTAGGTGCATTGCCAGACACAGACGTATTAATCACCTGTAGTAATGACATCCAGACAAACACAGTGCTGCATCAAAGTAAGAAAGAGCAGTTTAAAATAAAGCATATACAAACAGGCAAACATGATATAATCAACATCAGCAACACGTAGCTAATTCAACTCATCTGCTGTCATAATGCAGAAAGTAGACAGTTATTGTCAGACACAAAAAGCTAGACATACTCTAAATTAACTTATTGGCAGATAGATACAATTCTAAACGAGATACTAGTAACTTGACAAACTGTAACACCTTTTGTAGGTAAAATCAAATGGGTACTACTCTGTTGCATAAATTTCACCACAAGAGGTGTACTTGATAGAGACAAACAAGCAGCAACAAAGGAACTTTGTAATTGATGAATGCCAACGAGGTAGCCAACAATCAGGCCTCCACAAATCATCAGGATCACAATAGCAATACTCCCTGTTACGGCAATAATCAACACCTGCAAGTACAATCTTGAGAAGTGCTTAGCAGTAAATAGTGTCATTTTGATCACCTTCCTAAGCTTGCCCGGGGAAAACTCCAAACCAACAACAAACAACATAAAATAAACTCCAAATTCACCAATTGTTTCAACCTGTACAACAGCCTGCACCAAAACAATACAATAAAATATTTCTGACATACAAATGTATTCACGTAGTGGAGAGATGTTTCTACGACAACCATTAATTACTGTCATTGTAACGAAAGCTCTTGAAATGGATAAATTTGCTTTCCTGCTAATGTAGTTGTGTGCATGCATATGCACATGCATGATCTGTGTGCATGTGTGGCTGTCTAAATGCAAGACTGAGCACCCTCCTTGCACATGTATGTGCCTGTCTTTACATAACAATATTACAGCAAAACAATAAAACACAGATTGTCAGTATGATTATTGTGCCTAAGACACTCTAATGCAGAACAACAAACCAAAACCATCAGCTACTGAATCTCTGCCTAAGATATAATTGATTCAATGGTTCAATGGCACTATAAAGGTATACTAGCTGCAAATACCCAAAAGCCAGTAGTGAGCTTAATGGATGTTGTTAACATGGGCAATTAGAAAATATGTTTGCTGATGACTGTGCACTGACTGCACGAACATTTGAAGACATACAGTTTATAGTGGAACAACTTGACTTCAATAGCATGCAAGCGTTTTGGCCTGCCCATCAATCTAAAGAAGACAGAAGTGCTCTTCAACCAAAACCTCGATCTCCCTTAGTTCCTCCACCTATATGGTTGACAATCAACCACTTGTTTATGTGGATACATTCAGTATCTTGGTAGCTCGCTGTCAACTGACGCAACCATTGATGCTGAAATATCTTGTACACTCTTCAAGGCAGGCACTGCTTTTGGCAAACAGGAATCAAGATTGAGGAAACGACATGATATCAAATTGCAAAAAAGTCTGTCTACAAGGCAGTTGTTCTTCCAATCCTCCTATATGAATGCAAGAGTTAGACGCCACTGAAACAGAACATAAATAAACTTGACAGCATCCACATGTGATGCCTTCGTCAAATTTGTAAAATTCAATAGAAAGACAGAGTTCCAAATACGAAAGTGCTTTCACGATCTGATATGTGTAGCATAGAATTTTACATCATGAAGTCTGGTGGGCTGGGCATGTCTGGTGGGCTGGGCATGTAGCATGCATGCCAGATGACAAGATACCGAAGCAGTTGCTGTTTAGAGAGCTCAAACAAGGAAAGCGACGTCAGGAAAGACGACTACAATTCAAAGATTCGCTGTAAGACACCTCAAATGCAGTTCGATCAATCCTGATAATGTTGATCATTTCACTGAAGACAGAAGGCTATGGCAAAAAATTTGAGGATCAAAGAAGGAAATTGCTGGCATAATTTGAGTGATCAAGGATCAGTGCTATTCAAACAAAACGACAGAAGCGTAATAATCATGATGTATCTACCATTAGAACTCTTCCACCTTTGAGTCAAACTTGCCATACATGTAACAAAGTGTGTCTTTCAAAAGCTAGATTACTATCGCATCAAAGAAGCAAGAGACATTTAACCATCATCACTTACTCAGTGGACATATAGTACATATATATTTAAGAAAATGCTCACTGATATGTTTCGTCATAGTTCAAATAATTTTATCAAGTTATCTCAATACAATGATTGGCACAATCCCTGTGAGGTGTCGGGTCAATAAATACCATACATATGTGCTATTGTCTAATAATTAATATACAACATCCTTATGTAAACCTGCAAAACTATTTACTTAGGGGCCGTCTATATTAAAAGACATTTTACAAAAAAATTTTGTTTGGGAGTGGGGCTAAATAGCCTTTTCATTCTTTAAATTGGAAGTAAAAAATTGCGTTATGGACAACTTTGACAGGTGCTTGCAAATACTCCTGAAGGAACAATAGTGTACAATGACTGGTTGGAGAAACACTCGATAATTGACCACAGACATGACTTCGACATGTACAGGTCATATTTGCAAGGTGGCGGTAAAGCGGTAACTGTCTCTTCTCAGCAGAGAAGGCACTGTCTCTTGGCCTGCCATATATGTAAGACCCACGAATGATTATGAGAAGATTGTGGAAGCGTTGTAACAGATGGCGGACCTCCAGACAACGGACTCATTGTGCCAATTAAGGACGGACATCGTATATAGATACCTATCGTCTCTAAGATTCTATATAGGTGACATCACACAGATTGAAAAGTGCAGGTATCGACCGTTTCATTATTGGGGTGGGGTAGGGGGTCTGAGTAAAAACAAAGAGTTTTCGTTTTTTGAAAAATGTCGGTAAATACCGACAGCCTTTACTTCTTACCTATTTATTTTGAATATATATAAAGTTTGAAACATGCTTCATTCTTCTTATTCTACCAAGTTTAAAGGCTAAGTGTATAGCAGAATCAACTAATAGAACAAATACAAATAGTTTCAAAATAAAGAACTGTATAACATGAAATATTGGCAAGAAATCTACTTTGGAAGATTGGCAAATATTTCAGCAAGCGCCAATATAAATCCGCCATTAGTTTGGCCACCAGGATAACTTGACGTCATCACCTACGTAGATCAGATATCAAATGGTGAGGTGGCGGTTTACAGGACATTACGCAGATGAGGCCACAGGATGGTAAGTCCTGCTTGCCGTCTGTTGCGCCTATAGCTGTCTAGCAGGGAGGTTAAACATGAGCATAAGGCTGTGAAGCTTTGATGAAGCAGGAGTCATGCGAGTCACGCTCTTTGCGCTGACACAGCAATTCTTCTTCAATACATTGGAGACGAGTAAGTTAGGAAAATGTAATGGCCACAAACACAGCTGTCAATCACAACCTCCTCCATGAAGTACCCACTTTACTATAATGGGTGGGAAATATCAAGTTGTACATATAGCAATTATCAAACGATGTCCAACCACCAAAATAAAATCCACCAATATGCTTTTTCCATCAATTTCTTAGCAAACCGCCAAAATAAATTCCCACCAATGTTTCATCTATTAAACGTGTCTCATATTAGGTTTCCACCATTAGAACAAATGGCATTACAGTACATGCAACTAGTCCAGTCCTGTTTACAATCCCCAAATGTAATCCTCTCAGCCCTGTCAAGCCGTGCCACATGGTTCCTTGACTACTGAGAAGAAACAAGGATAGACAAACAGAGAGATTAGATTGAGTCTACATTATAGTACAGTACCGTAATTGCTCCCAATCCTGAAGGTCCAAACAGCACTCCACTGAGAACATATCCAAACATAGTTGGGATGCCAAGCTTCGAGCACAATAGTCCCAACACACAACATGTCAACAGTAAGTAAATAAGATCGTGAATAAAATAGTGGTCTTCATGAGGTACAGTACTATCTTTGGCTTTAGTCAATATGTACTGATTGCTTTGAGAATCAACAAGACGAATAACTTCATCATCCTCTCCTTCATGATGGTCATGATAAGTCTCATTTCCCCGTTGGACTAAGTGCTCTGGAATCTTCACAACTGTCTCCAGTTCCACATCCTTCGACTTTGCTACAGATTCAAACACATTCTCCTGTAAACTGAGCTCCAGTTTATCCGCAGCTTCAGCTACTTCTGCCAACATCTCATCAAGAAATTTCTCTGCAACGCTTGAGTGATTCAAATGTTGGTTTTTCAATTTAGCGTTTTTCAATTCAAATCCGTGTTTTTCTGCTTCAAGAATTGCATTGAACCTTTCTTCTTCTTGAACTGCAGCGGCTTTCAGTGCGTCCAGTCTCCTAGTACTGCTCCGTTTTAACTCGTCCAATGAGCGGAAGTTCCCTTTTAGCGCTGCTCTCAACGCCATCAGCGAACTAAAGATAGAACTCTCAGACGCGTCCAGTTCATCAGAAAAGATGTTTAGAACAGACAAACGCGTCTTCTTCTCTTCTTCCGATAGTTTGAGACTCTTCTGTATCTCTACAACATTCTTTTTAAGTTTCTGCAACACTCCACTCTTCGTCCGTAGGAGAGTGGTCACTTGCTGGCAGGAACTTGCCGTCCAGATGTTGAATGCTTGGTTTTTCTTTTCTGGCAACGTTGATACAACACAAAAACCAATCAAAAAACATAGCAAAAGAATACTATGCATTTTGCAAGTATAGCACGACGACTGTCTGAGAAATCATCCAAAATGTCAGTAAAATACATCCGGGGTCTGAAACTCGATCCGGGGTTCTGGCAGGGACTGCATGGCTAAGTCCGGGTTGCAGTTTCCTCCTCCTTGCAGTGTCTTACAGTTGGGGTATGCGCCTGGTGTCTACCAACAATCGATTCTCGGACCACCGCCGTGTCCAGCGCCTGCTCCTACGTTCGAGAGACCACAGTCTGCAAGACGACGTGCACGCCACGTAGTCTACTTTCCTTCTAACAGAAACGCAAGCATTTTGTAACTGTTGGAATTGTAAATCTAGGAGATATGGAACAGTCCTTACGCGCAATATCTGCTTGACACTCCAACACAAGGTCAGCCACGTGTTCCTCATCGAACATACCATCGACCGCCAAAGAACAATCAATTTCAACTCGAGAAACGAATGCGACAGCAACGAAGTCGAGAGCAAGAGTTCAAGGGACAGAGACGTTTTACGAGAGGACATCACAAGATTGATGTAGGACAAATTGGTCTTTTTCAGAAGCAAATTTGGTTTTCTTAACTTTGATTTTCTTTCTTAGCCATTGTTATGGAAACCGGCAGTACCTAAGATAGAGACCTCAGATCAAATTGAAAAATGGAGACAAGATAGAAGAAGGTATTTTTTCTTTTCATGACAGGATGCACTGCAGCAGAGTTTTTCCTAGGCAACCCTTGACTTTCGACCCTGTACGTAGTTTACAATTTGACCGGTCACGTGACAATTAAGCGGGTTTTCATACAATTATGTATTCTACTGATATGATATCTTGTAACAAACAACTTGAGCGGCGGCGGTCCCATTCAAATCAAAGTCTCCTCACTGTGAGTCTTCCTGGCAACTAAAGGCACTGATTCCATGTAACTATTTGCCAAAAATATGCTGTTTTTTGTTGCTTTTGTTGCTTTTTCACAATTCAAAGCCTTTTTGAAGTCAAACATTGCCAGCCAGAGGAGGGCCCTCTATTGATAGTCGTGATATAAACTGATTGTGAAACTGAACTGTTCGCAAATGGTTTAAGCAAATGGTTTAAACCATTTGCGAATTCGCACTTGGTTTGATCGTTTGTGAATCGGTTAGACAATATGCGAACACTAGATAACCCGATCGAGAATCTAAACCAATTCGCGAATGGTCTAGACCATTTGCGAATTGCTTAGCACTCTTAGAGTTTAATACACAACAATAGCTAATATTGTTACACGAATGTTAAATTAAAGTAGCATCAGTTAAAAAACTTAGAAAAAATTGATGATGAAGATGTCACTGATGCCAAAAGTTTGTCAAGTATCATAAACTCCAACAACAACGATTGCTGATTAAGGAGCAAATGAAGAAGAGTCTGCATTCTCAGTGTTATGTAACAATTGTCTCCAGAGCCAATGACAACATGATTGTGACACTGCCTGGTCATTTAAATGGCTGTTGTCCAACACGCTGAAGGCAGAATCAGATGGTTTATGATAGCTTTACAAAGACCACGTCGTATACATATATAGCCACTAGATCTCACACTGCATTGTACATTGTAAATTCTTGGAAATCAAAATCCTACAGTCTGTAGAAATGAAGCTTGTTCACAGAAACAGTTCTTCATGTTGTGTCGGGATGTTCGAGTCTTGCTCCGAACCAGTATATGCGTCACGTAACAAAAGTACTGGTCTTGTTCTATCATCTTTGCTAGACCACTTCAGACTGCATTCGGAACATAAAACATGGTTCAGGGCTTCCTTTGATTCAAACTTGACACAGAAACACAAGGAAAAGATTCTGAAATACAACTCACCTCAGGTTGAACTCAAATGAAGGCATCCACAATGGAATGTCAAGCTATGTCCTCTGAGTTTTTTTATTGGATTTTTGGTGTATCTGATTGAAGCACACCGCCACAGTAGATACGTCCAAAATCTGTATTAATTCAACCCAAAAAATTTCTGACTCTTGCTTCCACAGAGACTAGAGATTGTCGGAATGAATCCATTATTATTCCTTAGTGATTTATAGACGTTTGCAACACTTCATTCAATGTCAGTTTCGGATCTACCAATAACGAACGTCTATTCTTAAAAATGTACATATATTTTTTCTACAGTTGAAAACCAGACCATTTTCCTCGGCAAATATGGAGCATGTGAAATCAAATAAAAATACCATGTGCATGCAAGGCTTTCCATGGTTCATGGAATCGATGGTTTCCATGATCATGTGAACGCTTTCCCAGTTATGAACGAAGACACAATCATGAATCTCTGCTATAAGTTTATGTTCAAGTAAGAAATAATTGCTTTAATGAAACAAGCTTGCACAAATAGTACAATTGATTACGACTCGAATAATAGTCACTATGGCTTGTTTGTCGTTGGTTCTTCTGCCACACATTGGTCTATTGACTGGCTTTACTATTTGGAAAATATTTTTTGACCAGTGCTAAACAAAACTAGATCTTGAGCATCAGCCAATGAATTTGTCATTTGATCATTTTCTTCCCTTTTAGTCTGGGATCTGGAAACGATTTTACCAAAATGTTGACCCAGTGTGGCAATTTCCATCTCCCCATACTCATAGAGCACTTTGGTGTCTGGTTGAGGGGGTTTTGAGGGTCAAAGATTGACAGAGCATTTACCAAGTTCACAACTGGAAATGGCGCTGAAAGATTGTCACAGAGTGCTTGTAGGAACTACTTCCTGGCACAATGGAACTGTTGCAGGCAACGATCAGAGATAGTTGTTGCTACTGTATCTTCATTTAGTGATTAGCAGTCCTTTGTACAGTACCTTCATCATCTATGCGCATTGGTTCTCTAAGGCATCTTGAGTTGACTATACCATAGATCGAACCTGACTAATATTCAGCTTACATTGCTGGGAAAACTAACACATAAGTGGTAAAACACCCCTCAGAAAATTAGTCAGCATCAAAAACCACCTAGAAGAGCGAGCTCTTGACAACCAGTTGCAGCTGTTGTGTGTGTGTTTCACCCAAATTGGACAGTGTCATCAACAGTGAAATATAGCACTTATGTAGAGCCTCTACTACACCACAATAGGATAGTCAGTTAGTACTGTAGGTGTCATTTAATGTGACTTTGTGATCCTCTTATAAAGGCGTGAAAAAGTTGTCTAAGTTTGGATGTCCTTGTGGCCGAGTGTTGGAAAATTGTAGACTGAGTTGACAGGAGATGAGTTTACTTGAGAAAGTACTTCAGACTGTACAACTTCATTCAGAGCCATCTATAAGTCAGTAACAGAGTGACTGGAGGTATAGGAAAGTTGGACGCCACAACAAGTAGGATCCTCTGTCCTCAAGTGACGAATTTCATCTACTCCTACTGATAAAAGGAGATTATGAAGTGAGCTTATCTTATGGCTGGCAATTTCCTCTTTTGCAAGCCATTATGATGATTTCAGAGCAACGATCACTGCGTGCTCTTCTGTGCTTATGGCATTCTCTGCACTGGCCTTCAACACTTTTCTCTACTGAACGTCCTGAACTGCCATTGATGATCAGAGCAATATGAGGGCTCAACATGATGAGTAAGTCTGCTCCTGTGCATATCAGAACATCCACGAATGAAAATTGTTAGCCTTGCCACTTGCTTTGCAAAAACTACAAATCATGGCACCATCTTTATACACTAACCAATCCGAAAAGGGGAATCTGATAGCCAAGCTTTCTCAAAGTGAACAGGGTCTCTTTGTTCTCCTGTTAGAAGTGGACGTTCCCGAAAAACGTGTAGGATTTCTGGCAATGTCTGGATCTGCGTCTTACACTAGTGAATCTAGTAAATCATGCGAAGCCATTTTATGTTCAGGGTACAATTTTGATCAAACATTTGCCAAAATTACCTTTTTGTGTTGCATTGTTGCTTGTCGAACTGTTTGACTCATCCTTTGCAGGTAGAAAGCTCTCGGATTTCCTTGGAATCCAGCTAACACTCTTCTAGACATGTCGCGACTTCGCGGTACTACCAAGCTCTGTAGTGTACCTAGTAGTGATAGTAACAAGTTTTTGCCTAAGCCTGTCAGAAAAAGCAAACAAGAAGGCAAAGTTGGGTGCATGTTTCATCAGCGGCACCATCTTGGATGATGACGTAGAAGTGTGCTAGACATCGCAGCAGCGTCACTTTTGCATCCACTAGTGACCAAAACTTCTGGCTTGCGACCAGATCTTCGAACTTGCAACCAGGGACGCATAAATTGTATTATAAGAAAAACCCTGAGGATGAGAGTTGCCTAACTGTACATTCATACATACTATTTAATTATCCATTGCAATCAAAATGAACTACCATGAACATTTATAACAACGCAGTAACGCTTCTTAATAAACCGAATATATGTTTCTTACATATGTATAAATTACTACGGTAGTATGTAGCTATTTTGTAAGTTTGTAGTGGCCAAAGGTTCGTTCAATAATTGTACCAACTAGATTGCCTTTATTGTAGGAATTACCCAACTGCAGAAAATGTACGTCATAAGATTGAGGGAGAAATGAAGAGGCACACAATGGGTGCTGTAGCACAAGCATTGGATTTAAAACGTGGAAGAAGGTTGTTGTTCTGTTATAAATTATTTTGTACTTATCATATGCTTTTTAGGCACAAGCAATGGAATCAGAGAAGACAGCATTGTACAAACAGTGCTTTTGTTACCCAGGCTATCAGCAACCAGGAAAGTACGAGCAAACGTGTCTCCACAGAACAAGGTAATGAGTAAATTTGCAAGCTAGCTTTGTTAACGGCACTAAATTTATGTATGATCAGTCAATGTCGATGCTGCTCATCAGCAGTGTACTGCATCGGCATTGCAGGCGTTAGCAGGTTATGGAAGTAACTCAGATTCAGAAGAGGTCACATCTGATTTAGCTAATGAGAGGAAGGCGAGCAGTGTTATTTGTGCAGTCACAACAGACAAAGTTGAGAAGCCTAGTTTGCAAGACATACAACAGCCACCTCAAAGACAGAAACAGGTCAATCAATTTGGTAGAGCAAAGAACTTAAAATGTAGAAAGAAGGGACGTAAATCAGATTCTGTGCAAGAGATCGGTAGATTTCGACGGCCATCGCTTTTGCAAAAGGTATGAAATTTAAAGATTTTGCATATGACAGTGTACTATCTTGCAACTGTTTGCAGCTCTTGGCTAGAGAAATACAACAAGAAAGGAATATATTGTTGCAATGCATTAGATACATTGTACGGAATGACTTCTTCAGGACGTGATAGATCAAGATTGTGTTATCAATTATTAAATATAATCATTATTTACCATTGTGCGGAATAAACAGTAGACACAATGTGCTCATAGTCCATGCTTTTTAGTAACACTGTAACACGTTAGTTTGTAACTCTACTGGTCTTCGACTCAATGAGTGTTGTCTGGTCAACTAAAGATGAGTTAACTTAAGTAGTCTAGTCATCAAGGCAAAATTTATGGTGGTGTAGTCTACATGTGCAACTTTCCAGGTATAGTAAGCCGAAATGTTACAGGGGAGAACTTTGTAACATGTGACGTATGCATTGCAATGTATAACATTACTAAATCTATATACGATTGTATGATACAGGTACAGTTTGAAGTGTCACTTTGTGCAACTAATATGGTAACGGTAATAATACAGTGATTATAATTAGGAAGGGTAGATATAGTTTAGAGTTGATGCAAAAGGCGATCACATACAGATAGTAGAGTGTCTGATGGTGTGTGGGGCTGATAATATTCAATCGTTTACATCCTAAGGGTCTGGTGAGGTTCCTTTGAAGTTGCTGTGTTGCGACTTGAGCGTTAAACGGCGAACTATATACCACAACGCCTTGTCACCCTTTTGATGCAATTTCGGTTAGGTTCATTAACGTGCGTTATCAATTAAATATTAATATCCGGGCAGTTTTGCCTTAAATTGTCAACAGCCGTTGCTTTTGGCAGTAATGGAGATGGGCAAACAAGTTGTTTTACAGGAAGAGTATAATGAAAATTATGAACCTACCACAGAAGGTTAGGTCTACGTGTGCAGTAACTAGCGTTTGTCGCACTTTGTACTGGTTGCTGTCTTCAGAGCTGCTGGAGTACTGTAAACAGATTGGACTCGACCCCAAAGAGGATCCAGATTTAATGTGGATAGCAAGGGAAGGTCTCAAAGCTCCTCTTCCATCAAACTGGAAACCAGTGTAAGGTTTACTTATTATCCGGGATCTAGATCGATGGGCAGGAATTTCGGTAATGATATATTGATAGCAAAGACAGCGATACTGAAGACGTTTATTACTTCAACTTCACGAGCGGGGCTAGTACATGGGATCATCCTTGCGACGAATATTATCAAAAGCTGCTGGAAAAAGAAAAAGGAAAGAAGCAAAAGAAGCAAAAACCAAAACAAGTAAACAACTTGCACAACAATTCTCCTGCTTCCCGTTTCGGGTTACAGCCTTTGAAGGTCAGCGCTGTTCGTTGCAGCTGTGTTGTGTAAGTAAGTACAGAGTGGTAGCTCGTAACTGAAGTTAATAACTAAGTTATAAGGCCACACCAAATATATTTTGTTTCGTGACGGTCGGTCGGTTTAAAAAATTTTTACTTTATTTTTTCAAGTACAGCATGATACAAGGCATGCTTGATCAACAAATGCTGGCGTATTTAATTTCAAAGTCATCTTTGCGTGTCATCTTGATTAATTAATACAGTCAGGTTTTTAATTAGTCTTCTTTGCGAACAACAACAATGAACAACAGGGTTTTTGCATGTGCAATCAGCACATACAGGCAAAACCACCTTGTACTTTTTGAGCAAATCCTGGTTCTGCATTGCATCTGGTGCACCAGGATGGGCAGCATACCTGTGGCTGCTTCCTCTTACAAGCATAGTATGAGAATACTATGTGGCTAAAGCATGTCAGATTGAGGGGGTGTACAGCTTGAGGTGCAAAGCAGAACCTTTCGTCATGATTGGAGATCCACAGATGTCCTCCACTGCCTCCTTGAGACATTCCAGCCTGCGGAGCTCTACCTTGGTCAGTTTCTTCTGTGAGTATAAACCTCAGAGTTGGCTATATCCTGCACAAATAACTGTAGAATACAAACGCTGAGCTGCATTACTAAGTAGAGTGTCAAAGACTGAATGAACAAAGGCCCGCTTGGCATGCGGCTCAGCAACAATGGAATTTGTGTACAACTCAAACTTGATATACCGGCAGCCAAATGAAAGGCACAAGCACTGTAGGAGATCCAACGTGACTTTCAAGTTCACGACCACGCCTCTCAAAGACTTTGGGTGTGACGATTTCATCATATAGTCTTTGTAAGGTGTGTTGTTCTTGCACTTTGTGGAGCTCCTGAGGCAAGGCACAGGTCAAACCCAACCAGCACTCAACGTAAACACCAGCCGTTGGCATGTAACGCACGTGTACAGCACATGCGCATGTCATGCATGCGTAGGTGTGAGCACATAGAGGGTGCTGCACACTTCAGCTTGTTACTGTCGAACTCCTGTGCTACAGTACAGGCAAGATAAGTGACGTAGAGAACCTGTACTCGTACATGAGCATTGCAGGGACATGAGACAGACATATACATATGTCTAGCACTGTGGCTAATAAATATTAATGAAGCAAACTAAATTGTGTTATATTCACCAAAAAATCAGGTCAGTCGCCGACACGAAACACAAGATATTTTTGATGTGGTCTAATGCAACACTTTCTCCAAAGTTCATCATTGTAGAAGATCAGGCATGCACAGCTGTTGCTGCTGCTGCTGCTGCTGTGCAGTGTTCTCTCCAGGCAGAGTGGGATACTTCGTGAAGTGGGCGTTACCCCAATGCCATGCCCAATATGGCTTCTTCAAAAGCTCTAGAAATTCCGCCGCCGTTTCCCAACGGTGCGCGTGTTGATTCTTTACAGACAGCTGATTCATGGCACGAGCTTCTTTCCTGCTCTAGTAGACTTTGGGGAGTGAGCGTTTTACATGGGATATGGATCCAAACTAGTACACGTCGTTTAGGCTTAGATTGTGTCTTTCAACAAAGAGAGCACAGCAGTGATTGTGTCTCGTTTTTTGCCTTACTAACTAGAAGCCATGGGAAATTGTTTAGCCCCTGGCGATCTACTCCAGTCGTCCTGTGCTTGGAAGATCTGCTAGGAGCTTCATCAGTTGCCGCTTGTCAAGAAAGACTCAATAGTTCTCTGCGACACCGACATGACACGTGCACTTTGCTGACATGTATACCTACTTGCACGTGAACACCAGCTGCAAAAGCATGGGTAAGGGCTGCATTTGTGGTTGTAAAGTGGTAAATGTTCCGCACTATTAGATGCAACCTGCTTTCTTAGTTAATGGGTAACTGCAATGCAAGAATCAAAATTCTTTTATGTTGGAAATCAATAGTTCTAGTTGCATACATGACAGGAAGAATACTTTTAGATTTTAATAAGTTAAGTCTTTGCTGAGAAATAGCAAGTCAAAGTTGCTTCCAGTTCTTCAAGTTCTGGTAATGGATGTGGTGTAGTGTCACATTACAGAGGGGAGACGCGTGTGCGTCTGGCTAGTCAGCGGCTTGTAAGAGTGACTACATCTTCATATCCAAGGCAACGCTGCTAGGGTAGAGGCGACGGCAGCAACATTTATTCTTCTGAAGAGCCTTTGGAGGTTTTACATGATGATAATGTTCCGTCATCGCATGAATCGCAGGATGAAGAAGATCTGCTGAGAGCCATTCTAGTGACTAGACCACACAGGTTCGAGCTCAGCGACAGTGTCTCCGAAGCTTTGTGTGGAGTGCGTGTGCTGTCAAAACGTATTTGAGGTTGTCTCAAATAATGAAGAATAATAATGTCGAATACTAGCAGCAATAGTGGCAGTGTACTGGTGAGTTCGTGCAAACTCTAGCTGTTGCTGTGAGAAAGAGAACAAAATGAGTTGAAGTTCATACGTTGAATTCACATTGACACAAGGGCTGACTTCACGTTGACACAAGGGTTGACTTGACTGTACAGTATACTGTAATGCATACAACTGCATTCACTACACATGACGTTCAAGCACCTAGATGCAAGTCTATCTATAGTCATCAAGAGTTTGACCTCTTCTAGCCATTTACAGTACGGTTAGTCTTGCACGAGAGTCTTCCTTACCCTCATTTTGCCCGCTTCTCAAATGTGGCTCTCTTTTGCAAAGGTTCCAGAGTGCTGCGATCTTGAAGTGTGGAGGCAGGTAGATGGAAAATGGTGGCCTCAATTTTGCTCTTTGACAACCCAGACCAAGTTCTTGAATAGACTTGGTTGTACATATCTTGAAGCAATCAGGCTAAAAGTGGCTACTACAGACTCTTGTCCACTCAGTAGGACGCGTCGTACTTTTAGTAGTAGTAGCCTGGACAGCACAAGCGTCTCTGCAATTGTCTTCCTTATTTGCGATTCCCACTCTTTTCTTTAGCTTGGGGATCTTTGGGAATCGAAACATGCTTGCGTCTGACTTGCACAAATTGGTCCCTACTGCAGCCACGCAAAACCGAACCATTCTTTCGCCACCGATTCCTTTGTTGACAGTACACGCTAGCGTGGAGTCTCACCGCTGTAACATGTACACACTACACCATGCCTGTTACCGGAACTTGAAGAACCGGAAGCAACTTTGACTTGCTATATCTCCACAAAGACGTAACTTAGAAATCTAAAACTATTTATCCTGTCATGTATGCGACTAAAACTATCAATTTCCAACATAAAAGATTTTTGATTTTTGCGTTGCAGTTACCCTTTAATTAATTAATAAACTTACTTTGAGATCCTCAAGTCTTGGCATCTGGATGATCCACTTTACCTAAAAGCTTAATTGCTTAGAATAAGGCAGAGCGGGATCCTGGGGAGAACACTGTCAGACAATGTGTGTGTGTGTGTGTGTGTGTGTGTGTGTGTGTGTGTGTGCATGTTTGTGTGTGTGTGTGTGTGTGTGTGTGTGTGTGTGTGTGTGTGTGTGTGTGTGTGTGTGTGTAGCTAAGGAATGGTTTGTCCATTGTGTTTAATTAACCCGAGGACAGCCGATCGGCTCAATTGAGGACTAGCTGGATGTGAGCGTGTCAATAGACAGATGTGGACGGTATTATCTACTTCACGTAGGTCTCCTGTTAAGGTTATAAAGTATATGTTAAATTGTCACGAGAGTGGATTCCCCCTACTATCTAAGGTGCATAGCAGTCGAGTGTTTATCACTTTTAGTGCTTCTTTATTTTATTTACTATTTTCCAAAATTAAAGGCAGCTATGAATATTTGCATAGTGTGTCAATAGGCATGTTACTGACCAATATTTCTATGATCATTTCACAAATGCTTTATCAACTTTAGTATCTCCATTTTTCTATATTCTGTTTACAGTGAGGTCACTTGTACTTCATTGAAAGTGAAGAGGAGGAGGAATCAACTACAGACAATGACTGCTAGCTAACAAGTTTTACAAGCTGTTTGCTTGCACACGAGCATGTTTTTCCGCATTAACTTTCTGTATCGGTTCTGGTCCAGTCATGTGTCATGGTGTCAGCCTAGAACCTTCCCATGGTAGCTCATTACAGCAACATGTAGGCTAAATAATACCATTGCAGGTAGACCTTGATGCTATAGTACCATAGGCGAAACCGGCACATGATACAGTTTCCAATGGGGTGTACTTCGTGAGTGTACTTGCCTCCTGGTATGATCTATCCAAGCAAAACCTCAGCTGCCTTTAATTCTGGAACGAACTATAGTCTCATTCCCAGAGACTGAGGTCCTCATACCCTTGTACTAACCCTTTACTTCACTATGTGTATGCAGTTGCACTTGTCAAAATTGATCGGTATGCGAGTCATACTTGCAACACAAAGGCATGTGTTGACATATCCTGTCAGATGTGTTTATCCACTGCAGTGTTCTAACCAGGACCGTCTTTACCGTTATTTTGATGGTTGGGGGCATTCTTAGACCTATGGAGAGGTCCCAACTGTCATTGTCCTAATGAGGAGCAGTGAGGTGGAGTGTTGTTTGCTGCCTAAGCTGCATGCTTACATAGGAATGCGACAGCTGTCACTATAGAAACAGTGTAACAGTTGCCATATGAAAGGAAACACCTCGTTTATGGGGTTAGGTTGTACAAATACATTGCAGTATATTTGTGTAAAAAGCACTTAACGACACGTACACACTAAATAGGTGAGTCTTCCCATCAGTCACCAGTAAATATCCAATTAATTCTAACCCAGGAGGAGTCAGTGACAACTGCTTCACGGGCAAGCCTCAGCCTGAATCATCATGAATTGTTTGCAAATTATCTCTCTACTAGAGAGACTACAACGAGGCGAGTAATTAAGTAAAGACGTATACAGAAATCTTTCTGACCAGACGTTCTATCCTCGTTACAAAGCAGGAAATAAGTGTAAGTAATGTATTTGAATTGTTAGATTTTGAATGCAGCATAATGTCTGCGAATTTGGCATCAAGAGCAACTGTGGGCGTGCCCACAAAAGTATATGTGGGCGTGGTACTAAAGTGGTATTTATTAGTGTGGTTGTTATTAAAACTGGTGACTGTTGGCGTAAAGTCCTGGCCAGAACCCTGGCACTGACTTGTAATTGTGGATTAATTACCATATTTCCGTGCATTTAGCTGCATGCCGGTATAAGTGAGGATTACCAGAAACTTGCTTGTTGGATTCTGGTAACGATACCAGCATGCCGGTATAGCACGAGGGAGTGCCGGTAATGGCGATGAAGCAACTACACACATGCGTGGTAATTGTACTTCACATGTGCTGTAATTTAATTCGGTAGCAGACGTTGACCTAAAAATGCAGCTTCTCCTGTAGCCCAGCTAGAAGAGAGACAAGTCAAACAGCCAGAAGGTATCGAGAATGAATCTCTGCAGTGTTGCAGAAAGTCTTAGACAATCGATAAAAAATATAGAGTTAGCAGTACTACGCAAGTACAACGGCTCAGTGTAAAAAAAGTCGCCAGGGGAATGTGGAGTGTCTTGTCAGTGCGCACAGGATTGGCTTTGAACTAGCAGAAGGACACAAGAGTTGACAGATGAGGAAGAGAGGAAAACGATGAAGAAGGGGAGGATGAAGACGGAGAAACATTATAGTGTTGATTATATACGACATCTAGATGAGAAAAGTATATGTCTTAGTGTTTAGTTCAATCAATATCTAAGAATGGATGCAACATATACATAGGGATGGGTCAATCGCCTCTCTTTCTCCGGCATGCTGGTAAGTCTATTTTGTAAAACATAGGGCACGGAAGGAAGACTACCAGTTGGGTTACATAACCCAAGTTGCACCAAACTCCACTTTTACAGTGAGATTACAGTCGTAGCATTGACTATGGTCGGTTCCTATATCAAGCTTTGCTTGTAGCACTGCTCAGGATTCTATCTTGAATACATAGCTTTGAGTTTGCAGGGACACAACCAAGCTTAAACTTTACAGTTTGTTGGTTTGCTTAAAATCTAATAGTGTCAAAGTCACATACTCAGGATTTTAGCTTGTGCATTTGTGAATGACATAGCCACAGCAGTCGTGTGCCGTATCTCTCGTATTGTTACTGTTTATTAAAGTCATTCTTGCTCACTATCAGTTACAGTCTGTGACAATGTGGCCACGGCATAACTTATCTAGGTGAACAGAATTATCTAACATAGCTATACAAGAAAGAGAAGTACAGTGATATCTCATTCAAGAGCTCTTTTCTATGTTTATCAGCTGAGTCTCATACATCCAGTGGTTGCCTGATACAAATTGTTTGTACTGTGACCCAAGAACAACATGACAGCCATTGTTTATTTTAAACAGCAGGTTTGACATAAGAATTGTATTCTGAAATTGTCAGCGACTTTTGATTCAATCTTAGGGTGTGTTTGATTTGCATTTCTGGCAGTTTTGATAGTCTCAAAACATCCAGTGTACTGTGCTTGCCTGCAATTTATAGATTTTCTTACATCATTTTGACGATTGAAATAATTGTCTCTTTCTCACTTCCAGTCAAAACTGGATCTTTCTTCTAGTTCTGCCTTGACATCAGGAGGGAATGAAAACCAAAGCAAATAGTGGTCAACTTGCAGAAGTTTCAAAGTAAATGAAAATGAACTTTAGAAAATGAACGTACAGTTGTGACAGTATTTGTCACTACTGCATAGCTAATTATTACCTGTAATTAGAGCTTCTGTGCCATTCCAGCAATATGACAATGCACACTGTCACAGAATAGGTCTTCTTATAACAGATTATATGAACAGTCTAATCAGTGTTTAGCGAGTTATGTGGCAGGAAGATAGTTACCAAGCACTTGACTGTACTTATTTCTTTGGACAGATTTGAATCTAACTGGGAAGAGTAGCAATCATGGAACCAAGCCACACCGGCACATGGCACAATGTGCACATTTCAGTTATACATGTGACAGATTTTGGGAGTTACAATGACCTTTTAGGCAGTCCAGTGAAAGCGGTACTGTACCTAAACATTGACACCAGTGCAGAATCATGGTCAAATCTCCATAGGGTGTTGCCCGCTACGACAGATGCAGCAATGCAGAAGGTCTCCATAACTCGCTTATTTTCTCAACTTGTCGTATCTACTTACCTTGGAGACTAGGGTACGACAATAGTAAAACAGATATATTTGTCTTTGTACAGATTTATTGGAGCACGCTGCTGTTTTGCAACACTTATCATTGCAGTTGACATTTTATCAGTCAAGTCTTCGGCATCCCAATGTAACCTAAGGTCTACCAATTGCTCTGCTGATCAACTTAATGACTAGAACTGATTCTAAACCAAGAATAGGGGCACGTTTCTTTATTCTCTTCTGCCCCTTTTGAAGAGACAGAAGAGATTCTGCTTCGTTTCTCTATTTTTGGTGGAGGGGTGTCAGAAGAGTGGTCAGAGGTGTTGGAAGACTCTTCAGGAGAGGAGCAGAAGAGCTGGAAGAGAAGTGATGGAATAAACTCTGCTGTGGTTTTTTTGTTGTCGTTAAGTTAGCGAGTGTGTAGTTTGGGTTGCAGACACGTGACATTCCGCGGGGAATTCGTTAGTAGGCTGTAAACACGTACCATGACATTCAACTTTGCAAATTCTACGTTATCAACTGCTTCCAGCGACGTCTAACCCTTTCAACATACCCAAGTATGCGAGTTCTGGCTATGCGCTCTTCACCCAATGGGGGCCACAACTTCTTCAAGCTCTCTCGATGAAAAAAATTCATTTCGTTATCAGAAAGAAGCAACAACACTTCTGCTACCACTTCTGCCAGTTTGACACGAAAATCGTCCATTGCCAAAGAATTGACACGAGCGCATGTGCCACGTCTTTCGTATCGTTTCTTTATTTGAACCTCTTTCGTCTCTGCTTACTCTTCCAGGCAACTCTTTTGGAAGAGGTGGAAGACTTTCAGAAGAGGCAGAAGAGAATATAGAAACGTGCCCTAAGTAATAAATTCCAGTGGCTTGCTTTCTGGTCTGAAGGGATTGTGAGCTTTATCTGCTACTTACTTCTGTCTGGTAACCACCACAACAATCTGTATACGCTATGTCTCATATTCCATGATATAGACAAAGCAGTCTTGTCACAGGGCTAGAACTTGAAGCAGGCTTTTTGGATTATGTAATGTACTGAAGTTGTTTATTGTGGCTGTTTTTCTCTAAATTGACAAAAAATTCTTTTTTCTGTTCTCCCTCTGACGTAGGGTACAAACTGGCAAATGAGACCCAGTTTTGACCAGAATCAGAAAAGACCAGAGAGATCTCCTCTCATCAGCAAACCAGGGAGGGGATTAAAGCTTTGTGTCTAATGTATCAATTGCTGTCTTTACTGCAACTAGCAAATCTAACACACACACACACACACACACACACACACACACACACACACACACACACACACACACACACACACACACACCACACACACACACAGTACATTGCACTATACCACACCACATCGCATCACACTACACATCATCATAGAGGGATGTATCATGAGGTGTGTGATACTTCTGTGGGCATGCACGATAATGCTAAACTATAGACAGCCACTTTATAATTTGAGTGACGTCCATTATTTCAAGTTGTTTAAATATAGAATGGTTGATTGTGAAATATATGTATTAGTACAGAAGCTGACTGTTTGAACAGGTTGGTGTTGGTCTTGCTCCTGGTGGCCTTCCTCCTGCGGGTCTTGCTCCTCTCAAGCTTCCAGGTTCAGAGAGTGTCATTAAGCCACCATTAGGGCCACTCAGAGGCATTCCTCCTCTTAAGAAAAGCATTGAAAGCTCTCTGACAGGGTCAAGTTCAGGAAGTGCACTGAATGTAAGGTGGATGTTCTTGCGGCTTGTAATTATGTTTTTATTTCTGGTTGCTGCATAGCCATTGGTAGGCAAAGCTATGACTGGGAAGCCGGCCATGAATGTGGGTGAGATGCAGCTGAGTCGTGAAGAAGAATCTGATGATGATGTTGTAAGCCTGGTATTGTGTATTACTTGTTTAAGTACTTTACTGCTTTGTTATAGAGTTTTGAAATTGCTGGCAAGTTGTCTCAGCATGACATTGCTGCTCTTGGTTATGTGGTTAGTGTTGGCTTCTGTGTATTAATCTGTCTATTGTAGGTGATGACATTTGTGTGCTTTGTTAAGGAATCGGGATCAGAACATATGTCAGATCCTGTTTCTAATCGACCAGATGTTAACCCAATGATGCAGAGTGAGAGTTTTCTGGATAGTGAAAGTGAACCAGTAAGAATGTATATGATTATTATACATGTTACTCATATGTTGTATAAATTGCAAACTGGTAATCATATTGTGTTCTCTTGAATAATCAGAAATTCAGTTCATAGTCTTGCCTAAGTAGGTCTGATATTTACTACATTGTTTAAGAGAAGTAATGCAAGAGTTCTTTAAGATCGTGGAACAAGAATAGTTTGTTAGGCATCCTATGAACTCATTAGGGGAACATTAGTTTGACCTACTAGTAATTGCTATAAGCAATTGTTGCAATAATTGCAGCACGCAGTGCAGTCCATACAACTGAGCAATATTTAATTGGCTAATGTTTGAATTTATCATTACCAGGAGCTGAAAAAGTGCTTCTGGCTCAACAAAATTCTCTTATGCTGTGTAAAACATGTAATATTAGACTTTGAGTCTTACGTGTTCAATTAGTTTGACATTTATTGCGAGAAAACCTGTTTCAGATGGTACATTTTTATACCAGTATTTGAACATTGAGTTCTCGGTCATGCCAAGAAAACGTGCTCTTTTATAGTGGGAAATGCGTCATCATAGAATGGCATCATCAACATGGCTCAGGGACAGCAGCCGGATGTATCATATCTGCGAGTAAGGCATCGGTTCAACATCCCCCATAACTTCTTGATCAGTGCTTCTAAAAGTGGCTGGATGACACATGAAACCATAGTGCACTGGATGAGCAAGTTTTGGAGCAATACGGAAGATGATGTGCACCACCTACTTGTTCTTGATGAGTAGAGTTCACAAATGTGGTGAAATCTGAGCAGACGCTGCAAGTAAGAACACTGACCTTGCGTATATTCTTGGTGGATGTACCAGCCTTGCACAGCCACTTGATGTTTTGGCAAATAAATTGTTCAATGATCATGTGCATCATTTATGGGAACAATTTGTCTTTGAAAATGTGTGTGCTTTGGCAACTGTTCCCAGTTGTGACAAACGCACTGAATTGGACATTGAGTCATGGACAGCTGTCAGAGATGACACAATCATGAAGATGTTTCTCCGTTGTGTTATTTCAAATGCGGTGGACTGCTCACAAGATGGCGAGTTCTTTGACCATTGTCCTTTGAACAAAAGTGAACTGAAACAAGTTGCAGGCTTGTTGTTTAGTGACTGACTCTGACACAGAATTTGTAGGCTTTAGTGAATCTGAGATAACAGAGGGTTAGTAGATGGTACCAGTAATAGCGAAGGTTGTTTTAGCAAACTTGAGTTGTAGTAATTAGTCAAACACTTCCACCAATTAGCACTTAAAGGTGTCATATCTTCCAGCAAGACCCCATCCCATACACATACACACAGACTAAGCTGTAGTTGTTTTTGTATCTTTTATAGGAGTTTGGGCTGGCAAATCATTTGGTTGGTCTCAGTCCTGATCTTCTTAAACCAGCAGCACAGCAGACAGACACTTCCACAGAAAAGCAGCATCAGAAGCCAACTACTGATCTAAAGAACTCTGCATTTACTAGTCAGGTTGCAGCATTGAATACAACAACAGCAACAAACACAAAAGTGGCTGCGCTAAACGTAGTTGGAAATATGCGATATGAGGAAGAAGATGAAGAAGACAGTGATGACATCAGTGACAATTCAGAAGAGAGGAATGTAGAAGAGGCAAGACTAAAGGCAGTGTCTGCTGCTGTTGGTAGAGCATCTATACATGCAGAGATTGCAAAGCAGGAGGAGCTGCAAAAGGCAGAACTTGAAAAGTAAGCTTTAGTTATGAAATGTTGTAATATTGTGTGGGGGGTGGAGCAGATGGTAGAGTGTTGGTGATGACATCTGGGATCTTGTATTTCGTGATGAGGGTTGAAGGTTTGATCCTGGTGGAGGCGACACTGTTGCAGTTTCCTTGAGCAAGGAACTCACCCACACTTGCTTCTCTTGACTCAGGAGTATCATTGAGTACCTGTTCATTGACTGGGGTGGACAAGACCGCTGGCTTGGCAGCAACATCATGCAGCAAACGGGTACGTTTGGGCCTTGGTGTCTAGTCCCAGAGCTGCGCCATTGTCAGTGCCCCTGGATGAATCTGGCCAAGCTCCAGGTGGATTGTAGCGCTTGCCTCATGACTCCACGTAGCACATGGAGGCCCTGTCTCTAGAGGCAGGGGGAGCTATCTCCGCAACTGACCTCAAGGTCGACGTCGAAAGACGTGGAGGGCTTAACATTTGTCCATTTTTTGTTTGTGTGTGCGTGTGTGTGTGTGTGTGTGTGTGTGTGTGTGTGTGTGTGTGTGTGTGTGTGTGTGTGTGTGTGTGTGTGTGTGTGTGTGTGTGTGAAGGGTCACAAGTTCAAGTCACAGTGATGGTGAGCTATGGCATAATTTCGTTAAGCAAGAAACTAACACTCATTTGCTTCTCTTGACTCCGGAGTATAAATGAGTACTTGGTCATTGACTAGGGTCCTGGTGAGACTTCGGGTGCTCACACCACAGTTGACTTCACAAGTTGGTGCTCCTGTGAGTGCCTGGCCCGGCTCCAGGAGTTTGCTAGCGCAGGCCCAGAGTTCTCTGAGTAGCTCACAGGGGCCAGCTTAACAGCTGGGGGTGTGATCTCTGAGAGGCAGCTCCTGACATTTAGGATTTTAGGATGTTAGGTGTGTGTGTGTGTGTGTGTGTGTGTGTGTGTGTGTGTGTGTGTGTGTGTGTGTTTGTGTTTGTGTTGGTTAGAGAGTCATCCGATAGAGTGTGTACATCCGGGATCTTGCAGGGTTGCAAGTTCAAGTCACAGTGATGTGGCAAGCTAGGGCAAGAAACTTACACACAATTGCCTCTCTCAGCTCAGGAGTATAAATGAGTACCTGGTCTTTGACTGGGAACTAAGTGGCCCTCGGCTGTGACATGACATCAATCACTAGTGTCCAGGTGAGACTTCAGGTGCTCACACCACAGCTGGCTTCACAAGCTGGTGCTCTTGTGAGTACTGGGCCCGGCTCCAGGAGATTGCTAGCACAGGCCCAGAGTCCTCCTGAGTAGCGCACAGGAGAGCAGCTGTTGGCTGGGGGCATGACCAGTGTCTAGCAGCTCGTAATTTGTAGTTTAGTTTTAGTGTGTGTTTGTGTCCCTTTCCAATAGTGCTTTTTGCTTTGACTTCTGGCTAGATTGCTGACGTTGTGTATGTGACGTTTTAGGAAGATTTATAGTTGGTATTGATTCTGTGTACAGAGTGGCTGAACAGCATCATAAGGAACTAGAAGAGTTAAGAGGCAAGTTTCAAGGTGAGCTGACTCGTGAAAAGATGCGATTGGAGCAAGAGAAGGAAACCGAATTGAACAAGCTTCGAGCACGTCTCAATCAAGAGAAAATTGCTGAAGAGGCTAAACTGAAACAGAACAACAAAAACGCTTTGGAGAAGATGAAGAAGACAATGGGGGAAGAAAAAGATGATGAGGAAGCCAGAATGGCAGAGCAAAAGCAAGAGGCTGTGAGAAAGATAAATTTGGAAGTGTGTTGGATTACAGATTTTTAAGTAAATTGGGGTACAGTGATATTTGTTCTCTTAATTTAGCTGAAGAACAGTAAAGAGCAAGCTGAAGCTGAGGTAAAAGACAAGCACAAGAGAGAGCTTGATGTCTTAAGAGTGAAATTAGAAAATGAGAGGGTTATTGAAGAGAGGAGGATTAAAGAAGAGAGTGAGACAGCTTTGCAAGAGCTGGAAATTGAACTAAAAAATAGAAAAGATAGTAGGCAAGCTGAATTAGCATCAACATGTGAGCATGAACTTGACAATATTAGGAAACAGTTTGACGAGAGGTGTAGAAAGGTGGGTATAGACTAATTTTGATTGATGTAGTTCAGCAGGCTATGCATTTTTAGGATGTAGTCTCGTGCTGACTGTTATATGTGTTATCTATTTAGGTAAGAGATGAGCTAGAACAGCAACATGACAATGAAGTAGCACTGTTACGAGAAACAATGACCAAAGAACATTCCCAGGTAAGAGGTCATCCATAATTGTCGACATTTACTCAAGCATACAAAGTGTGCAGGGGGTAAGAGTAGTTGTTGTACACTTTTGGGGTGGACTATAAAATGTTGATGATCTCTTTTTGTCCAGAAGTAGATAGAAAGTGATACTGAAGTCGGGATAAAGCATTTACAACTATGTGTGTTGTATATGTGTGTAAATTACTGTAAACCATCCGTCGCAAGCGTATCATGCATATACTAATAGTCTAGCATGCGCTAGCTGTTTCTCACATGTGTTTAAAGTATATTGCAAGGGGCGGTAGGTACTCTGCGGTGCTGACAGACCTGTCTAAGAGACCTTGTGCTGTTTATAAAACACCGGCGAACAGTACCAGCAGTTTGTGAGCGCTTTTGTCTTTGTCTCTCAAGGAAGCTGTGCAGAAAGTGCAACAACAATGGAGGACTGTTTGCCGAAACGATGAAATGTGCATCTCAATCTTTGAATGGGCTTCTAATTTTCTAATTGTAATACCATGGTACACTAGAAATAGCTTCACATGACCTACATTTATTATGTACGCTTAGGGGAGGGGAAGGGTATGCAGAAAAGAGTACACTTTGTATGCTTGAGTAAATGTCACCAATTATGGATTACTCTTAAGTTAGATATTTAAGGTGGCAGTATTTAGTGATGGATAGTGGTAGTGATTGTGTCCATGTGAGGACTGAGCAATAACTATTGGTATTACTGAGAGTGTCATAGTGATGCTGACTTTGTACATTTGATATTTTAGATAGAATAGCAGCCTCTTCACTAAAACTTCTGTTTATGCTAAATTAGTCTTTCTTAATTTAAGTTGTACTGATATCGAAGGAAGGTATGATCAAGAGAATTTTAGGGTATTCATAGAAAAGTCATCATGTGAGCAACTCACTCGAACTGCCGTAACTGAGTTGTTGTACATATTTATGTGCATATATTATGTATGAAAATATGTATGTTGGTAGTGCTTTCATACTGCAGGAAAGTATGGCATGCAGTGATTGCCTAATGTAAAGAAGAACTAGCCTTTACGTTGCATGTGGCAACAAACGACAAT
Organism: Corticium candelabrum; assembly: GCF_963422355.1. NCBI lineage: Eukaryota > Metazoa > Porifera > Homoscleromorpha > Homosclerophorida > Plakinidae > Corticium > Corticium candelabrum. The sequence continues at coordinate 4,703,144 of NC_085105.1, forward strand.
AGTGAGACATCCAATCAAAGCCAATAGAGATTAGTGTGGGACATTAAAAATTATTGGGTGTCAGACACCTCAGTTTAGCTTTCATATTTGCGCTGCATTTCTCAACAAAAGACAGTAGCTAGATGGACACTTGTAAGCTACTGTTGTTATCAGAGAATTTCTTGCAGATGAGTTCATCGTAAGTTACAAACCACAAAATTCTGAGAGAAACATTGTAGGAGACTTTGAAAAACTGTAACTCTAACCTGTATGATTGCTTCTTGCTTAAACAGTTTACAACAAACAAAGACTTGTGTCGCTGTGAGGTTTCGAAAGTTGTTATGTGGTTTACGATATGTACAGTGTAGAACAATGATGGGCTTATGTTGCCATTTTGGACTGAGGAACAAGCCTGTGTTCATAGAGCTTGTAGGCATTGTTGACTTAGCCTAACTCAGTGTCAGCAACAACTACACATACATAACATACATAAGAGCTTAGAAATTTGGCAAGACATTCACAGACAGTTGTGCTTATGTAGATTAAACAGTTTGTAGCTTTAGAAACAATATGTACAGAGCTTTTCAGTTACTAGTAGGAAAGGGAAATTGCGTTTTCAGAAGAATGCTGTAAATGGCAAATATTTTGGTAGACAGCAGCATTGTTTTAGTCTTCAAAAGGCACTTGGTCAGCTGAGCTGCTACAGTAGTACAAGTTTTGCACTGTATAATCATAGTTCTATAGTATACAGTACATCGTTGCATGCTCATGTGTGACAGGCACCTGGTACTCCAGCGTTCTTTTGCTCCAGCTAGAGATATATAGTTTGTATCAATGTTATGATGAATGGACATTTTGCAAAATGCATGCTTGTAGTATGTAGATTAATATTGTACGGTAGCATGTTTAGCTTGGAATTTAGTGCAGCTTATAGTGCTAATATTAGCTGTTGTTATGCATATTATTGTATCAAAAATCTTCTTGATGAAATAATGAAAATATATGCTTTGCCAGACTATTGTTATTTTGATTATTCTGTCTTGTATCAGGGGCAGATACAGTGGTACCTCAGTGGAGGCACAGTCATACTCGTTTTATACACTGCTATGGATAAGTCTACCAATAATTTGCTAGTCATGCTAACAGCCACTAAAGTTACGTATCTGTCTTCATTTTTCAATACGAACAATGGAAAGCAGTGAGTCCTCATAGTTGTCTAATCATCACTTAAGTCGGGTCACAGTACAACGCCGACGTTGACGCTGACGCTGGAATAGAAATGAATCCTATTCCAGCGTTAGCGTCACCATCAACATCAAAGGATGCCGCCTGTGTCAGCTGAGCATCAGCATCAATACTGTGAACCGGGCTTAGTGGGCACAGACATTTTGTGGTTTTTTGCTTGCAACAACATCTGTCACTTTCACCATAGTTTTCGATGACTGTAGTACATCACAGCTACAGTAACAACTTCCTTTGTAAGTTCACCTAACTCTGACTTTGTCTACTACCTAACTCTGACTTTTGTCTACAACATAATATGGGAATTTGAAATAACAAAGCAAGTATGTAATGCAAGAGTTTGTGCTTGGGTATGATCCTATCTTAGTAATCGAAAGTGAAAATGTAATTAGAATGTGATAGATGTCTGTTATCAACAACACCCTTAGTTATATTGATGTATTACATTTTAATACATGAAGTAAGTCAGGCTACAGTTGAAGATTTGCATTCTTGGGAATGTATAGACATTATAACACGCATAAGCTTGGGTTAGGCTATTGCAACATTACGTGTTCAACTGGACGATACTAGCAGAAAGGAAAAGGATAGACTAACTGAGCAGCTGGAGCAACTTCGAGGAGATGTTGCAAAAAATGAAACAGCTGCCAGAGATCAGGTGCAGTGTTTTCTCTTGTAAACACTGAAGTGTTAGTATCAACATTTGGTTTTTTCAGATGCAGAAAGAATTTGAAATGAAGAAAGTAAAACTTGAGGAGGAACACAAGGGCCAAATTGTAGTGTGATTTAGGTCTTTCTGTATGCAACTGTTATGCAGTGTGTCTCATTAATGTGTAGGCAGCTTGTATTACTGCTCATCAAGAGAAAATAGATGCTATGCAGAAGGAGTTTGCCTCTCAAGTGTGTAACTATGGAGACATGTTGTTTTGACATGGCAGCATATTGTATTGTTTTAGGAGGCAGAAGAGAGAACAAAGCTTGACAATGCTTTGGAAGGAATAAAAAGAGACGGACAGCAGGTAACATTTATGTGGAGAGCTGTGTGATATTGTAATATATTATATATGATATTTTGTGTAATTGTCAGGCCATTGGAGACAGTAGAATGCAGCTAGAAGAAGAAAGACAGACACTGTTGGTTGACACAGAACAGCAGGTGCAGCATGACAAATACGTATAATGAATGCTTTGTGATGTGAATATGAGGATAATTTTATTAACTGTGCATGCGTTTGGCTTCTGTGTCAGTGACTTGTTTTATTAATCTACAACAAAGTGAGAGATGACACTCTGCACTTAACTAATGTTGTAATATTATATACTGTATTTGCATACTTTGGTTTCTGCAATAGATACCATATGTCTAGCCTTGGCGCTAGGCCATCTTTACCTTAGGTGGTTGAGTAACACACACGATTATACTTGCTACTATATATATATACTGCAGATGAAGATCTGAAGAGGACTTTGATTTAGTTTTAGTGCAACTGACACTGAAGAAGATTGAGATTTACAGTACATCAAATGTGTTTGCAGTTACTGGTAATTATGTTTCTATTATGGCTTACCTGAAATATGACTGCAGGACAAATTATTATTGGAGCCCCATGCTTGAGTAGTACTCAAATAATGCACCACTGTCCAGATGATAAAAAATAGTACCTCATGTTGGGCTCTATTTGTGGGAATGCAGTAGATACTGGATATGAATGAATGTTTCTGATAGTTATCATGTTCTGCTTACATTAGCTGTACATCCTGTTGCATCTGCATTGGATGATAGTTTTTTTTGTGTTCTTTGTGATTCAATGATGTCTGTAACAAGGAAGTAAATTTTGTTGTTTCTAGAAGGAAGAGATTCTGCTCTTGAGGAAGTCATTAGAAGAACAGCAAGAGCAGCTCAAAATGTGGAAGCGTGAAATGGAAGTTGAGGTAAGCTTCTGTGCGGTACTTTCTGTTTAGGGGCACTGATCAACTTTTTGTGTCTTACAGGAAGAGAGAATTGCAGAAACTCGTAATCACTTACAGGAAGAGCGCAAGATTATATTGGCGGAGGAAAAGGTAATGCCACCTCTCAAACAAGCTTTTTGTATGTACGTACTTGAGGAAATATTTTTTAAGGCTGTTGGGGAGAGGCAAACTCAACTGAACATGGAGAAGCAAAAAATGCTGGAGGAGAGAAGCAGTCTTCAAGCAAGTTTAGAATCACTACACCAGGAGGTGTTGCAGCTCACTAGGTTAACTCTAGACTTGTGTGTATTATCATTACGATTATGAAAGCAACCTTGGCTCACGTCACTTCTGTAGCAGTAAGGAGTCTCTGAAAGCTGAACTTGAACAATTAAGTGCATCACGAGCTGTGTTATTGGAACAACAAGCAAAGCAGACAGAGGAGCAAATGGCCACTGTTAGTAGCATGTAGCTCTGAGAATATGTGTGCTATCATTGATTTTGTAGGAGACCATTGGACTTCGGCCTCGTACATCAACGCCAGCACATCACAATGAAAACCACGATGGTGAAACAAACACTGAATTAGGCAGTAGTGAAGATGAAGTTCTTCACCATCATAACTTACATAGTCAAGAAGAAACAATGCATTTAACAGAGTTAGCTGCTCCTGTGGCTCGAGATACACTCTCTAGCTATGAAGTAGTTGGAGTTAGCACTGTGCTAGCAGAACAAGTAGGAGAGAAAGCAGGACAGGAAAAGCATGAACCACAGACATCAAGAAAACAGCAGAAACTACAAGGGCTGTCAACTAGCCGACATCAGAAGAGTAATTATTGTGTAGTCATTATGCTACAGTGGTTATATGCTAAGAACCATTTTGTCTTAGGACAAAAGACATCAGAAAAGAGACGAAGCAGAAGGCGTACTGAAGTAGTGCAAAGGGTGGATGAGCCAATACGGGTATTGTACTATCATAGTGAATTTGGCATGTGTGTATATATTGTTTGTTTGTTTGAGGTTTGTCTGTCTGTCTGTCTGTTTGTTTGTTTGTTTGTTTGTTTGATTTAGTGGTGAAGTGTTGACTTAACATTGTAACGAATTTGTAAAGTCATCAATAAGTTGTACCACACTAAAAGAACTGTGTTATGGGTGCAACCTGAGTTGTTTTTCTTCTTGCATATGATGAGATGCTCTTCAGAATGATCTATAGGGTGGTATGCTTTTCAGAATCATATAAGGTGGAGGTGCAATTTGTGATCAATCTATATAGAGGGCACACAGGTTACATTCAGCTCTAATGACAACAACAATACATATTACATAACAGCACTACTAATAGAATGAAAGCTAAAATCCAAAGTTTCCAATACTCTAAGCGTTCAGCAGACTCTGTTTTGTTAATAAGCTAAAACAAAAAAAATTGTGAATTGCGTATCCCTTCTGCCTGCATTTCAAAGACCACTACTAGTTTTTCTTGGTTTTTCTTGAGCATGCGCATTTGTTATGCAATGTAATGAATAGATCTATTGTTTTTTGCATATCAGTTAGGGTTCAAGCTTTCTAACAAGGATGGAACGTTTTTCTTGTTTGTGTCTGTGTAGAGTCTTGCAGCAAGTTGGATATGAGCTACTAATTGGCAGATCCAAGAATTTTTAATTACTATATTTCTTTGATTGAACACTGCACCTTCTATATTTCAGCTACAGCTCTAACTGCAGCATTTAAACGAGGGTGGTGTTTATTTAAGCTTTTTGTCCGTACTTTAGGAGTGTCACACTGTGAGTTTGACACTTCTTCAAGAGAACAACACTTACCTTACTGGTACGTATTTCACGCGTTGAGATGTTATGTGGTGAAAAGTATCCCAGTAGTCTAAAGAAACGTTTGCCTCACTTGTGCCTCCAAAAAAGTCGTACGATTTTTCTTCAAAATTTGAGCAGTACAGTATATGCAGTTATTTGAGGCTGGCGTTTATATTTATCTGTACTCTCAGATGTGGCAATTAGCATGCAAAACAAGTGGAGGTCCTGTACACAAACAGAATTCCATTGCAGCTGTGTGGTCTGACTATGTAAGACATCTACACCAACATGAGACTTAGTTCAAGTACTGGGATTCAAACTATCAGCCAGACATAACCTAGGCTTGAGGGTCTAGCCGGTCATCTCCCCCCCCCCCCACGGAGTAGAAAGACCGGCTGGAGACATTTGCCACTCAAAGAAAACCGCTGCCTGTCTATCCTCCAATCAGGGTATTACACTTTTGGTTAGTGTTTGTGCATGCACGTGTATTATGTTACGATAATTGCTGATAGCAATGCCCGTCGCTATTGGCTCTCTACTAATGCATTTGTTACTGAGTAGTCAATTGCTTTTGCTGTCTGATATCCATTTTGTTAGTGTGTGAGCTACACCGGCCTGCATGTCGTCTTCTCCTTTATTGTCTTCCTTTTCGTACTTGGAGGAATAGGCAGCGCATGCAAAACAACTTCTAGTTGCTCAGGGTGTTGTACGTTGCATGCATTGAACAAGTAGACCATCTATAAAGCGTGGTATTTGCACTCAATGCAGGGCAATGCGCAGAGCTATGATTTGCATACATTGCGGTTGACCTTTGGTTGGTCTCTGTGGTAAACTTTGAGTCTAACTCTCTTAGAACTAGAGGCAGACAACAAGAAGAGCTGGAAAGAGTCAACCTGTTGTTTGTAGACTTGGATGGCACATGCCGAGACTACACGCACTTGCGTCAGAGCAAAATTACATTAGCAAAGAGCCAATAGCGACGTGCATCCCTATCGGAGATGCACAAACATTGAATGGCACTCGAATTGGAGGATAGAGAGTCGGCGGTTTGTTTGAGTGGCGAATGTCTCCAGCTGGTCTTTCTCCACCACGAGGGGAGATGACTGGCTGGACTATTGAGCCTAGACATAACCTTGTTTGATGATCAGTTTGGTACAACTTTCAACATAAATATTTCTTATTCATACTTGGTGTCCTACATTCCTAACATCTTGAATAGAGCAGTAAGGGAGGATGGTGCAGCTGATGTGACAAGACAAAGAATCAATACTAAGACTGTAAATCAAGAAATGTTTGTAGGCTATTTAATTTTGTAAATTTCACAAATTGCAAAGAATTTACTAACTTAAACTGCTCTAATACTAACGTTACAGCCAAAATATCCATGCATGTATTTGTAGCCCAAATATTCATGAGCGGACGCATATGCACATACAATGCTGTCTGAATGATGTCTTCATTGTTTGGCTCAGAGTAGTGTCCTGCATGCACTAGCTGTCAACGAATTGGCTTTGCAAGCCAAGAAATCAGAGACATATTGAGAATGAAGTAGGTACGTCAGCAGACCTACCCGAATGTTGATTTAGCCTTGTCACTTTCACACATGTATTCAAGACGGAAGAGGGAAGTTTACAAACATCAGATCTATTATGAAACAAAGTTTGTGGCAGTTTACGAACATTAGTAGTTCCCGACATTTATTGATTTACAGCAACTAGCTATCACTGCGGTAGTTACCTCATGCAAAACCCTTGTTCTAGATGTTTCTGGCAGTCCGGATGGCTGGCACAAATTACTTGTGCCATCTTAATCAGTATGACTAGAACAACCCAATAAGTTTAAGATGTGGAAGAACAGACTTTCTATTGCATTGCAAAAATCAAGAACATTAATTAAGGGAAACACCAAAAAATTGTTGGATTGAGGTCATTCCAGATAAGGAAACAAGTGTGCAGACATTTTTCCTTTCTGTTTTCATACATTTATTACCAACCATACATCACAGTGTCTTAGCACATTTATACCTGATGCTTTAGTCAATTTTTAGCACTCCTCCAATGCGTAGTATGTATTTCTTCGATTTAAGTACTGCCCTCGAATAAATGCTACCATTGTTTAATAAACAATAGGTTTCGATGTCAATGTCAACTGAATAACCACAGTCACACTTGTCCAGCAGACTCTGAGAACGATACAACATCTAAATCTTACTTGAAAAGCCAAACAGAATTTGGTGGGTTTAAGTGCTAAATTTGGTAAAGATGGAATTGTGTCTAACCAGGAGCCTGCTCCTTTGCCTCAAAGAGATCTAAGTCTTGCAGAATCTTTCTTTATTGGTAGTAAAGTCAACATATCTATTATTTTAGTATTCATGCATCTCCTGGTGAGAGTCTGCTGCAGCTTCTTGTGTCTGAATGGCACGTCATGCTGCAACAAACCAGGACGTAACACTCTTTAAAGTTTGTCACTAACGCAGTACCTGAATACTTGCCAAAGACAACACTGTCTGTCAATGGCTGAATTTGAGAAGTTTGTGGGTAATGCTTGTACTGTAATGAGGGAGCCCAGCCTGACACAAAAGCAAAGGAAGATACTGACAGAAGAGGTTTCATGCAAAACCCTTTAATCTGGTTGGTAAACATGCTTCTCTCCTTTCTCTTTGGTAATGTTTTTGTGACCTTGTATGTGGATGAATATTGACTGAATTTGGGCATCTTGAATTAAAGCAGCTTTTCCAAAGCATGATGTTATCATCTATTTCATCATGTGTGTTATTTAGACCCTTCAAGGTTTGAGGTAGTTGATTTCCTGTCTTGGCAACTTCAGTGCATGGTTTAGATGCAAATGAGGCACAACAGGCTGGTGAGCGAAGAACCATGATCTCAGACTACTGAAATGGAATGCTAGCTGTGAGACAGACTACAGATGCTGGAACCGGCATTGTAGATTTTACATTTGTGATCAGCTGTTTGTATTCCTGTTACACTGATTGCTGACTTTAGGAGTCAAATTTCAAGAGAAAAAAACTTTGAAAAATCGGTATGAATAGCTGCTGCTAAGATGACAGGCTCTAAAGGTCATCTTGGTGAACTCTTGTCTGTCCGTTTACATATGTGATTGTAGAGCAGAGTCTTTACAAACATGGTTGCTATCGTTTGTCTTGAAAATATGATGGATGGTCTGTTTGAGAACTCAATACAAATTTAATTTTAAACAAGAAATAGGTATGCTGACTTTAAAAGCCATCCAGATATTGTGCCATATGATTTCAATGATTGTACACTATGTTGAATGATATTGCAATTAAATGGCTTGTTCTCATTCTTGTGGTAGCCTAAAATATGCTGTTTTAAAGTTAGGGTACACAGCTGAGACGACAGAGGAGAGGATATAAGATGTCTAGCCAGTCCCAATCACAAGTGGGAGATCATGTGCAGTGCACACCTGTGGTGTTTGAACATTTGGTTTCTTGGGTTTATAGGCAGACAAATCTTTGCAATCATATATTAAAGGTGCAGGGTCACAGTCGGACATGAGCACTTGAGCCGATCTCAAGTGAGGTAGCTTTTGCATCGTAGCTATTGTACGTAACATATGTTCAAGTGTCCTGGCAAGAAAATCAGTTTCGATCGCCAGTAAGCCCTTCAAATGCTGTTTGTATTTTGCGCATGCGCAAAGGTCACTAGACGAAACTACTGCAAAACTGGCTATTTAGGTGCTGATTGATGGGCACGGCAGCAGTGTAAGCTTTAAACAATACAATTTTTTATGCTTACTGTGAACTGAGTGTGTTTGGTTACTCTGAGAGGAAGACGTGACTAGGCAGATACAATATACGGGAATGTGACCTGTGCGTTCTGGTCACATGCAGAGCGTAAGGAACTCCGATCTGGCTTGAAGTACGAGGGTGCTTGTTGAATTTACAGAAACTGCAGTGTAGCAACCTCAGTTGGAGGTTTAGAAGAAATATTCTGAGAACTGCATCTAAAAAGCCAAGAATTTAGCTACCAGGGTCACGGTCTAACGCAATCTCATACTGCAACGTCTTGATCATTCCAATTCAGGCTATAGAGAGACTTCAGTCAGCTTTGCCTTCAGTGCAAAATGGAGCGTCTAAGTCCTTGCGGTTACTGAGTGTTTGAAAAAGTGCACCCTTCTCAAACGGATGCAGTTCGCATGTCTAAGCGTGATCCTGCACCTTTAAAAATCAAGGAATATCAATGTCAGTAATATTGAAGCTGACTATAGAAACTGACATTGAACAGTTGTCAGTCATTGTTCAATCATACAACTTTTCATCATCCATAAGAGGCTGTCTGAGTTATCTAAACGCAATTGTACTGATTATTGCATGATACAATAGATCATGTTGATTCAACATATTGTTCACTGACTTGATTTGTTTTCTGTAAAGTTGGCAATTGTTAGTCATAATTGTGTAGTGTTGGTGCTACATTATAACTGTCTGTCTGTCTGTCTGTTTGTTTGTCTGTCTGTTTGTCTGTCTGTCGGTCTGTGTAATTGTTTGTTTGTTTTGGCTTTTTGTCAATAACATATAGGTGAATAAGGAATTCTGTGTAAGTGCCTTGGCCTTGAACATTAAGCAAATTGTGTTGCAGGACTTGGCAGCACGTCTTGCTGTTCTCACTAGCAGGGCAACAACGAGTGGGAGACACGTAAAGAGCGTTCGTCAACCATTACGTAGTGTAAGGGCTGCTTTACAGTTTTTCTGTTGTTGACTATGTTGGCGATGTGATATTGTAGGATTTGCATAAGGGTGAGGTGGAGAGTACTGTTGATTCTTATGTATCAAGTCTTTCAAGTTTGCCAACTAGAGCCATTATTTCTGGAAGCCTTGAAGACAATGTTGAAGAAGAGATACATCTACGTCATGCCAGACAAACAAACATTTTAGATCTAAACGGTGTTGCAACCGAAAGCTCAGGAACTGATCCGGATACAGAAGGCTCTGACGTCTCTGCGTTGCATCACATTAGAGACATGCCTGAGGATTACTATCGGTTTTCATCTTCTGAGAAAGGACATCATGAGAGTAAAAGTATTGTATCGTTACTGCATCGTGTCAATCATGAATTGTCATCAGTGTTGGCTCGGTTACATTCAGCAGATGCTGCAAATGTACCTCCACAAACAAGAACAGCCTGGACTGATGATTCGGATTTACCACAAAACAGGTAGTTTGTCATATTAGTTGCAACAGTTGGTGTGTGTGATAAAAGGATTTGACAACAGACATGTGAGTTTAACTTCTGCTGGCCAAGTTGACATCGACAGTCGGTGGCAGAGATACTTTGGTATTATTGATGTTGCTTTGATTATTTGACAACTGCTATTAGAATTGTTTGCTTCTTCTTTGTGAAGGTGACAGAGGTAAATATGTAATGCCAACAGCTTATGAGAAGACTACTTCCAAGTAGTATATCTTGACTAAGTAAAATACGGTAGAATTGTGAGTGTTTTCTGTAATGGGCTATACAGATGGACCGATGGTAGTCTACAGAGAACATTACTTATGCTTGAAGAACAAAAACAGTGGCTTGAGCAGTACCGACAGAGTATCAGTCCACAAAGAGTTTTGTCATCAGTAAGACCACTTGCAAGACAAGGTCTCCCTGAATTCATGTAAGTTTTGCCATGTGAAGTTAAATCGCGCACTGTTCAATTGCCTTCTCTATTATGGTAGACCAGCAACAACTAGTAGTCTCAGGTCATCTGCAATTTCTCATCTTGCAACAGGGAGGGCCTTAAGGTATGGATCAAGCAGGTTAGAATTGGGAGAGAGAGAACTACAGCGAGTACCTGGAGTATCCAGATCATCATATAGATGGAGCTAAAGAATGTAGCTGGGTGCTAAATTAGTGGCCAGTGATTGTGACGTGGGCATCAGAACGAATGCGTGAGTAGGCGTTTGTGTATATTGATGGAGTATGTGTGTGAAGAACTCTCTTGCACACGCAATTCGTGCAGAAACGTTTGTAAATAGAAATTGTATAGGAATGACATGTATACTTGAACCTCGAATCGTTTTTTTTTGTTATAATATGCAAGCAACATTATTTTGGCAATGAATCTTACAACTTTACAGTGACTCGGTTGTCATTTGTCTTGATATTTATTCAACATTGCCAAATTAATTAAGCAGAACATTTCCATGGGTGAAACACAATTTGTAGAGAATTGTGATTTCTTACTATTCTTGTTTATAGTTAATCAACGACGTAATTTGGGGCTCACACTCTGTGCAGTGAGCGTATGTTGTTGTTGTTATTTGTGTGCAATGAGAGCATATCTGTAGGTTTGCTGTTGTTTTATCTAGAATACATCAAGTTTTGAATAGGATACAAAAACAGTACTTTGGATTCACTTGATTATGCTGTCTAAGTATTCCATAATGCTTGATATTTCAATTTCTATTTGAGCGTGCTTGGAATGGACAGCATCATGGGAAGTGCATTTCCACCGACGTAGGAAGCGGGGTCCCTGCTCTCAGTGGCAATATATCGTGTAACTCTTTAATTGCCAAGCGGTATGTGGTCCATAACAGCGAGGGTACCACCTGATCTGCATGCGTAACGTTATACATTTTCGCTGACTTGGACCAGTCACCTTGATGATCTTGGCCGGTATGCCTATAGAAAACCGCGTGGCCGTGAATTTTCGTTATCAGGTTGTCTAACCACTGGTCTAGGAAGCGAGTTTAACTGTTGGCTGCAGAGACTGCATTGCTCTGGAGGAATTGTGCCTTGACACTCGGCCTCTCCCTTTCGGCGGTCCTTCTCTAAACCTTCTGTAGATATACATAAACATAAATATAAATATAGCAACGGGGTTTTGCCAGGCAGTATGAGGTCCGGAGAAATGAGATGTTCAGCTAGTATTAGTATATTCCGGAAATATCCACGCGTCGATATGTTAAAGACAGATTATCAAATTTTTGACATCCATTATCTATATGTAACACTTTGACTATCATAGGTAACATGACCACTTTGCAATTGACTGCGATTTCTTCAACATCTATTAGATCACATCTAGAGTAGGTGGCTGCGAGACCAGAATTTTCTGTACACTTGTACGGTCAAATTCTAAATCGACTCACTATGATTTAACGTTTTGTTTACGGGTTGCGTTTTTTACGGCAACAATGTTTAACCAGCTCTCATGCAACAAAGCAACGACGGTCCGCATGCAAGGATACGGTGTGCAGTGGCGTATAACTTCACCTCTTGTATACATGACTGCCAAGTGTACAATTATATATACTAGTTATCATATGTGCACGTCGAGGATACCGAGGCAAAGCCGAGGTAATTATCGAGACAATTAACTGCCACTCACCCGAGGCAGAATAACACGATATCCGAGATTCGTCCATACGATAAGTGATTTGTATCATGCAAGGCCATTGGTTGGTTTGAATTACCGTTCATTCTGAGCTGTGAGTACGTAAATCTTACTTCTTACTTGTCAGTGACCATTCTGTAACTAATTAGAGGTGCTTGGCCGTTTAAAGGCATATCAAATCATCTGCGCGTTATTCAATTCTAATTGAAACCAGTTGTGTTGTGCTGTTGATAGCAACGGTAGGGTGTACACGTTTCCCTTGACTGTGATAGGGTATCAGCGTACAAACGATTTGTATTGTACCCGCTGTATCGACCAATCAGAGTTGGCAAAACCCACGTGACATGATACAATGACTGGTCTACTCGAGTATTTAATAGAACGTAAGTGATGATCCATTCTTCAAGCAATCGGCATGTGACGCTTGATATACGCGATTCCTGTGGCCGGAACGCAAAGGGAAAGCTAGCCGGTTTAGGAACGGCCATGCAGAGGTCTGGAATCAGCTTGTCCGTAACATATATGCATACAGCGTTCGTGCACAGTTCAACTTTCCTGCTTTCAGAAACACCTTGCTGTGCTTCTGATCTCGTATAGTGCATGCATGCAATACTCATGAAGCTGAGCACTAGAATAATGATATATGGCGCTATTCTAAACACGAATGCCTGAGTGCATATGTATGTTATAGCGGCTCGGTGCCGCAATCAATACAGGTTGCTCACTGTTGTAGTGTATATACTGTGTACGCTTATTGGTGACACACTGCAACTAATGGATCATGCAGTTAGTTAGTAAAAGTGATCACGCTTTCTTCAAAACGATCTCTAGTGTCTTTCACGCAGTCAAATCACAGTTGTTCTTCACAACGATTGGAGGTCTCGCAATTTAGAAGACGAATTGTACGGTTGTCCAATTGGTTCACTCTTACTACCGAGCAATCACCTCTCTTACTGCAGCTGTTATATATTGGAAGAAATTATGCACTTTGACGGACCTACTACAGAAATTACTGCCTGCATGGTCAAGCCTGCATGTGCGAAGAATTTTTGTACGGGAAAGTTGGTTTGTGACATAAGTAGACGTTTAAAAATTAAGTTATTTATTAAGGAAAGTTAGGCACGGCTTGCACAATCGTTTCCGCAAGGAAAAAACAGGCTCTATAATTTATAAACCTTGACACTCTGGGTTCTCTTCACTGTCCACAAGTTCTTCGCCATTCCTCATCCACGTTGTCACGCATCTGTTTGAGATGCGGCATCATGCACATTGCTAGTAATCTTGCTCACGACATGGACAACGTCAGTTTGGCTAGTATAGGGCGTACCAGTAGGTGGGCCACTGCCGATCTGATCGTGGCTTATGTTAATTAAGTTAATTAAGTTGTGACAATGAAGATTTAATCAATAATTGAAAAATTTTTCAACCATCCTTGTTATAATTAGTATTGGTTTTTCTTTGCTCAACTAGCTAAAACGTAATTGCAGATGTCAGGAGTCGTCAATCACTGAAAGTCTACACGAGACGTCTGCACGATCTAGCCGACACAGGCGTTCACTGACAAGTCAGGGATACCATACATGGTCGCACTGGGAGGAGTTCGCCTTGGAACAAACTTTGCGCAACAAATTATCAGTTGCAGATCCACTTACGTCATGGCAACTATATGAGTTGCCATCAAATGTACAGCAGCCGGCATAGTAGCGCGAGTCATTCTACCGTCTGCCACAGTCAGAGACACAACACCGAACTCCGAACGCAATGGCCTCGGTCAGTACAGAAACTGTCTTATCAAATGCCTCGAGTTTACATTTCTTTTCGCTAGTCTGACACAAGTGGAACAATTTTTCCTTCGCCGTCCTTCAATGCGGAGGTGGAAGCGGAAAGGCTTCGAGAAGCGATGAAAGGGATCGGTATGGATGCGCGACGTGTTTGACACATCGTGGCATGAACGCTAACTTCCATCCAGTCACGCCATTGTCTCGGTCTAGAAATGACGTCTTTCTCCTGCTAGGCACCGACGAAGCTCCCATCGTCGACATTCTAACGGGCATTTCTAACGGGCAGCGGCAAGAGTTGAAAGTGCAATACAAGACTATGTTCGGCAAGGTAACCGATTTCGTGCCTGCATACGACAGTGTGGTGCACATGCTTGCAGTAGCGCGTGACCGGACGTTGTGCAGACGAACAACGTCCGGCCATTGTGACGTGATGACGTTTTGACATGCCTTCGGTCATTAACATTTTTGTGTAATCATGGTTTGACGCTCGATTCTCTAGGATCTTACAGAAGACATGGAGTCAGAATTAACGGGTAACTTCGAAAACTCCATTCTTGCATTACTGGACCAATCCGTCGTCTACCTGGCTAGACAACTGCGACGTGCTATGAAGGTAATTAGAGCGACCATGCAGGAATACACGGTGTTAGTCGAAATAGGAACAAAATAACGGACGAGATGTTAGATGGAATGGTCAATTAATTAATGCAATATTCATATGAGGTCATTGTTTGCGTATGCTATTGTAACTACTATAGTGTACATGTACATGTAGAAGCCGTTTACTGGTTTTGTTTTGATTTGTTCTGTTACCAATGCCTGATGTACGTTGAATGACATTACATCAGCATTTTCCGGTAATAATACTCTGCTGGGACGTGCTGTGTACATGATAGCGAAGATCAGTAATTTATTTGATTAGTGTGAGTCCCGGACTGATTGTGATGATTGCTGTAATAATAATAGACTGCCCGTAGAAACCCTCTACGCTTCTGTGTAGTTGCGTAGTACATTATCTTCCAAGAGCAGAGAGTAAGGTGCAGGTTTCCTGAACAGCGCAAGCACGGTTTGCTAGTAGTTGTACATATAGTAGGTATATAGATGACACCAATACACCAATACCGTAGCACGTGCAAACTAACGTGATGGAATAGTTTACAAGTATGTTTGCATTGCCAGGGACTTGGAACCGATGAATCTGTTCTAGTGGAGATCATTTGTACGAGGAACAATTTGGTAAGAACGGATTTTGATGTAGATACCCATTGATTGTTTTGCATGCGTGCTTGTAATTATACTAATTATCCTAATCATTTCCTAACTCCTGTTTATTTGCACTTGTTTGCGTAACAGGAACTACTAGAGTTGAAGGAAACGTACAACAAGGAGTTCAAACGAGATTTGGAAAAAGACGTCCGATCCGAAACTTCCGGCCACTTCCAAAGGCTTCTCATCTCTTTGCTGCAAGTAATTAGCTAGATAGAGCTCCAGAGGACGAATGAGTCTGTCTCTAACTTGTAATTGTCTATGTCTCTAGTGTAACAGAGATGATTCTGAGACCGTTGACCAGGATCTGGCCATGAAAGAAGCTGATGATTTGATGAAAGTAATAACCACAACTCTAGTCTCGCGTAGCGAGACCGCTCCCGCCTCGCGGATATTGACTGGCACGTGCACGCATCGCGTACTGTGGGGGTGTCTGGCAACGCGAACTAAAACACAATTTGTTGCCTAACCTCTTGTTTATCTTGTCGCTTAGGCAGGTGTCCAGCAATGGGGAACAGACGAGTCGGTCTTCAACAAGATCTTTGCTACAAGAAGCCCGCCACAACTACGTGCTACGTTCGAAGCCTACAAGGAGGTAACAAACAAGCTCGCCTCATGCATCACACTTGTCGCAACCGGCCACCTACCCAACAGTGCTCACTTTGCGCATTTATTATTTATAACCCGAGCGCGCATGCGCTAAAGTTAAAAAGTATTTTGAGGTTTGACGTCATAGCGCACGTGATGTCTTGCCCTCTTACATGCTACTTGTTCTAACGCGCGCACGTTTGTGAAGCAGGGTGTACTATTTTAGTAAAGGATCTTTGGGTGGTCATTGTTGACAGGTTTTACTGTGTCAAGTTACATCAAATATAATAGATTATTTTACCTAATACAGCTTTCCGGCAAAGACATTATCTCCGCTATTAAATCTGAGATGTCTGGGGATCTCAAAAGCGGATACGTCGCCGTTGGTGAGTGAGCGTGGTACCCGCTGGTGTACTGTATAGACAGTAGAGTGACGTTTTCTTGTGACAGCCGAGAGTATCATGGACCGCCCGTCGTACTACGCTGGACGTCTATACAAATCGATGAAAGGACTCGGAACAGATGATGATACCTTGATACGTATCATAGTTTCAAGAAGTGAGGTAAGCGTAGCTACACAGCAAATGTTGTAATGAGAGTGCTCGCTACCAGTTAGTTACGTGTGTTTGTGTGATTCTGTTGTTAGATTGATTTGGCTGACATCAAAGAAAGGTTCTTGATTATCTACTCTCAGACTTTGGCTGATTTCGTCAAAGACGACACTAGCGGCGATTACCAACGCGTTATGCTGGCTATTGTCAAGTAGTCATGTCAACCGACCAGGACTTGAACTCGAACTCTTGACTAGAATTGATTTGCTTAGTTGTAGTGCGTGATTGCTTGCTTTTCCTTGAAGTTTTCGATAGTGCAGTTGGTCGTGTTTAGCGGTACTTGTAGGTGTACGTGTAGGTATAGAAGTGTTGCAGAGATGGAAACGTGTTCTAGGACTGGAATTACAGTACCCCGATTGTGTCAATAAAAGTTGTTGACAGTGGCATCAAGACGATGGGCTACTCTAGTTACGGATTCTCTAGCAGTGTTAGTCATGATATAGTAGCTGACTGGCTCTCCATCTAGTTATTAGAGATAACTCACAAAGGCGATAATTGCTTGACTCAATGTTACTAAACAAACTAGATTCTTTTAAAGTAATTATCCAAATTTCGCAAAATTACAAATTCTAAATCTACAATAATTGTCTGAGCAGATAAAAGCTACTTGCGGCTCATTAGTCTAACTAGGCACAGGATCGTTAGAAGCGAAGTGCAATCTATAGCATTTTTGCAAGCAATCAATGTAACTTACAGTCCTTTTTTCTTTTGACACTTCCTAACTAGGCGTGATCGAGTTTGACCGTTCATGTCACCCACGTAACGTTTGAATCGTACGTACCTAGTGTTCACAATCTTGAGATAGCAGAGGCTGCAGCCAACTTTTTCAACCCTAGCACACATGCGTGACTATGCACGTCTAGTCTATGTACTGATTACGTCAGTTACACAGGGCGTAGCGTGACCTGTAGAAATAGGGGGGACTTAACCCTTCACGGTGCTAAGGGGCACGCCCACTTTTATAACACACTTACTTGTCTAGACACTCTATTGGCTCCCATAATTGACTGATACGGTAGAATCAGTGGCGTAGAGCCAGACTGGAGAAAGGGTTGTGTAAATACTATATAGTATAATACAGCTTTGGTCCTCACACGTATTTAGAGCCCACAATTTTTATGACCACGCCTACAAATACAGGGCATAAGTACCACGCTACGCCCCGCCCTATACTAATACGTAGCTACGTATGTAGTATATCTACTCTACTAGTCTAGTAACCAATAGTACCTCCATCGAGAGGAGTAAGAAATGTCTGCAGAACTGTATATGTCGTTGTTCACATTTCGGTAGTTTAATTAATTAAAGAGGTGGCTGATTGGGCTTTGATGGGTTACTCGCGAGGTAATGAACGCCCAGCGTGAGACACAAATTGCTTAATCCGGGTCTTAATTGTCTAATCAGTCATACACAGTTTCGCGGAACCGAGACAGCATGGCCACGGTGAGATGCGAATTGTGACGATCTTACTGAATATCTTGCTACATATTATTTCATTAATTATTATGGCAGCCTGTTACACATGGAACTATTACCGCTGCTCAAAATTTCAACGCAGAGGCAGAAGCCGAGAAATTGCGCAAAGCCATGAAAGGGATTGGTGAGTGACTGTAGCCTCTGTTGCTCTGCGAGGATAATTTGCAAAATTACGTTGCAGGAACGGACGAAGACGCTATTATTCGCGTGTTGACCTCCTGTTCTAACGAGCAGCGTCAGAAGATAAAGCTGCAGTTCAAAACCATGTATGGAAAGGTACAGCAATTGCTGTGTGGCACGTTCATCACCAGAGCAGGTGTAGCACGGACTCTCACCTGCGTGAGAGGGAAGTCATCCCTCTCACGCTGATGTAAAGTCCGTCCCAGCTAACTTCAACCCCAGAAAAATTGCAATAACTCCTGCTAGGAAAGTCGCAGCAACGTGCTACGATCATCATTTTGAAGGTGCCGTCCCTAGCAGATAGATATCACTGTAATTTCCTGTATATTCATTATCGTATCAAGGAGCTGACCAATGAACAGTCAGTACATGATTAGCACCTTGAAACATAGGGGTAACTACTGTAAACCTAGTTGGTACAGTGATGTTACTGCTAATAGTCTAAACGGGTCCATAGCTTTGGGAAACCTTTCTCTACAGAGTAAAACTCCCCAATTCTTTGACTTTAGACCATCAGTGTGTCATGTAGTCAATGCTGGTGGTGGTTTCTACATCCATGTAGTCTCTAAAAATGTAGTCATGCTATTGGCATGTTAAACTGTTTGTTGATAACGCTCTTAGTTTACTATGATGTAATCTAGTTACAAATGCCCTCCCCCAAGTGACTTGAGGGGGTGAAGTTAGCTGGATGGACTTAGCTGGACAGACTTTACATAGAGTCATATAGTACGTGCTTCATGTTTTCTCTGGTCTGGAAGTTTGAGGCTAAAGTCATACATCAATTATCGGACACTCCCCAATATCAGACACTGGTGTAGTGGAAACCAGACAAAGATTTCTTGTATTTAAGGAATGAGTGTAGAGAGTAGTAACACGACGTGCTAGATTCAGCTTGATTACTTGGTGTATTGCTGTTCACAGTGACAAAATAGAACTTCCGCTGCTTTTTTCGTATATCGGGCACGCCCATCAAATATCAGAAAGTCGCGGTTTTTGCTTTTGATGGGACTACAGTTCACTGTCTGCACCTTGAAATAATAGGTACTTGTCTCTTCTACTTGCAGTGATAACAACAGATCGTCAGCTTTGCACGTTGCTCTTCAGGAAGCTGAAGAAGAGGGGCGGGTCTTGTTCTATAATATTGGACACCCGATTTGCTTGATGCGAGTGCAATGTAGGCAAGAACCGTGAAGAATTATGTTAATGTTGACTGAAGACATCTACAAATGCCCACCGAGCATGGAAGGTCTTTGACTCGTCTCCATATTATACAAAAGAGTATTTGGAGAGAAAATTAGATCTTCAAATGACTCCTATGATGTATGTATGCTCAGTATAGACGCAGGATAGACGATTGCAGAAAGCCGTGTTCTGTCAAGACGAAGTGTGTATAACACAGCAGTAGCGTCTGGCTATGCGAGGCTGTACTGATCATGATCAAGCCCATTAGCTACCACCTTCTCTAGATTCATTTGTTCACATACGATGGTGATGTTCAGGACGTGCTAGATTAGGGAGGGCTATAAATGTTCTCAGTTTAACATCTGTAGATTCATTCATTTGGTTGTGGACGGCCATATAGCTAATTCTTTGAATACAGAGACGAGTCAAAGGCTCTTTATGCTTGTCGGGCATTTACAAAACGTCTGCAGTCAGTATTAACACAATTCATCGCGGTTTTGCCTATTTGCACTCGCATCAAGCAAACTCAGGTGTTCGATATTAGAGAACAAGACCCTCCTCTCTTGTCTAGCTTTCTGAAGAGCAATGTACAAAGCTGCCGATCTGTTGTTATCACTGCGAGTAGAAGAGACATGTACCTATTATTTCTAGGTGCAGACAGGGAACTGTAGTACCGTCGGTGTGTCCAATATACGGGAAAAGCAGCAAAAGTTCTATTTTGTCACCGTGAACAGCAATATGCCAAATGATCAAGCTGAATCTAGCACGTTGTGTTACCGTGTGACTACTCTCTACATTCATGCCATAGATACAAGAAACTTTTGTCTGGTTTATGTCAGTGTTCGATATTGGGGAGTGTCCGATAATTGATGTATGACTCAACAGAAAATTCAAATGTTGTTTTGATAGTGACCAGGTCTAGTATTGTAAAACTTTAAACAGACTTTGTACTAGTGCTGTACTGTACTGCTGATGCTGCAGTCTGTCGTAGATGCTCTTTCTTTTACTTGAAAGCGGGGCCGGGATACTCACAGTCATACCCCTACCACCTTGCTTGGGTATTCTACAGAGTAGTGAAAACGAGGTTAGATGAATTAGTGGCAAGATCGAGAAGCAAGCCTGTGTCAATTGAATGTAGTGCAGAAGTAACCAGCCAACACTATTTACAGCTTGTCGTGGATTCTCGTCGATGTTCTCCTCTCTTAATTAAAGATTCTGCCAGTATAGCTAGACTGAATCAGATTGCTGCTCAGCACGTCGCTGGTGCATGGCTGCATGCAGGCAATACCCAACAATAATCGATCTTGGCCTTGCTATGCCTGCCAGAGCTTTCAGTGTTGCATTTCGAATTTGGCTTGGTCTTCAGGTTCTTTCCTCCCTTTCTAACACAAAACATTATGCTTGTGGCACTATTATTGACAAGTGTGGTGATCATGTCCTGGTTTATTATTTTTAGTAATTATCATCTCTATTCATTTCTGTTGTTTCTGCACCTTGATCCACTTCATCATCTTCGGTAGTAGGTTCTGCATTTGGAGCATAAAGTGGGGTGTGTGTGTTCTCACATTAATACAGGTACATTGCCCAGAGGCAGTAAAGAAAAGATGTACAAAAGAGAGAAAAGATCAGAGCACAACTAGACTATCCTTTCAAGTCGCTGTACTTCAATGTACACAAAGAAAATGTAGTATACGTCCTTATGGATTTCGATATACATGATATACAAGCAATGTTACAAACTATCTCATTTGTGCTATACAGGAACTGATGAAGGGACATCATTTGTTCTCGTTTTAGCCTTTCACTAGCTTCCACGAACTAAGGTGCACATCTTTCTATCATTGAGTCACAACCACTCATTCTGAGCCCCTTCCAGATCACTTTTCTCCAGGCATTGTGCAAAGTATGTCAGTTAGATTTCTTGTTGAGGTTGCACAGGTGACTGCCGTCTGCTAAGACAGGAAAAAGTTGTCTATACAGAATTGTCCTCCAAATTTTCTCTTCTGCCTAAGACAGCATTGGTATTAGCAAATAGTTTGTGTTGGGAGCACACAACAATGACTTCGTAAGCAAAAAAGGTTGCTGAAGGCGTGGCATACATACAGAATGGAATGCAGACAATTACTGTGCGCCTAGGGTTTAGCACTTTAGTGCTTTAGTTTTTACAGTTCTACTACTAGTCATATTTATTTGTAGTGACTCATATGATCAAGTTGCTGTTTTGAACTGTCAACCTTGTTTACTTTGTTATCTTACCAGCTTGTTTGAAATTTAGGATCTGATAAGTGATCTCAAATCAGAATTAGGAGGTCACTTGGAAGATGGAGTGTTGGCACTGTTGGATACACCTTTGGTATTTGATGCCAAGGAGTTGCGAAAAGCCATGAAGGTATACTGTAGCACATCAATGGTGTTTACAAAAAGTTTTACATGCAAACGTCTTTGTAGGGAGCTGGCACGGATGAAAGTGTTTTGTTGGAAATTTTGTGCACTCGTTCATCAGATGTTAGCAATTTCTTTGTAAAGTATTTTTATAGGCATGTGTTTATCTTGACAATTTTTTGTAGGAAATTAAAGAATTAAAGAAAGCGTATCATCAGGAGTTGAAGCGTGACTTGGAGAAGGATGTCGTGTCGGAGACAGGTGGCCATTTCAAACGATTACTTGTCTCGTTGTTGCAGGTATGGTATACTTAGTTTGACAGACCGTATACTCAAATTAGATCGTTCGTCAAGAGTTGGTGTTTAGGCTAACAGAGATTGTTCTACTACTGTGGACAAGGATTTGGCTATGAAGGATGCTCGTGATCTATACGATGTAACCATATTTGACTAATCTAGTTTGTTCGTGATCTGTAGTTGTCTTTTACCTCTTTGTGGGCTTAGGCAGGGGTTGGCCAGTGGGGCACAGATGAGTCAGTCTTTAACAAGGTGTTTGTGTCACGAAACTATGCTCAGCTGAGAGCAACATTTGTTGAATACAGAGAAGTATTAAATCTCTTTTGCATGCAATTTGGACATGTTTACATGTGTTGCTTGGAAAATTGTGTCCATCAGCTTGCCGGTCATGACATCATCAAAGCCATAAATAAAGAAATGTCTGGTGAACTGGAGGAAGGTTTTCTATCTATTGGTATGACTACTAGCTCATAAACGCTTTGATTTAGTTTGTTTTGTATAAGTTTTGGTTGTGTTTAGCCCAATCTGCTCTTGATTCTCAAGCCTACTTTGCTGAACGTCTGTATCGATCAATGAAGGGTGCTGGAACTAACGACAGTCAGCTGATTCGGGTTCTGGTGTCACGGAGTGAAGTAGGATGGATATTGGCAGATACATTGTTATGTTAAGAGTTTGAATCAAAGTCGCATTTATTAGATTGATTTGGCTGATATCAAACTTCGCTTCCAAGCCATCTATGGTAAGCCTTTGGGTTCATGGATCAAAGGAGACACCAGGGGTGATTATAAGAAACTACTCCTGGCAATTGCTAAAGAATAAGTGTGTTTGGTGTCATTTTCTGAAACTCGAATTGCAGATTGAGCTGTAGCCAAGTATTTTCTTGATTGATGGACCAATTTATTACTCAATGTTTTGTATTTCAGTTTGCAAATCTAGCAATTGTGCATGACAGTGCACAATTGTTTCATTGTCTTGTTTGTTGCTTTCTGTACTGCTGAGAATGAATTGTGTTTTTGGGAGAGAATTGTTGAGTTTCCATTTGCTACCAATTGTTAAATTAGATTGTGTGAGACTCAGACTATAGAGAAGTAGGCGTGACGGTTTGCAAGGGACTTAAATAATTAATAATATTTATTATAAAGACTACTCAGTGCGTCAGAATTACTAATATTGCTATAATTATTGAGTTACTTGCATTAAGTTTGTTTCAATTCAGTAGTCACTGGCTGTACCAGGCTCAAAACTGACTGACTGGCTATATAACGTGCGTTAAGTCCCTTAGAATTTTCTAACGGGTGCCTTGGCTTCCGGCGTGGGTTAGCTCACTAGCTTAGAAGGAGGTCACCGCGTTATGCTAGAAGTAATAGTATTGCCGCTTTTATACTTTTTTTTTGCAACGTGTCAAGGCAGTCTTCTTGCGCTGGAACGGAGCGACGTAGTGCCTCTCAGTCTTCAATTTTCGCGCTTGTCTGTCTCAAATTCAGACAACTACGTTACCAGCAAGACAATCTCTGAGCTGGACGGTGATGTATACCCTCTACTCGGCTATCATTTTGTTAGAAGAGAAGGATACATAGTCAAGACTCAACATGAAGGTTAGTTAATTAATTAATATAACAAATTTGTACTAATTACTAAATAAAATAACTTTAGGCAACAGGTTTTGTTAATAAACAGGATTTGTACAGAATAGTTAAGTTTTTGATTTTATGAAAATTGTGTGTATTTTAAACATATTGTAGCATACACTAATTTACAAACCGAGTTTCTGTGTAATGATCGTACTGTATGGTATGTGTTGTTACAGTCTGTGTTGTTGCAGGAACGGTACCTGTGTATGTATTCTATCATCCACAATTAAACGATCACGTTCTCGCCAATTCATCATTTGCAGAGAATGGATATCAAAAACTGTACCTCGTGGGCTATCTTTTTGTGCAGCAGTCTAATCACACTACTCCTCTGTATCAATACTATAGCCACAAGTTTAATGATCATTTTGCCTGTGCAACGTCAGTTGGAGTGAAGGACGCTACAGCAGCTGGTTATGATTGTTTAGGTATCATTGGGTATGTTCTGATTTCAGAGCCAATTTCTAAATTTGTAACACTTACTCAAGACATGAATGGGATATGGTGGCTTGCACAGGGAGAAAATCGTTTCATGACTGTTGGAGTTAATCATGTTAATAATGGTGGAATGGATGATGGTGTAGGTGGGAGGGAAAGCGTTGAGTGTCAGAAGCAATATTTGAATTGTGGAGACACGTTGTCTTTTGCTCAAGCTCTTGGATATTCTCCATACTACAACTCAACTATGGCAAGGTATGGCAGTGGAGAAAAGTGGGCTAATAATACACGTCAGCGACTACTGCAGTGGAATTTTAATACAATTAGTGGCTGGAGTGCTACAGTGATGGAACAGCAGCCAGGACTGCTTTACTGCCATTTATTAGATATTGGAACTACGTGGCTAAATCATAGCAGTATGGGAGATGTATTCAGTCAGGACATGCGTGACCAAATGTACGGCATTGCTGCCAAACAGGTGGCACCTCGAGCTAATGACACAAACTTGATCGGTTGGCAATTTGACAACGAATTCAATGTAAACCAGGACTTTCTTTCGCAGTACCTTTCAATGAAGATGTCCTCTGCAGGAGAGCAACGTGCTGTGAAATTTCTTCAAGATCTTTATGGCACAATCCAAGATCTAAATAAGGCGTGGAATATCAATGCTACAAGCTTTGATGATGTAGTCAATCATCTTCATGACCATAGTCTCAATATGACAGAATACTCCATGAGTATGAACAAGTTTACTTTTATTTGGGCTACTCAATACTTTAATTTGTCTTCGGCTGCCATATGGCACTATGATTCCAACCACCTCCTCTTAGGCATGAGGTCGTCTTCACAGAACCCACAAGCCATTCGAGCTATGTTACCATATGTTGATTGGGTAGATCAACATATGTATTCTGATCTTCCTCAGATGAATGTACTTGAAGAAATCCATCAAGCAACCGGCAAACCGGTTATTGTTGGAGAGTTTTCGTTTACAGCGGTTGACTCAAATCTTCCGAATACAAAAGGAGCCCGAGCTCACAATCCAGCTACAACACAAGATGAAAGAGCTTCTCTGTTCACAAAATTTGTCACTGAGTTAGCAAAAGCCAAATTTATTGTGGGATATCACTGGTGGCAGTGGGCTGATGAGCCAGCAACTGGACGATGGCCTGATGGAGAAAATTCAAACTGTGAGTTGATGCAATAGATATCAATTCTTGTATAACTAATGCAGTATGTTGCTCTAACGACAGTGCAATACATGTAACATTACTGTGCTCTAGATGGTCTTGTTCATATTGATGATGATGAATATCATGTGCTTACTAACGAGATGACCAGAACAAACAAAGCTGTCCAAGACCTGCACAAGTCAGTGCATTGATTCCTATTTATTATACAGACATACTCTTTTCGTAGCAGTTGGTCTGAGCCTGTTTCCATTTTTTGGTTTGTATGTCTTGCCAGTTTAGGATGTGTATGCACTGTTTATCAAAGTAAGTGAACACCAAATAGCATTTTTCATAATGATTTTACCTGAAAATTGGTAGTCAGCAGACACAAATGGTGCTTGAGAGTACAGTATGTACAGAGTTGTGCTCTGATTAGGTGTGTGTGTGTGGGTTGTGTGTGTGGGTTGTGTGTGTGTGCATGTGTGTGTGTGTGTGTGTGTGTGTGTGTGTGTGTGTGTGTGTTGGTCGTGTGACTTTCAGGAATCTACTGTTTGCAGACAACTGTGCTCTTGTTGCTCACTCAGCAGATGACATATAACACATGGTCAATTGTTTTCATGATGCCTTGAAGATGTCCTCCTTTTTCTTATCTTGGAAGTGTTCTTTCAGACAATTGCACTGCTGAAAAAGACATAACAGCTCGGTTACAAAAAGCAGGTGGGGCTTATGGTGCTTTACAGAAGAGACTTTGGAGTTAACGAGGAATACAAATGAGTACGAAAGTACAGATTTACAAAGCAGATGTGCTTTCAACTTTCATGTATGGGTCCCAGATGGACCTTATACCAGAAGACATTGAAGAACTGGAAAATTTATCTCAGCTGTCTTCGGCCGTATTTTGAGAATACATTGGACAGAGAGGGTATCCAATATTGAAGTCCTGAGAAGTGCTGGTATGAGTGGGGTAGAATGTATGCTGATGAAGCAGAAGTTGAAATGGATTGACCACATAGTCAGAATGGATGACAGAAGACTGCCAAAGCAATTAAGTTCTTTAGGTCAACTGCTCCATGCACCAAGACCAAAGTTAGGTACAAAGACAAGATTTGGCATCATTTGCGAAAAGTCAACATCTCTCCAACAAACTCGGAATTCGTAGCTTCTGAGCATTCTACTTGGATAGACAAAATCATGTGTGGTCTAAGAAGTTTTGAAACAGAGAGCGTGAAGAAAATTAGAAAATTGAGAGTCAATGCGTCATGAAATCCTTACTGGATTCACCACAAGTCAACATATACATGTATGTCATTCTCTGTCAGTCTGTTTGTCTGCCAATACATACCTTTCCAACATTAGAACAGCAATGACACGTTTCTAAATCACAAATTCTTTATCAACTGACAACAGGCTATTCCACAAGACTGTGACTGTAATTCCTTGCTTGATGAAAGATACAACAGTCTTGGACAGCAGCTGTCCTCCATTTCACATCACATGGCATTTCCAATATTTTACAGGTTTGCCCAAATATTTGCTCTACTGCTCTGACTCATGCCAGCTGAACCACCATGTTATCATTGCTCTAATGCTGCCTTACTCTTTAGTTAAGGTCAGAGATAAACTTCACAGGACTATGGGATTCATTAATCAACTGTAGTTGGCGCTGATTAAACACATGTTGTATGAGTTGTGTGTGGAATCGATTTGTTACCTTGGAATTTTACATTTCTGAGTAAATTGGTAAAACTTGTACACTCTGTATCCAACATGACTGAACTGAACAAACCTGTAGTAGCCTGCCACAGTTCCTGTAAATTAGATGTGAAAGCACATACGATATTGTATAAATATTTGGATGTGCAGTACGAGTCAATTCAGCTAAATGAATGATTGTGGTGGAACACAGGTACGCTTGCAAACCAAACTGAACGTATATTGTGCTGTTGTCATCTCACCATTGCTATATGGTTTCGGAACATGGACGTTATATCACAGGCATGTCAAAAGTTGAGACTGTTTTCACATGAAGTGTCTGCACAAGGTTGCTGGTATCAGATGGCAAGACTTGATTCCTAATACGGAAGTTCCTAGAATCTGCAACATGAATGCTAACGAGACATTCCTTCTATGAGCACGATTTCATTGGTCAGGGCACTTGGTTTGTTCGAATGATGACAGAATACTGAAGGCTGTGTTCTACGGACAACTGAAAGAGGGAGCACGTTTACAGGGAGGTCAAAAGAAAAGATTCGAATCTTGCAACTACCATTGCAGCACCCAATATACCTGTCGCATCTATGGTTGTGTATGTGAATTACCATAGGGGTATTTCGACACGGACAAAGCCATAAATTATATTTGTCAAAATCGAGAACTTAGTCCGTCATCACAATCATCATCTGAAGTATGAAATGGAATGTGACTTGGTTTGTTAGTCCACTGTTGCAAAACATGCACACGCCTGTCACAATGTCATTGTCTCATCTCATTGTCTAATTGGCTCTGTCTGATCATATGTAGGATGAGGTCCTACCACATTATCAACTGCTCATTTACTACTGTAACATTAAATGTACATTGTGCTTGCAATGCGTCATCTTCTGAACTTTTCCAAAACCATCATGAACTGAGACATCACTGAGTTCATAATCTGTCTTGTAGCTCATCTTTCCTCTTTCCTTTAATTAAGTAGCAGCTGCACCATCTACTTTGGGTAATCCAGATCAGTGGAACAGTCTATAGGTTGGCAAAGTAAGTATCATACTCACTCAAGCAATCTCCATATTTGAGAATGGCTAACACCTATGGTAAAGCATAAAATGGAACTTTACTCATTGACACCTTGAGGTGACAATGAGCGGAAGTGATTCACCAAGTAACATTCCATGCTGCTGCACTATCCAACTCTTTAGAATTTGATACCATGAACCTAATTATGGCCAACATGTGGTGTAAAGGCAGAAGGGAACAAAAACAAATCATTCCTAGAGACACAAAATCTGGCAGAAGGTCTGTTTTACCAGAACCAATTAGAACATCAAAGTGTGAAAATGTAGAGACTTGCACAGAAAGTTAAGGATAAGACATTACTTGATCTCTGTGGCTTACTCAAGTACATAAGTACAGCACTCAAGCATACAATCTCTTCAGACGATAGACATTGAGTATAGACATTTGAATTTTAT
The DNA here is from genome assembly GCF_963422355.1 of Corticium candelabrum. NCBI lineage: Eukaryota > Metazoa > Porifera > Homoscleromorpha > Homosclerophorida > Plakinidae > Corticium > Corticium candelabrum. The sequence goes on from NC_085105.1 coordinate 4,731,673, forward strand.
TTAATTAATCCAGTATTCCAACCAAAGTACATTCCTAGTAGATTATGTAGGACATCTACATCATGTCCATGGATAAAATGTGGAATGCATGAGAGTGCCCACTACAGAGAAAGTCACAAAGTACAAACCAACCAAGCAGCGACATAGTTGAGAGTGAGTAAATTCCTTCCCATCCAAATCCATTACATGACCAGCAAACCAGTAGAAGCCTGGAGTAGAAGAACAGATAAGTCGAGTGATAACCTAAATAAAAAATTATCACATGACCCACAAAAATTGTTAACAAAATAGTACAAAGTAACCTGCACGTGCATCGATGTGGTTCCAACTAATAGCAAAAATGCAAGATGAACCACAAATGGAAGAGCAGTCACTGACCATACACCCCTGAAACGGACCACCATCACGCTCAGACAATGTGTTGTGATTAATATAAACATGAATACCCATTATAACATTTCTTTCTGATGTGAAAATCAGGATTAAACTGTCTCTCTAGTGCTGACTTGAAGTAAACAACGACATAAATAGTTGACAGTACAACAACTGGACTTGCCAAGAAAAAATTAGGTAACTGCTTCAGTTCATAGTATCGAAACAGTCCCACATTCCAGTATTGTTTTTGTATAAATGAGTACATAAGTGGAATATAGTCATAACACCATGGTCTGTCACTTCCACGGGTGCAGAACTGAAAATATCCATAAACTTGAAATGCGAGGAATGGTAATAACGTAATAAAACATTGAATAGCACATACAAGTATGTGCAAAATCGTATTCTTCAGACATTGTCGTTGATTCCATAGCCGGGAAATACATGAATACGCAATAAAGCCACAATTGACAATCCCGTTTGAACGAGCAGCACTGGAGAGTGCAAAACACAGTGATGATAGCCAAAGTCTTCCAGTCAACAACAGCCACAAACCAACGAATGTGCAGAACGAAAACAAAATTTCAGAGTACATGACAGACATAAATACAGATGCTGGACTGACACAAAACAAAATGCTCGATATCATTGCCACTCTTTTCGTTCCACAAACGATATAGACAACGTGATAGAGTGCAACCACAGTCAGAACAAACAGACAGAGATTGAGAAGAAACGCTGAAAATAGAATAGACACTCTCAAATTAAAATTGCACAATCGACGGACAGGAAGCGAAACTGACTCTTCCAGTACTCGACACAATCCGGGAAGCAACGGGAAAAAAGCCATCGTCTGTTCGTACTGATAGCCTTCTTCGGCAATTGATATAAAATACTCTCCATCCCACTTCAAGTTGGCACACAACACAAAAGTGAGAGTGTTGCATACTTTGTAGCTTTCTGAAGTTTGTGTCAGGCATCTTTCAGTTGATGTGTCGTAATCAGACAATATAGAGCGACCAACAATCTGATAATTAGTGAAAGAAATGTAAATTATGCCTGTTTTAGTGTAGATTGAAATAGACGAGAGACAATTTGTTATACCTGAATTAAAATTACGACGAACCTGCTAAGCAAAGATATGAACACAAGCTGAGTTTCATCTCGAAAAGTACTAGCCATGTCCCGGATAAACTCGTGTATCCGGATCTCCCGGTGCGCAAACAAAAATGAGAGTTGTACAGTACAGTACATGTATTCGCGTTGTAGAATAAGAAAAGGGATGCTTTACTACTGGGCATTAGAAAGACATACTCGTTGCGACGTTAGCGAAGGTTTACAAGAATAGCAATACATTTCTATTAAATGATTAATTAAAATTTTAAAAGAAATTTTAGAAATGCGCAAGATTGCTTTGCTTTGTAATTAATTAAGTGCATGTGCTGTAGAAATTTCAAAGTATAGAAGATGTCATGAACACATTTAATCAAATCCAATAGTTAATTTTGGGTAACCAGGGGCGTATGTAAGCATGTTTCCGCGTTTCCCGGAAACCCCCTCTTAGATAGGTGTGTTCGATAATTTTGGGGCTAACTACGTTAATTGTGAGAGATCCTTCTAAGCAAAAGCCATTGATCAAGGATCTTGTACAGTCTATAAGGGTGACTTACTTGGCAGCAACAAAGACACAGAACTAAGACCTTGGGAGTGCATGCATTCTCAAATGAAAAACTACCAGACACTCCACAAGTAACGCTTCTTCTTGCAAGAAAATATGCCAGTTTCCAAATACTCACTGATCCTCAGCTGCTGTGTAGACTACTTGGGACAACATGTGAGTGCGAAAGAAGCTCTTTAATTAATAAGCCGACACAAGAGGTACATGCGGTCGGTAGACCATTCAGTCGGTCGAACAATCAAAGGTATATGCTAGGCGCAATTTACTAGCGCATGTGGCCGAAATGTTTCTTTAAGAACATGGCAATTGGCACTAATTATTCATTGCGATCGAAAATAGACGTAGATGAGGTTGTTGATATTTTTACTCGTAAGCAATGCAAACAACTTGCTCTTACACTTTGAGGTACAAAAGGAAGGTTAAGGTTTGTTACCCGGTCCTGTCTAAAAAGTGATAAATGTATAATAATAACGTAAGATATGGTACCATGACCACTTAAAGTACTGAAAGGTATAATAGACTTATTGTTCAAAAGCAGAATTGTTTTGGTAGTGTCCTGATAGCCACGCTGCCAGTTTCTTGATTTAATTACATATATACAGTGTGTGTGTGTGTGTGTGTGTGTGTGTGTGTGTGTGTGTGTGTGTGTGTGTGTGTGTGTGTGTGTGTGTGTGTGTGTGTGTGTGTGTGTGTGTGTGTGTGTGTGTGTGTGTGTGTGTGTGTGTACTCATAGTGATAGGTGTAATTGTGTGGACAGTGGGTATCTATAATTATTACTTGGAATCCCCTCTGACTGAGTGTCTATTTACGCCCCTGGTAACGTAGCTTGTTTCGTCTTATGCTTTAGTACTCTTGAAAGATCTCAACAGTAGACCCCGCTCTACTTAGCACCGCATAGAACGACAGCTGGTTACTGGCAATGTGCACCTAATTAATTACTAAGCTCGTAGTTATACTGTAGTGTATGACACTTAATTAGATTAGACATAGCACTATTTGGTTAGTACGTTAGTGAGCGTTTAGAGTGTGTAATAACAAGTGAGTCTCTAACTAATCGAGCCTGTGTCCACCGAGCAAACATAAAATTGGCGACGAGGATGGCGCAGAGCCACACAAAGTATGGACATTTGGAACCACTCCAACCAAGTGACAAGATTGATGAATATCACCAACGCTTTCTGCTCTATTGTACCGCCAACATCGTCGACGCGGACAAAATGAAATCAATATTCCTCACGACAGTCGGAGGAACAAAGTACTCAATATTATCGAACCTCGTCAGTCCGGCTAAACCACAAGATAAGACCCTCGACGAACTCATCACATTGCTGAAGAATCAGTACGAACCGAGGAAGATAGTCATTGCCGAAAGGTTCAAATTTTATAAGAGACAGCAGAAAGAGGGCGAATCAATTGCAAATTACCTTGCAGAATTGCGCCGCTTAGCAAAAGATTGCGAATTCGCAGACAGCCTGAACACAGCGTTAAGCGATCAATTGGTGTGCGGTCTCCGACATGGAGCGGTTTCACACTGGTGGTTAGACCGTGGTAAAGTTCGGTTAAGTTAGGTTACTAAGGTCAGTGTGAAACCAAGTATGGTTAAGTTTGGTTAACTTCGGTTAGATCGTGGTTAGAGCGTGGTTAGCGTAACCAACCTCCAGACCATGGTTAGCGTTGGGTTAGACTCGGTTAAGAGATCGCGCTTGCGCAATAGGTCATAGTACTGTGTACTAGCTAGAAGCCTTGAGAATGCCAACTTCGTTTCGTGGCAATGCGGCTACCTTCTTTCTGCTAATGGTTTCGCGGTTAGACGTTAGGGCTCAGAAAAGGAGGCGTCAGAGGAGGCTCGTTCGCCGTCGGCAACGAGGGGTCCTTCTCGTTTTACTCTGTTTACTCCAGTGTGTTCTAAAAGTGGTAGCTAGAATGCGTCCCACCGGTCGAACATTATGGATCAAACCGAGAGAATCAAGGTGGTGGGACAGAATGCTTGCGGAAGCATCAGATACTGATTGGAGAGAGAATTTCAGGATGTCAAGAGGAACTTTCATGAGGTTTGGATATTGTTCTAGAATAGCTAGTTAACTGATAACCTCAATTTCTTCTATTGTGTGTAGTCTGTGCAATGATATACGACATCTGATCACGAAGAAGTCCACCCACTTGAGAGTCCCTATATCGCCAGAGAAGAGACTAGCCTTGACTTTATACAGGTTGGCTGGCAGTGAATATTATAGGACTGTCTCAAACTTGTTTGGCGTTGGTGTGTCAACTGCTAGCACTATTTCCAATGAAGTATGTCAGGCAATCGTTTCCCACTTGAGTGGTCAGTATGTCCAGATGCCACAAGGAGATCGCTTGAAGAAAGTCATTGAACGGTTCAGAAATATTGGTCATGGGTTCCCTCAAATTGGTGGAGCAGTAGATGGGTCACACATACCTATTAAAAGTCCACCTCTCAATCCAGCCTGTTATATCAATCGTAAAGGGTTTCACTCAATTATACTTCAAGCTGTGGTAGATTCATTTCTTTACTTCAACGATATCTGTATTGGCTGGCCAGGACGAGTCCACGATGCTCGTGTTCTTGCTAACAGTCACCTCTTTGCAGTTGCTGAACGTGCTGGAACAGCCTTTCCTGGAAGTGAGACTGTTGTCTGTAATGGTGCTCGAATACCTGTTTTAATTCTGGGAGATCCAGCCTACCCTTTGAAAAGTTGGCTAATGAAAGCATATCCCGAGAGCGCCAATATGAGGGAGTCTGAAAAAAGTTTCAACTACAAACTGAGTTGTGCTCGAATCGCAGTGGAAAGGGCATTTGGGCTACTCAAAGGTAGGTGGCGAATTCTGTTAAATCAGCAAGAGACTGACATCAACAACGTTCAAGTAGTCGTTATTGCTTGCTGTACCTTACATAACTATTGTTTGGCACACAATGAAATCAACGATGACTACAGTGAAACTGAAACAATATGTGATCTTGAATCAGGATTGGCAGCTATTGGAAGGAGAGATATGGCGGCACCAGCAATCCGAGATAATATCAGAGACTATTTAGATATATAGAGTTAATTAACAAGAGGGCTGTAGTAGTAGTCTCACGTTTGAGAGTTCTGTGGGGGAAGGGAGGGGAGAACATGGATGCGTGTCCAGATGTTCGAGAATGCTGAAGGGTGGATGGTTGGGAGAACAAACTCTCTCTTCCCCACCCCATGGCACTCTCAAATGTCAGGCCACGAATCCATGTGCTTCCCTCTTCTCTCCCCTCCCCCACAGAACTCTCAAACATCTGGTACACAGGAGACTACTGCAATCAGAACATGGTTACATTGTGTTATTAAAACAATCTGTTAATTAACATAGTGTTGTTAAAACAATGTGATAAAAATATTGTTAGAACAGTATTAACTAAAACAGTGTTGACCAATGTTAAAATATTGCTAGAACAGTATTAATAAGAACATTGTGTTGTTAAGAACTGTGTGTTAACAATATAGTTAGAACTAAAACTTTGTGTTGTTAGAACAGTGTGTTGAAACAGTGTGCTTTAATTTTTTTGGGAATTTTGTGCTACTGGTTTGCATTGTCAGGTTCTTCCATTTGTTGTCCTGTAAGAATTCGTAATGCATTGAGCAAGAATGCATCTCTTCGTTCAGCCTCTCTTCTCTCTCGCTCTTCTCTCTCTCTGTCAGCATCTTCCATCCTTGACATCAAATCCACGATCTTTTCCCCAAATTGAGTAAGTTCATTCACAACTCTATCAAGGCCACTGCTTTCTTGTCTTTTTCGTATTTTGGGTGCACTAGGAGGTGCACTAGGAGGTGCACTAGGAGGGGTATGGTGCCTACTAGAACTGGCAGGTGTTTCAGAGAAGCATGGGCTTTGGTCACTGCAATCTGGAGGTGTACCACTGCTATTTCCGGATACACATTCAGCTCCTGTTTGAGTAGAGTCGTACGGAGAGGCAACTAAGGAAGAGGACAATAATGTACAGATACCATCAGAAGACTCGTATACATTAGTAGGTGACACAGATGGACAGTCACCTAACACCATGTCCATAGCATCATAGTACGCAAAATCACTTGTTGTATTTCCTTCTCCACTTCTTCTTACTCGATCCTTGACCAGTCTGTAATCTTTTTTTAGATTATTTATTTTTTCTTTGCACTGCTCTGGTGTTCTGATGAACTTATGTTTGGCTAGATCTTGTGATATTTCCTGCCATATTTTGCTCTTGCTACCAGGCTTTGAGCGGTTTCACACTGGTGGTTAGACCGTGGTAAAGTTCGGTTAAGTTAGGTTAGCTAACTCAAGTTAACCAAGATAGGTTGCGGCAACCAACGTGGTTTCACACTGTCTCGGAAATGGTCATGCGCGCTACTGCATCACTATGCATTACTAGGCACTTATAATACCTTGTACCTAACCCGGATAATGGCGGGAAGCTACCGAACTGGCGATACGTTTCGGCACTATCAAGCCTTGGGTCAACTCACCGTTGATAGCCAGGAGCCTCTACAAACTGCAGAGACAACTGATCAGTATCCCCTAGGCTGGAATCCGTCTGGAGCCAGTCAAGAAACCAGTCAAGAACAGGAAGCCAGTCAAGAGCAAACTGACCATCAAATTGATCAACGTGTAGAAAATTCTGGAAGACAAGGAAGAAAGAGAAAGTCTCGTCAATTTTCTTATGAAGAAACGACGTGCCTCATCAACCTGTGGTCACACTCGCGAATACAGAATCTCCTGACAAGGCCTACAGCAGAAGGTCCTAGCAGAACGAGACCTGACACTGGAAAAGGCACTGTCGCTAACTCAAGCGCACGAAACCGCGAGACATGAACTGAAATTGTTGCGAGGAGAACCGCAATCAAGTCGACAAACATACCAAGCAGCGGAGACAACGTTTACCGTGCAAGCATCCGGAGGTAGGCGGTTCACTCCCAGGGATAGCACAGCTAGAGAGCGTGTTTGCCATCGTTGTGACGGACGCAATCACGACTCTGAAAAGTGTTGGTACAAGAGCGCCACTTGCCGGGTTTGCAACGTTAGAGGTCATATCGCCAAAGCTTGCAGGAAACGGAAGCAATCTGGCCAGAAGTATCGAGCGAGTTACGTCTCGGAATTTCAGAACCGCAAGCAAGCCACGAAGTCGACGAAATCCAGACACCAACCGAACCAAGTCGAAGAAGACGACGAGGTGAGTATGATATATACTCTGACAGACAAACAGAACGCACCTAAAGTCACCGTGGAAATTGCGGGGGCGTTAGTGACAATGGAAGTCGATACCGGGGCATCTATGACTGTGATACCTGCGTACATATACAAACGTTTTCTGACTCACGTGAAGTTACAGAAGAGTAGAGTCAAACTTCAGACATACTCCGGAGAACCACTGACGGTAAGGGGGGAAGCTTACGTTCCAATCCGTTACGGCAACCAGACCGCACGTGAGAAAATGGTAGTTGTTGAAGTTCAAAACAAACCGGCAGTCTTGGAGCGAGACTGGCTTTCACAGATCCGACTGGATTGGCACATGTTATTTAGGGTTGACAGACCGACTAGCCCGCGGAAAACGCTGGGTACCGATTATACTAAGAGATACCCCCAATTGTTTGACAAGGGAATTGGAACACTGAACGGATTCGAAGCACGCATTACACTAAGAAAGGATGCAGTGCCGAAGTTCCATAGACCGCGACCGGTACCCCACGCCCTACACAGTAAAGTAGACGAAGAACTGGACCGTTTGCAACAGGAGGGAATAATTCGACAAATTAACAGAAGCGAGTGGGCATCACCTATTGTAATTGTAAGGAAGGCTGACGGGTCAATACGGGTATGTGCTGACTACAAAGTTAGTGTGAACCCTTACCTAGAGACGGAATGCTACCCAATGCCTAATCCGCAAGACCTGTTTTCAACCCTAGCAGGGGGAAGAGTCTTCACTCGTTTGGACATGAAACAGGCATACCAACAAATGAAGATTAGCCCAGACTCTCAGGCATACTTGACAATCAATGCTAGCAAGGGACTCTTTGTGTATACAAGGATGCCGTTTGAGATCACATCTGCACCTGCTATTTGGCAAAAGGCCATGGATGAAATTTTAGCAGGCATTCCAGGATGCATATGCTACTTAGATGACATACTGGTAGTAGGAGGTAGCCAGGAGGAACATGACCAGCGGTTAGACATTGTGTTGGACTGACTGAATAAGAGAGGTATTCGACTAAAAGAAGAGAAGTGCACATTCAACACTTCGGAAGTGGAGTATTTGGGACACCTAATTAGCGAGAAGGGGCTCAGACCATTGGAGAGTAAGTATGGAGCAATTAGAGAGGCTCCCCAACCACAGAATGTAACTCAATTAAAGTCATACTTGGGTTTACTCAACTACTATGGTCGATTTTTACCGCATATCTCAACTACCCTCCAACCTTTGTACAAACTACTCCAGAAGTCTACGCCATGGATTTGGAAGAAATCACAACAAAAAGCTTTTGAAAAAAGCAAAGAGAAACTATTGAATTCGAGCTGCCTAACGCATTACGATATGGCAAAACCATTATGACTCAAGTGTGACGCCTCGCCAGAAGGAATTGGGGCTTGTTTGACGCACGTTATGCCAGATGGAACTGAACAACCGATTGTATTCACATCCAGAACATTGTCTTCAACTGAAAGAGGTTATGCACAGTTGGAAAGGGAAGCCTTAGCTCTTATCAACGGTGTACGACAGTTCCACAAGTATTTGATCGGACGTAAACTTACACTAGTGACAGACCATAGACCTTTACTTAAAATATTAGGACCGAAACAAGGGATCCCGACTTTGGCAGCTGCTAGATTGCAGCGTTGGGCAATAGTACTGAGTGCGTATGATTACGATTTAGAGTTTACTCCCGGAATACACAATCAAGAAGCGGACATGCTGTCCAGACTTCCACTGCCTGTGGAAGCGATCGATCCTAACAAAATTACGTACCATATAAATTACTTGGACACTTTGCCAGTTACAGCAGACCAAGTGAAACAAGGGATGGCTAACCAATGGGTCGCCTGAACTACACAGTTATGCCAAGAGGTCAACCGAGTTATCTATTACCGAGGGATGTCTAATATATGGAGGAAGAGTAGTGATTCCATATTCACTACAAAAACAAGTATTGTCTGAACTACACACAGGACATATAGGAATGGTGCGAATGAAGGCGACGGCTAGAAGTTTTGTGTGGTGGCCTGTCTTGGACAGGGATGTTGAGAGTATAGTCAGATCATGTTCCACGTGTCAGGAACAACGGAATAAACCTGCAAGTTCAACCCAACTCATCCTTGGATATACCGGGAAGGTCCTTGGGAATGTGTCCACGCAGACTTTGCGGAGTACGGAGGAAGACACTACTTATTGTTAGTAGATGCGTTTTCAAAGTGGCCAGAGGTCCATGAATTACGCAAGAATACTACTGCTTGCCAGACAGTAGAATGTATGAGAAGAACATTTGCAACTCATGGAATACCATATTGTATGGTAACTGACAATGGACCTCAATTCCTATCAGAGGAGTTTAGTAATTCATGTGCTCAAATGGCATCCACCATCAACGTACCCCACCATATCATCCATCCACGAATGGACAGGTGGAGAGGATGGTACAGGAATTAAAGAAGAGCTTGAAGCCTAAGCCATCAGAGTGAACATGGAGTCACCAAGTGTCATTGTTCTTACTTCATTATCGGACTACCCCACACGGGACGAGTGGAAAGACTCCAGCTGAGTTGCTGATGAAACGTTCTCTTAGGACGAGACTGAGCCTGTTGAAACTCGGAAGCTGGAAAAAGATACGAGATCATCAAAGAGAAGAATTTAACCAGGCTACAACCAATGTAAGAGAAATGGGTCCAGGAGGCACTGTTTCTGTCTGGAATCCAAGAAGGGATGGTCGAAGTAAATGGATCGCAGGAAGAGTGACACAACAACTGGGACCAACATCTTAATTGGTAAATGTAGACGGACACATAAGATACGTGCATATTGATCACTTGATAACAAGAGATGCGACCAAGACACAAGTGATTCTGCCAGAAGAACCGGATATCTTGCCAGCTACAGTTGTACCAGATTCATCAGGACCCGTGTTAGAAGATCCTACACTTCCAGCAAGTACACTTACACCTACGGAGACTACAGATGAGGAGCATGTCATGAGGAAATCCACTGAGACTAAAATCCAGTCACAGACAATGGAGCAACTGAACCTCAGAAGGAAATCAGTCAAAGGAGATATCCAACTCGAGAGAACAGACAGCTACCTCTCAGGTATCGAAAAAACTAAAAGGAGAGGAGTGTAGTGTATGACACTTAATTAGATTAGACCTAGCTGGTATGGTATGTAGTAATTAGACATAGCACTATTTGGTTAGTACGTTAGTGAGCGTTGTAGAGTGTGTAATAACAAGTGAGTCTAACTAATCGAGCCTGTGTCCACCGAACAAACACAAAATATACCAGATTATCTAAAACGATGACGTAGTTACACATAATTCCTGCCCTTTCTATATGTTGGAAAGTCAATAAACTGGTCAACGTCGATCTACTGGAGCAAGGAAGACCCTGGCCAACTTCATAGGAATCTGATCAAAAATAGTAGACTGCATGAGGCTCACAATATGTTGACTATTCAAATCAAGGAGTCCCTATACGTCTCTGCATGTAGTGCGAGCTCACACTTAAGCGGATGGCGATCAAATGACTTAGACCGTAAATGTTATCACCATGCAGACAGATCGCTATCCACTTGAAGTTTCATGCTTACACGACACCAAGGACCGCTTTGCAGGTTAGTGATAGTACTCCAGACTTGAACGATCGATCTGCGTAGTAGGTATATGCGTATTGAGTAATAGCAAACCTTATTTACCACTAAAAGTGACAAAGAGAATTTGAGAAAGCCGTACAGTACCAATTAATATACAGAAGTTTTAACGTCTGTGTATTGCTTCTGCAACGTTTTAGCAAACAATTAATGTAAGTAATTGCAAAGTATACGGGATGATCTCAAATGACAGACTTTTTATCTTGTCCAGCGTTTAGTATGTGTTCTCTAGCTCTATAGAAACTCTTTCAAGCCTTTGCGTGGTTCTCATATCTCAAAAATTTGAAAAGAACTACGTGAAAGATTGAAAGAGTTTCTGGAGACCTCGGTGACATGCAGCCATTGGCTGCTGCGTTTTAGACACGCCTTGAGGACTCTATACTGCGAAGTCTCCGGCCATTTTCCTTGGCAGAGATGTCTGCGCTGCTTGCAGTCATCATCCTTCACGGTCAGATAGAAATTTATAGTATTCATGCTGATGCGACATGAAATATATCTGACTGGTACTTCACTGTGCATAGTAAGATGAGGAAAACTTACAATTGAGAGGGCTGGAGTATACTATAGCGCTAGCTCATACAGGATCGAAAACTATTATAGCAAGATCAAGCACGACGATGTCCAATAAGAATTGGTGACTTGGTTCTATTGTACGATCTGCGAAGAAAACAAGTCTATATGCATAGTAGAACTACGTCAAAGGCGAAGAAACCTCTTTTGAAGGGGGTTTTGTATTTTGATTGTATTTGCATTTTAATTGTACTTGGACTTTGATTGGATTTGGATTTTGATTGGATTTGGATTTTGATTGTATTTGTATTTTGATTATATTTGGATTTTGATTGTATTTGGATTTTGATTGTATTTGGATTTTGATTGTATTTGGATTTTAATTGTATTTGGATTTTGATTGTATTTGGATTTTGATTATATTTGGATTTTGATTGTATTTGTATTTTTGATTGTATTTGCATTTTGATTATATTTGGATTTGGATTGGATTTTGATTGTATTTGGATTTTAATTGTATTTGTATTTTGATTGTATTTTGATTGTATTTGTATTTTGATTATATTTGGATTTTGATTGGATTTTGATTGTATTTGGATTTTAATTGTATTTGCATTTTGATTGTATTTTGATTGTATTTGTATTTTGATTGGATTTGGATTTTGATTGGATTTGTATTTTGATTGGATTTGTATTTTGATTATATTTGGATTTTGATTGTATTTGGATTTTGATTGGATTTGGATTTTAATTGTATTTGTATTTTGATTGTATTTGTATTTTGATTGTATTTGGATTTTGATTGTATTTGGATTTTGATTGTATTTGGATTTTGATTGTATTTGGATTTTGATTGTATTTGGATTTTGATTGGATTTTGATTGTATTTGGATTTTGATTGTATTTGTATTTTGATTGTATTGGGATTTTGATTGTATTTGGATTTTGATTGTATTTTGATTGTATTTGGATTTTGATTGTATTTGTATTTTGATTGTATTTGATTGTATTTGGATTGTATTTGGATTTTAATTGTATTTGTATTTTGATTGTATTTGTATTTTGATTGTATTTGTATTTTGATTATATTTGGATTTTGATTGTATTTGTATTTTGATTGTATTTGTATTTTGATTGTATTTGTATTTTGATTGTATTTGGATTTTAATTGTATTTGGATTTTGATTGTATTTGGATTTTGATTATATTTGTATTTTGATTGTATTTGTATTTTGATTGTATTTGGATTTTAATTGTATTTGGATTTTGATTGTATTTGGATTTTGATTGTATTTGTATTTTGATTGTATTTGTATTTTGATTGTATTTGTATTTTAATTGTATTTGTATTTTGATTGTATTTGGATTTTGATTGTATTTGGATTTTGATTGTATTTGGATTTTGATTGTATTTGGATTTTGATTGGATTTTGATTGTATTTGGATTTTGATTGTATTTGTATTTTGATTGTATTGGGATTTTGATTGTATTTGGATTTTGATTGTATTTTGATTGTATTTGGATTTTGATTGTATTTGTATTTGGATTGTATTTGGATTTTAATTGTATTTGTATTTTGATTGTATTTGTATTTTGATTATATTTGGATTTTGATTGTATTTGGATTTTGATTGTATTTGGATTTTGATTGTATTTGGATTTTGATTGTATTTGGATTTTGATTGTATTTGGATTTTGATTGGATTTTGATTGTATTTGGATTTTGATTGTATTTGTATTTTGATTGTATTTGGATTTTGATTGTATTTGGATTTTGATTGTATTTTGATTGTATTTGGATTTTGATTGTATTTGTATTTTGATTGTATTTGGATTTTGATTGTATTTGGATTGTATTTGGATTGTATTTGGATTTTAATTGTATTTGTATTTTGATTGTATTTGTATTTTGATTGTATTTGTATTTTGATTATATTTGGATTTTGATTGTATTTGTATTTTGATTGTATTTGTATTTTGATTGTATTTGTATTTTGATTGTATTTGGATTTTAATTGTATTTGGATTTTGATTGTATTTGGATTTTGATTATATTTGTATTTTGATTGTATTTGTATTTTGATTGTATTTGGATTTTAATTGTATTTGGATTTTGATTGTATTTGGATTTTGATTGTATTTGTATTTTGATTGTATTTGTATTTTGATTGTATTTGTATTTTAATTGTATTTGTATTTTGATTGTATTTGGATTTTGATTGTATTTGGATTTTGATTGTATTTGGATTTTGATTGTATTTGGATTTTGATTGGATTTTGATTGTATTTGGATTTTGATTGTATTTGTATTTTGATTGTATTGGGATTTTGATTGTATTTGGATTTTGATTGTATTTTGATTGTATTTGGATTTTGATTGTATTTGTATTTGGATTGTATTTGGATTTTAATTGTATTTGTATTTTGATTGTATTTGTATTTTGATTGTATTTGTATTTTGATTATATTTGGATTTTGATTGTATTTGGATTTTGATTGTATTTGTATTTGGATTGTATTTGGATTTTAATTGTATTTGTATTTTGATTGTATTTGTATTTTGATTGTATTTGTATTTTGATTATATTTGGATTTTGATTGTATTTGTATTTTGATTGTATTTGTATTTTGATTGTATTTGTATTTTGATTATATTTGGATTTTGATTGTATTTGTATTTTGATTGTATTTGTATTTTGATTGTATTTGTATTTTAATTGTATTTGGATTTTGATTGTATTTGGATTTTGATTGTAACTGAAAGTGGTTGGTTTGTATTGAATAAATTAATCTGTAACAGAAGTAGCCAGAGCAGCTATCATGCACACAAATGATCACGACAATGTGTATCAAGCGAGTCAACTGCAACACCATCAAACAATATTTCTACTTTTAAGCAACAAACTTCCAAAGCATTTTCTTCGATCATCGTCCTCTGAAACGAAGTCCCATTACATAGCATCCAGTGTTGGAGGGGCGTGCTCCCAATAAGGACATTGAAGGGGCATCGAACGCTCCCCAGTTCCGCCACCCCTGTGTAACGTAGAGTACATGTACATCTAACAAGATTTTATGATCACGTCGGTCGTCCGTAGGGTCATTCGTTCGTCCCTAGAGACTAGACCTTTCCACAGATTCTCACAAAAGACATTAAATTAACTAATTGACTAGATAGGGAGATAATGAGAGGTCACGCGCGTGAGTAAAGGCTGCGTTCGATGGAAATCGGAGTATACACGTACAATACTGTAGTGCACTACTTGCAGTTCTTACCAAGCCCTCTCGCGCTGTCGTGCCTTCTTTCCTCAGTATAGGATGGCGACGACGCTTAATTAATTTTAAAATGGTTGCAATAACTATTGTGACTCTTTTTTGCGAATGCAGTAGACAGGCACTAAACTAGAAGAGAGGCTTAACAGGCACGCGTGACCCCCTTCCTGTTGCCATCAAGTCGAAATTTCGACGACACCGCGCAAAGGAGATCAGACCTTCGAGGCTGATGCTGCAATAGTGTGGGAAATTTCATAAAATGGATTCTTAGGGACTCACATAGATATTTGAGTCTAAATTGACGATATAAATACGTAAAAATGCAGCTCCAGGTTATCATTAATATTAATATTAATTAATTTCCAGTAAACATGAATTAGTAGTCAAACAACAACAAACACGCTGATGGCAGACAAACTCTAGTTACACATACCGATAGCTTAGTTATGATTAGTGCTTACCAAACAGTATACAGTGTATTCGCCAAGCAACAAATTATTGTAAGTCTAGATATTCGCAACAGCCAAGAGTGAGACTCAATTTCAAAAATCTTGCGGCCTAATTAATCTAAACATATGTTTCATAGTAGATCGCCGTCCGAATGTCGTCTTTGGTAGCAACAGCAGCAGCATCTGCTTCGGCCGTTCCAGTCGTTTTTTCAATCGAATATTTACCTTTCCTACCACATTTTTTCTTCAAGTACTCATCTAGAAAGAGAATCACGGACACTACGACAGAGATAGAACCAGACAGAAGAAATCCAGGCGTATAGCTGCCCACTAGATCGTGCAATCCTCCTTCAATAACAAAAGGTATACGTAGTTACTCGATGCTGGATATAGATTCTGATATACAAGTACGTCTCACCGCCTATAGCCGTTCCAAGCGACCCAAAGGCCATTGCAAAGGACTGCAATCCGAATGCGTCGCATGCGTCGTTTACATCGATCATTTGCGACGTCAGTGGAACAAGATATACTAGAGACACGTAGCCGAAACAGACTCCTTGTATGATCATGTAAACGATGAGATGCTGATAGGATTGATAGAAGGGAAACAGCAATGAAGAAAGGCCACCGACCGCAATGAGAAGTTGAACCAAAAACATCTTACGCTTTATTCGCAGACCTATCAAGCCAGTGGCAATGCTAGAAAAAGCGGCCGTTACCGCCATGGCGGTGAGAAGAAATCCAGATTGCTCCTCATCAACTTCCACAGTTTCTTCAGCATATTCGACCTATACATATTTGTTATGTTGTACATTGACGGTCGGTATTGATTGGCATTAGCAATTGACGACAGTACGCACTTACAATGTAAGTCATGGGAATAGTGATGGCAGTGCACTGCAGAGCTCCTATCCAACAGTAGAACGTTAGTCTCACGTTCCTCTGTAGTTTGCAGCAGTTGCCCACGCGTCTCATCGCATCTATTTTTCTACGTCGACTACCGGCAGAAGGACGAAACAGGGCAGCACAAGCGCACATGGGAACGCCGATGAGAGTAAAGAATTGCAGCATTCGACGCCAACCGTAACTTTTCATCAAAATACGAGATATTGGAGTTATGATAGCCATGCCAAGAAACCGGCCCGTCATCGCGACGGACGACGCAACAGTAAGCCATCTTTCGAAATAATGAGGTAATAACGAAAGTGACGTTGTCCACACGAATGAACAACCCACTCCGACCGGTACGCTGTACGTCAGAAAGAGCTGCCAAATGCTGTCTGAAAAGGAAGAGAGGAGAAAACCGGCAACCACAAGCGCTGTACCAACAAGCAGAACACGCTGCGGACCAAACTTTTCGATCAGACCGTTCATAATAGGACCGATAAAACAGACCAGAGACACTGACAAGGATCCAACGCATGCTGAAAGAACATGCATGCAAAACACAGTTATAGTCATAAACATCTCTGTATATTACTGTCTAGACGTGCATGCTGCACCAACAGAAAGCACAGCCACGATACTCTATTGTAAATCCATGCACGGCATTTAAAGATGGTGTACGCGTTACCGCAATACCTATCACAACTTTAGCGTTGTCGTGATCACGCGAGACGGTGGTGGTGGAGTTTAACAACATTGAACTGTTTGTCAAAGAACTGGAAGAACTCTGCGAGTAATAATCGTTGATCCCAACATAGAGAACCCCGAAGGAAGCCAGCGTCCCTCCCACGAAGAAAAGCAAGAGAGAACTTGCGCCGAGTATAATCCATGCCCACCCACCATCGACCGAATTGGTTGAAGAGAAGACGACGCAGCAGTCCATGATGTCTCCAAACTGCGCAACAAGTCACCGGACAATCTGGCTAGACGGGTTTTGTTTCTGTTTTCATTCTAGAATATGGCCACTGCCCGGATGAGAGATGAAGATCTGTTGCATACATATATATTGTAAAAATAAAAAAATGAAATTAAAAAAATTTAAGAAAATATATATATATGTACATCGTTCTAGAACGATTACTGTATACTACATTTACAATATTTGTTGTCTAGTAGTTTGATAACAACTCACCACACACAGTGCTCTATTCTAGCTGTACACACTGCGGACTTTGTCTCGCTTGTTTGTCACTGTATTACACTTACAATCAAACAAGACGGAAATACTAATCAGAGCAAAACTTCATACCTCTCCACTTCTGTCACAAGTTTGAAGTTACTATTTACTCTGTAGTCCCACTTGCTTTGATGATAGAGAATCGTTAGTTATCTGTCGATCTATACTACAACAGTAACTTGCTAGAGCTGCTGATGCCTTCAAGCAGAAGCTGATGACTTCCTGGAGTAAAATACACAGTATCTTAGCGCGATTTTTGCTAGCTACGTTGTTCCGCTTCTTCTCGAAAAATCCATCGTTTAGAAATATATAATATAGTAACATTCAAAGCGTAAACTAAAAACGACAGAGATATCGTTCTGCTGAGTGATAGTCTCATCAGACCATGCAATTTACTGCACAATAAATACTGGAAAGTCCGGTTGGTACCGGTTGCTAGATAGCTGGACTTGCTAGGTCTTGTAGTCAGGAGTGTTGTTACCGGGGGCAGCGAAGCCAAACTAGGCTCCAGACACGGATTCTATGACTCCAGAAGACTCCAAGTTAACAATGAAACTAAAAATTTAATGTGTTCCTTTCCCGGAGTCAATGATATCGTTAGAGTCTGGACTCTGTGTCACGCCAAGTACTGTACACTGTACAGGAAATATGCTATCAACGGTCTGTCTATACGAGGCTACACGGATCTGCGGAAGACCAGAGCCGTATATACAGAGACGGTCCTGGGCTCTAGGTACAGGGCAGTAGCACCCAAATTTGGCTCCAAAATTGACGACCGCCTGCAACCCTGATAGTAGCAGCATAGTGTCCGGAGCTTGTTGAGCTACGTATGTCAGTTGATGACTCGTATGTTAGCGAACACGTGGAGAATATAGCAAATCTGAATCCGTGTACTGACGCGACATCAGAGATGCTACCTACAGACGCTACATAGTGACAGAAGTGGAATCGCTAGTGATAATGGAAACACCTACGTTTCCGCCTCCGGCCGCTTTGAATTCGCGAGACTAGGAAAATGGCAACGCTGGAAAAAAGATTCCTTCACTACTGTGAAGCAACAGGTCTACACGCGAAAGACGGCGGAATTAAAGGTTCCACGTTTGTTTACTCTATGAGATAGCTAGAGCAGAGGATATACTAACGTCTCTACGACTGCCAGAAGACGAGAGGAAGAACTTCAACACTGTTATTTCCAAGTTGTAAGCGCAACGTGATTTACGAGCGTTTACAACGCTTCCATCAACGCGTCCAACAAGGTGAGTCGGTCGAGAGCTTCATCACTTCACTATATCGTCTTGCAGAACATTGTGAGTTCAAGACTCTGCATGATGAACTGGTACGTGATAGAAATTGTCGTTGGTCTCAGAGATGCAAAGCTTTCTGAATACTTCAGTTAGATGCTGCACTCACACTAGAAAAAGCAATAACAGCAGCGCGCCAAAGTGAATTAGTGAAAGCACAACAGAAATCAATGAGAACCTCGATCGTTGGCAGGAATAGCCCCAGTCCAGACTAAGAATAAACCACTGAAGAAACAAGATAGTCCAAGTACAGCAGCCTACACCTATGTGGAACAAACAATTCACGGATAAGAAACTCTAAGCAAGGGAACCTTGTGGTCGCTGTGGCAGACACCCTTCCCACAGTAGACAGACTTGCCCAGCTAGAGACGTGAAGTGCTTCAGATGTCAGAGAGTAGGAGACTTCAGATCAGTATGTAGAGCCAAGGCTGTCAGTAATATCACCTCGGAAGATATGAGGAGTCCAACTCAAGATGTTGTGTATCTCGACACCCTTTCAGAAGTGAAGAGTAAACCATGGATGGTAGAGATACTTATAGACGGCAACCCTGTTACTTTCAAATTAGACACAGGTGCAGATGTCACTGTAGTTCCGGAGAGCTCCGCAAGATACCTAAGGAAAAAATTATTGCCTTCACAGAAGCACTTGCGAGGACCAAATAATACTGCTCTTCGTGTATCAGGCCAATTCCAATGCAGTTTACGCAGAAGGGATACGGTTATCCAAGAGACCGTGTATGCAATCAAGTACCTCGATCAGCCTCTAGCTACTAGGAAGACCAGCGATTGAGAAACTCTAACTGTTGGCCAGAATCGACTGTTGATATCAAGTCATCGGATACTGACAGGGTATGAGGAAGTATTCAAGGGATTGGGCAAACTAGGAATAGCCCACCACATCGAGTTAAAAGAAGGCGCGAAACCCTGTGTTTTGTCAACACCATGATGTGTTGCAATTTCTCTTTTGCCTCGAGTGAAGAAAGAACTATGACGCATGGAAGAAATGGGAGTCATTTCTCGGATAGATACACCAACCGACTGGTGTGCAGGAATGGTCGTTTTTCCAAAGAGCAATGGAAAAATTAAAGTCTGCATCGATCTTACGAAACTAAACGAAAGTGTGAAGAGAAGTCGATATATTCTACCAGCAGTAGAGAAGCTTTGGCAAAACTAAGCAATGCAAAGATTTTTCGAAACTTGACTCAAACTCGGGTTTCTGGCAGATACCTTTGACTGAAGAGAGCGCTCCTCTAACCACGTTCATCACACCTTTCGCGTGATACCTTTTTTATCGCCTACCGTTTGGCATAGCATCAGCGCCAGAGTATTTCCAAAACATCATGTCAAAGATATCGGAGGGCCAAGACGGAACGCTATGCATGACGGACGATATCCTGGCTTAAAGTCAATGTTTGCTAGACACGGACTTCCTGAGACAATAGTATCAAATAATGGACCAAAGTATGCGTGAGATCTCTTTGCAGATTTTGCGAAACAGTATCAGTTCAGGCATATAACATCCAGCCCGAGATACTCGCAAGCTAACGGAGAGGCTGAAAGAGCAGTTGCCTATAATGACGAAGTCAATACTACAGAAGCGGACGGATCCATACTGAGCTCTCTTAGCATACAGATCAACATCACTTCGTAACGGTTATAGTTCAGCCGAACTCTTGATGAGCAGGAAGTTGAGAACCACAGTGCCAATCATCACTAAACAGTTGAAGCCAAAGTCATAGCCGAGAACTGCTATATACAAACAGAAAATGAAAGCAGACTTCGACAGACACCACAATGCTCGTGAGTTGAGTACTTTGGCTGTTGGATCACAAGTCTGGATTCCTGACTAGAAACGATACGGTACGGTGGTAGAGACAACAAACTCTCGATCATAATACCTACAAGACAACTTCGACAAAACCGCATCTGATTCCCAAAAGTGTGGATCGCCCGGTTGACACAAACTCGGAAGACTTCCAAGAACCGAGCGGACAGACGGAATCTAACGAGCAGATTTGGACAAGACTTCTGTGAAACCATCAGACACTTCTGTGAAACAAGAAACAGTTTTGCGTTCAGGACGAGTTAGTCGTTTCCCTGTTAGATTGGATCTCTAGAAGGGGAGATGTAGTAGTAGCATAGTGTCCGGTGACATGTAATGTAATTAGATTGCGGATCCCGTATGTGTAATCGGAAATAGACCAGAACGATTCTGACTGTCACGAAGTGCACAGCTGTAACCGTTATCTTACATGGTGTCAGGAGGAAAGAACCGACAACAGCATGGCAGAAGGACTGAAACCGCCTCAAGCATTCACAACCACACTGGAAGCAGCCAAAGAATGGCCACAGTGGCGGGACCATTTTACATTCTACATGACAGCAACAAAGAAGGACAAAGAAGACGAGAAAACGAAAGTCGCAATACTACTCACGGCGATGGGAGGGGAAGCCATCTCCGTCTACCGAACATTCACTTGGGCCGCAGACGGCGACGAGGACAAACTGGACTGCGTCATTAGAGCGTTCAACAACTACTCCAAGCCTAAAAGTAATGAAATCTACGAAAGATTCCTGTTCCTGCAGAGGAAACAACAACCGAATGAGCCCTTCGACAGCTTCTACACAGATTTGCTGCGCCTGGTGGAAACCTGCGGATATCACCAAGAGGAGAAAACGAAGATCATCCGGGACCAGATTGTAATCAATATCACCGCAGACAACGTCCGCGAGAAACTGTTGGCAGAATCTGACCTAACCCTAACCAAAGCTGTAGACATGTGCAGGTCAATGGAAGCGACAACCCGTTACATTGCCAGTATGACATCAACCGCCACAGCCTTGAAAGAATGCGTCACCGACGCGGCGGCGGTACACATGGTGAAAGCCATGAAGCAGCGCCCTTGCCACTACTGCGCGACAAACCACAAACCAAAAAACTGCCCAGCATGGGGAAAACAATGCAAATATTGCGGCATTATGAATCACACGGCGGAAGCATGCAAAAAGGCAGAAAAGGACAGACTAGCCCGACGACAAACAACAAAGGAGACGGCCAATGCGATATCGCCACAACGAACCACACCAGACACACCAGAGAACGAGGAGAGAGACCATTTCGCTTACTGCACCGGTACCACGACACAAACCAGTAAAACAAAGGCTAAAGTCTGGAACATAATACTGGACATAGGAGGGAGAGGTTTGAAAGCCAAAATCGACACAGGTGCAACGTGCAACATACTGCCATTCACTGCTTACCGCGTCCTCTGTGCTAGCCCTCCCACGCCAACAGAAGTTCAGCTAACAGCATACGGAGGAACAAAATTAGATGTCTGTGGGAAAACAACCATGGAGGCAACATTTCAAGGAGCCACCCACAGGATGGAATTCATCATAGTACGAGAGAACGTGGAGACGCTCATAGGATTGCCTTCCATCACTGACTTGGGACTAATACAACAGACCCTAGCAGTGGATGCAACAGGGGACACACCCACAGCTATATCAGAGTTCAAAGATGTCTTTAAAGGACTGGGACGACTACCAGGAGAGTACAGCATCAAACTAAAGACAAATGCACAACCAGTCATCCAACCAGCTAGAAGAGTTCCATTTAGGTACAGGCTGGAACTGAAGTCACAACTGGATGAAATGGAGAAACAAGGCATCATAGCCAAAGTAACAGAGGCTACTAATTGGGTCAGTCCCATAGTCCTTGTAACAAAGCCAGGTAAAGACAAACTAAGGATATGCATTGATCCAGGAGCGTTGAACAAGGCTATACAAAGGGAGCACTACCAATTGAAAACACCCGAAGAGATATTCGGCACGTTGGCAGGCTCACAATATTTCTCAACCCTAGATGCTACATCTGGTTTTCTACAGATTGCCCTAGACAAGGAAAGTAGCTACTTGACAACAGTGGCAACTCCCTTTGGGCGCTACCGGTATTGCCGACTACCTTTCGGAATCAGCTCTGCCCCAGAAGTGTTTCACAGAATAGTGACAGAATCCTTTGCAGACATACCTGGGGTACACACCTATGTGGATGACATCCTTGTATCAGGCTGTAGCGTAGAGGAGCACGACAAACGCCTTCAGATGGTCCTCGAAAGGTGTAGGGAGCTGAACCTTAGACTCAACCGATCCAAATGCCAGTTCAGAAAGACTGAATTAAAGTATCTGGGACATGTGCTTACATCAGAAGGGATAAAACCTGACCCAGAAAAAGTCGAGGCCATTGAGCAATTCCCAAAGCCACAGTCCAAGACAGATGTTTCAAGACTCCTGGGCCTGGTTACATATTTGTCGAAATTTTGTCCTACTTTGGCTGAGACAGCCAGCCCACTGCGACAGCTAACACAGCAGGAGACTGCATGGGTGTGGGACTCCGTTCACGACCGCACCCTACAGCATGTGAAAGATCTAGTGACAAAGGCCCCAGTACTACGACTTTTTGATCCAGCATTACCAGTGAGATTAACTGTGGACGCATCACAACATGGCTTGGGAGCAGCTGTTATTCAAGAGGGGCACCCAGTAGAATACGCGTCAAGAACAATGTCCAGCATACAACAGAAATATGCACAAATAGAGAAGGAAATGCTTGCCATCCAGTTTGGACTAACAAGATTCCATCAGTATGTGTATGGACAAGATGTCATAGTGGAGACTGACCACAAGCCACTACTTGGAATACTGAAAAAGCCCCTTGCTGAAGTCAGTCCTAGGCTTCAGAGAATGCGCCTACGATGTCTCAAATACAACTACACGCTAGAGCACCATTCCGGGAAAGAAATGGTCCTGGCCGATTCTCTGAGCAGAATGCCATCTACAACACCCTATACAGACTATGATGAACTAACAGAAGAGCAAATCGACTCCGTCACAGAGCAAATCATTCCCACACCACTTGGACGTGAAAGATGTACGGAAGCGACCAGACAAGACCCTACAATGCAGGCACTCATCACTTACATACACACAGGATGGCCACCTACAAGGAGGAGTGTCCCGGGTCCAATCAAACCGTACTGGAATGTGAGACACGACCTAACAGAGAAAGACGGCATTGTCCTCAAAGGAAGCCAAGCTGTCGTCCCTGTGACAATGCGCAAAACGGTGATGAACAGTATACATGAGGGACACTATGGAATAGTGAAGTGTATAGAAAGGGCCAAGACGTCAGTGTACTGGCCTGGCTACACCAATGAAATACATGACATGGTAGCGAGTTGCAGCAAATGCCAAGAAAATCGAAGCCAGAACCCAAAGCCAGACACTAAACCTCATGATGTTCCACACTACCCCTACCAGAAAGTGGGAACAGACTTGTTTGAACTACAAGGGGAACATTACCTACTTACCATCGATTACTACAGCAAATGGGTGACCATAGATCACCTCCAGTCAACGAAAGCAGCTGATGTGATAACTATCCTAGACAAGCATTTTGCCAATTTTGGAATACCAGAAACAATATTCTCGGACAACGGGCCACAATACGCCAACGAAGAATTTCGCAAGTTCTCCAGGAAGCTGGGATTTCAACACACCACATCCAGTCCAGGCTACCCAGCCAGCAATGGCCAAGCGGAAAGAGGTGTCCAAACAGTCAAGAAAATGATGGCCAAGATGTTGGAGGAGGGCCGTACAATCAATGACGCTCTAAGAGTCCTTAGGAACACACCAATAGGAGGAGACCTGCCTACTCCTGCCATCCTGCTACAGGGGAGACACCTCCGAACCCAACTAACAATAAATACTGAGACTCTGGTTCCACATAACATGGATGCAGACAAGACCAGACAAAAACTAATCGCCCACCAATCCCAATATGCGTTCTATGGAGCCACAGGAAACACAACGAACTCACCTCTGCTTCCTGATGAAAGCGTAAGGACAATGAGAGGAAAAAAATGGGTACCAGCAAAAGTCATTGGACACCACACAGAGCCCCAATCCTACATCCTCAGACTAGCAAATGGACGGACAGTGAGAAGAACTAGAACACACATAAACAGGACAACAGAAGTGTGGGATGACAACACAATGTTCGCTAAGTACACTCCGACGGGACAACAAACAAACACCAGCCTGTCAGAAGGACAACCACCAAATCAACCTGAAGAGACAAACGTACTGCCAGACACGGAGATCAGATCTCCGAATACAGAAAGCCCTCCAAAATCTGCCAAGTCCCCAACTGCACCTGCAAGTCAACCTGCAGTCAAAACAACAAGGCTGGGGAGGATCTCAAGACCACCACGACGCCTACTGGAGGACTACACTACGTAATTAGCAACCATTGCTTGACACTGCACTTTTGAGTTGAAGTCACCCAGAGACAGATAGATGACATGTAATGTAATTAGATTGCGGATCCCGTATGTGTAATCGGAAATAGACCAGAACGATTCTGACTGTCACGAAGTGCACAGCTGTAACCGTTATCTTACATCCGGGACTTGTTGAGTTATCATTAATGACCCGTATGTTAGCAAACACGTGAAGGTTCTAGTAAATCTGAATCCGTGTACTGACGCGACATTAGAGACGCTACCTAGAGACGCTACGGGCCTAGTAGAGATGGCGTTTCTTACGCAACTCCTCTCCCGTACTCTTAGTAGCTTGACCGCGCGGTGGCATATCGTTTGGCAATTGCAGAAGTGCACGCTCGTTGTGCTTTCCTGCTGTCAATAGTTTACAGCAACTGAGTGTAACTGCAGTCACACACAAAGATGACCAAATCATTACTAGGTGAGCCTTTCTATAGAGATGACGAAATTATTACTACGTGAGCCTTTCTTTAAACCAGATGACGAAATTATTACTAGGTGAGCCTTTTTTACTTAATTAAGATAATACCCCTGTCCGGCGTTAGGCAGTGCCTTCATGCGTTACGAAGGATTCTACTGACTATTCGCCAAGAGATTGCTAGAGATGTAACGAGAAACAGGCACTCAATGCAGGGCAGCTTTGGGACTGGACACCTAGGTCTCGTGCCAGCCTTCCTTGCATTGGAAGTCGAAAGGGAGAGGGACTGGCTGCGTGAGACTTCCAGTGTGTGAGTTCCTTGAAGAGGGAACTTGAACCTGAAGGTCGCGCATGTTTTGGATCCAAGAATTTGTCTCAAATCTTCAGACTAATATCGAAAACAAGGTTATTAGAATTGAGTTAACTGTACCTCTTTGTTTGTCGTTCACAATTTATGTACAGATCAGAACGCTTCGAGCAGCGGCGGCGTAGCTAAGGGGAGACATTGTCAATACCAACATAAACTTGTAATACAATTACGATTGCTCGGGTGTAGGCTGTCACTCGATCGATGTTTATGTGGTAACAGTGGTTGCGGTTGGATCTAGACGGGATGCTAATGACAGCGGCCCTTGGATAGTTGCTTTATTGGGTTGGAACTCCTACTGTTCCTTTCGACAATTGCTCAGAGATAAGAGTGTTGTCGAGGCGAGATCCCTGGTGGGCATTGACTGTTGGTAGGGGACGGTATTCGAACCCGTATCTGAACGATTGGTCGAGATAGATTGTGGAACCACATGCATGGGTGGACAGATATATTCGAGCTGGAAATGTAGGCTATATGTAGTCCAGACGGATACTGTGTCGTATCGTCTGCAAAAAGGGTAAAAATAAGAGACACATTCACACTACACGAGAAGATAGCTTGACCTATGGTATGGCCAAGAGTCTACCCAAGGGTTTAAGCCCATCCAAGGTCTCCAGAGATAGTGTATTACTCGAGTATAAGGCTTCGTATCGAAGATACCCAAATGGTCGTATACCTAGGTACTATTTACCCAAATATGGATGGGACTGGACCTATCTCCCATTGCTAACTTCGGTCTGTGTGTAGAGGTTGTATATCGTCCCTGTAACTTAAAAAACAGCTAAGACCTACACCGAACTACAATAAATCCTACCAAAAGATCCAAACCATGGTTGGCTCTACGCTATGGCTTGGGGTTGTATAGTTGTCCTAGAGGATAATGATAAGAGAACCGACAATAGGGCCTCCTCACCCTCACCTGTGATCAGACCTATAGACTTTGGCGCCGTACCCAATGATGTGCTATATGCAATTATGGAAGCTATCGCTCGCGGTACTCGTCGAGTTAAGTATCTAGAACCTTGGTTTGCAGATGGAAAATGAGGTAACACAGGATCGCTCTAGAAGACCCTAGATACCTGTTCGACCAAAGATCATCGTATACTAGGATATGTACCTTGGAAAGCTATGGAGGTGCACTAAGAACAACAGAACGCAAACAAGATTTTCTACGAGATAGTAAACAAGAGATAGAGGAACTGTGAAAGATGGTGCATACAAACCAATCCTCGGATAATCCACGTAGGACCCTGCACGATATGTATGAACCACCTGTTGGGTTGAATAAGATGTATGTCCACCACCAGGTGGGTATACATGCAAAGATCTAAATAAGGATAACGTATAGAACCTTGGTCTAATAAGACGCCCTATTAGAGAAACACGACCGTATAATATATGCTATGAAAATCTTGCTGGCGCGAGAGATAATGTAAACCCATAAAAGGATCCAAAAAGAAAAAAGTTTTATAATAATAATTAAGGCGTTGCTGGTGCATGACCAATTTTTTTATGTTCTCCACAATATCTTCAACCCGTCTGGGGGCCTCGGGAGGTGCAGCCCGAGACGAGAGGAAGATACTAGAGACCGCAAAATATTTGACTATCCTTGTTTGCGCCCAATCCCAAGCGAGAGCGAGGGATGTGTTTCTAGATCTCTGCAATACAAAAAGGTAGTTTTAAAAACGGTATTTGAGAACTCCTCACTCTACTACTTTTCTTTCCAACCACGGACGCCAGCGTCCACTTGATAGTCGAATCTCTGTTGATCGGAGGTCTTGTCCAGATTTCCCACAAAACAATTCCAAATACAAAATTCTGATATTATCCGGGCTTTTCGACATGCAGGCATCCTTCTGCTAAGGAATTTTTCCCTCTAGGATTTGGACTACAATTATACGTACCTAGAAATATCGATAGCAATAATACTGCAATAAATGGCATTCTAGAGACGGAAAGGGATAAGTATACACAATGTCAGACTCACTGCTTGGTCACTAACGTGCTCAGCTAGACTATTCATGTAACCCCTGTTTACAAGTTCAGTTTTCTGGCTTTAGCATATAACACACGAATCAATAACGCTATTTACTCTATTGTCAAAATTGGCTACTTCGGGACCTTCTATTGCTATTCTCATGAGCTAGATGCTTCAGGTTTCCTTCAGTCATATGACTCCAAAGTCTTGTCTTTATGACTTCCATTTTGTGAAAGATCTTTTGAATGTAGCTGTGCATGCTTAAGAAGGGCAATAAATAAAACTTAGAACAGAAGGAAAAAGTTCTTATTTAATCATAAAAAATCACTTGTAATAATTTCGATTAGGTGGGAGAAGTTTAATTCTACTACCACTTTTTCAGATTTTGTCTCTGCATATTTAAAATCTTTAGAGTTTACTTCAGGCTGAATGTCTCTGACATACATTGCTAGTTTTTCCACTGTTTTTTTCTTTTCTATTTCATTTCTTCTGCCTGCGTCCCCTTTCGCCTGACCTAACACTTTATTTCATTTACCATGTCATCACGTTTTAACATACTTTTGAAGCATTTCCATTCAGTAAGAACATTAGCGACATCAATTCGTGAAGAAGTGTGTAAACACTTCCATCAAATCGAATGCTGCATAGTCGACCATAATAATCAAAAATCTTTGTATTTCATTCTTGCCATATGCTCTCATTAGATCAGAAAATGTATTTGGTAGATTTCCCAATTAGTAACAATTCAAAGAATGGACGTTGTCGTACCATTGTAAACATTCCCCACCAATCTAAAATTTCTGAATATAAATAACCCTGTTATATAATTATCTATCCTATAGCCATGCACATTTAAGTAAATTTGTTCGCGTCATAATACTTGCACGCACGACCTTATCAGTGTTATGTTTGTACAAGGACAAGAAGCTACTATACATGCAGGGGCGTCAGAGCGTTGCATACTACGTCTAGTGCGTGGCAGCCACGCCCACTAGAACGCATGCAAGAGAGCGTGCCTTCTACAATATCCTTGTATATGGAGATCGGAGTAGAACCATTGTATCGTCTAGATTATAATTACAGCTCCGAATACGTCAAGTAGTTTGCGAAAACAACTTGACTACAGCAATACCGCATGCAGCATTTGTGTCAAACGCAACTGCTAGCTCGCCAAAAGGTGGTACAGTACCGGTACCACCATGGTTATGCGCCCGATTTGTGGAGTGATCGAGTTGCGTAGACACATGCATTATTCTAGTTTTAGTCCCTCATATATGTAATACAACAGACAAACGTATACAGCTGAGAAATTATATTATGTCAACTAGATCTATTCAAACGTTTCAGTGCCAAATTACCCAAATTGTCATCCCACACATTGCGCATGCGCTACCAACATGTCAACTACACCTACTACATAATTTATGTCACGAGACAGCAACTGCCTAACGCAACATCTTTGACAGAGCTACACATACGTTTCGTAATAATAC
Organism: Corticium candelabrum; assembly: GCF_963422355.1. Lineage (NCBI taxonomy): Eukaryota > Metazoa > Porifera > Homoscleromorpha > Homosclerophorida > Plakinidae > Corticium > Corticium candelabrum. The sequence continues at coordinate 4,760,855 of NC_085105.1, forward strand.
ACGGTCCGAATGTGATCGCCCGCTACACAGTCAGTTTGCATGCAAGAGTGATGGTCCTTTTCCAAGGGCGAGCAGTTGTTTTTGACACTTTCTTTTTGCAAGCATACGTCAAGAAAGAGAAAAATGGATGCAAAGATCGCAATAAACCCAGAGAGAAGAAAGCCTGGAGTGTAGCTGCCCATTCTATCATACATCCACCCTTAAACAACAAATCCATTAGAATTACCAGTTTGATAGTTTTCGTTTGCATAGTTCCCTACCTCCCACGGGCGTTCCCAAGATCCCGATAGCTATCGTAAGCGACTGCAGTGCGAATACGTCTTTGGCATCGTGCACGCACACCATCCGTGACGTCTGTGGAATGACGAAGACCAACGACAAAGAACCAGAGGCCACTCCTTGTACGATCATATACACGACGAGATGCAAATACGAACGATAAAATGGAAAGAATAAGGAAGAAAAACCACCGACTGCAATAAGAAATTGAAGCAGAATCATTTTACGCGCTACTCGCCGTCCAATCAAACCCGTAAGAATGTTGGAGAGAGCAGCAGCTAGAGCCATGGCTGTAAGCAACAGTCCCGATACACTTTTGTCAACACCCAACGTTTGTTCGGCATATTCGACCTTACGCAAAATACCATATGTTAGAGATCACCAGGAGAGATATTTTGTTAAGAGATATACTTACGATGTAAGTGGCGGGAATAGTAATAGCAGTCACGTGAACTGCTGTTGCCCACACGTAGACCATTAGTCTAACATTTTTCTGTAGCTTACAGCAGTTGACAACGTGTCGAATCGTATTTGCCTTGGCAGCTCGCAAACTAACAGAAGGACGAAACAGAGCAGTACAAGCGAGCATGGGAATTCCCACTAGAGCAGACATCTGCAACATGCGACGCCACCCATAGCTTTTCATCAAAATACTACATATCGGAGTCAAGCTGGCCACACCAACAAAACGGCCGGTCACGGCGACAGATGTTGCAACGACCAATTTTGTTTGAAAATAATAAGGTAATAACGAAAGTGACGTCGTCCGAACAAGTGCGCTACCGACTCCGATCGGTACGCTGTATGTCAGAAAAAGTTGCCAAACGGTGTCTGTTAAGGAGGTCAGAAGAAGACCAGAAACCAGGAACATCGTGCCAGCAAGCAGAGCGCGCTGTGGACCAACCTTGTCTACCAGACCGGTCAAAACGGGACCTCCCGCACACATCAGAAACACCGACAAAGATCCAACCCAGGCTATAAAGTCATGCAAGGGAAGCACAGTTATTAGACTGAAACAAATGCCTTCTCTTAGTTAATTTATGTACAGACACAAGCACGCGGTCATTATGTATACAATAGATCATTCAGAGTACCTAGCAAACCTCTCGGGCCGTCACACGCAGAGGAAGTGAGATTGGACGTCGTCATATTGTTGTCACTAAAAGAACTACAAGAGCTGGTTGAGTAATGCTCGATGAATCCAATGTATACAACAGCGAACGAAGAAATCGTCCCGTCCACACAGAACATCAGCAGAAAGCTTGCACCGCTAACTATCCATGCCCACCCACCGTCAACTGCATCTATGGGAGAGAAGAGATTGAGGCGGCTTTCCATGACCACTTCTGACTACGCAATGAGGTATACTAGACAATCTTGTTCGACTGGTTTACTTGGTTACAACTTACTACCCGGATATATGAGTCTTACAGCTGTGTACGATATATTAGAGTAGAATCATAGCCTCAATTAGTTTTCGCTACCCTCCATCAGCTGATTAAAGTATGAAAGTCTTACGTACTACGGATATCCTTTAAACTAAAGTCTATAAATTATAATATATACGTAATTTGTCATAAAACCCCAAACTTGCAAAATCACATTTCACTACTGTACCAACAGCAAACTGGCATAGATAGGCAATAGCATAACACTAACTACAGATAAACTGCACACGAAGCTGCAGAAAATTTAATTAAATGTCTAGACACTAAACTAGCTTCTGCACACCTATACTAATTAACATGAAGAGTAGGAGAGGAGGCTGAACACATTCACTACCACCTGGGATTGTACATTCAATACCTCTTTGAAAGCATGGGGAAGACATCATCACATCTACTGGCATGCCAACTAACACCAAGGATAACTATGAGCTGGTGCACTGCACTCCATTTGGCCACCTGTTCAACGAGTGAAATGAATGAATCGCTGGTCACTCGCCACTGATCACAACTACTGTACGTTACCCCTACAGCATGCACACTCTCATAATAATGACAATAATAAAATACTCATAGCCTTATTACATTTCTCTTCCAGAACTCTTAAACCAACCTAAAACGTCATAAAAATTCTATCAATAATCTTCATGCTGCAAATAAATTAATTAAACGTGCGAGTATTCTGATAGCTGCTCTCGTAACATTTAGGCCTGAGAAACCCACAGCTTGGGCAGCAGACTGCAGCCTAATTCATTACCGTTGTGAACAAAAGCAGCAGTTTACTAGCTCTGAGCATGCACTCTGCATTCAATCTGCACAGTCTTTCTGGTCTAACAGTCGCGTTTCCCTTCCCTCAGACCTTCCTTTGAGCAACTCATCTAGCATAACAGCAAATTTCTCCCAACCAGGACCAAAGTGCCTAGTGGAACGCATCCCCTGCATAGCCCAGAGGTTGCAACAAGACTGACTGGTAGAGAACAGTTGCCCACTGTTTGTCATACATCTTTCAACATAATATTATTTTGCCTATAACCCACACATCAACTATAAAACATTCAGACAAACATGCATAAAGGAAGACCTCATACCTTGCCTGATCAAGCTAATTCCCACTGCTTCCCCGAACGGTTTGCGTGCAGAAACGTCTACAGTCGTTGTCATTGATCCTACATGTAGCTCCGGACATTGTATGAAGTAATGAAGTGATCAGCAGAACCAATATATCAGGACAGAACGTGCACAATCAAGCGCTTAACCAGCGGCACCATCACACAGTCACGTGGACTATTCCATAACGTCTAAAGTCACAGGAAAAGTTATCAGTTTAGTATGCAAAATGCCACAGTCTCAAGATCGTACTCGAGACCGTACAAACCGACACTATACTAACAGCCTACTCATACCATTTGATCTTGAGATAGTAAAATTATCAAAACACTATATATCTTCACTAGAGAAGCAGGCACCTTGTCTAGCTAGATATGATGCAGCAAAGTCTGCAATCCGAACTGCATGTGAGCCACTACAGGGCGTCACTAGACATCTACATACAAAGCCGATAGTGCAGTATGGTCATACCATGACACATCGGACGATGATCATGCACGATCATGCGGCTCTAGGCATGCATTTGCAATACGAGTCGGCGACTCACCTCTAGAGATCACTGCACGACACTGTCAAACATCAAGTGTTTTGCACTACGCTTCGATCGGGCGTTGGCTGATCATTGCAGATCTCGCAGCTTTCCTCACCGGTCTTCGAAATCGTACGTCCTTGGGTTTCACACCCAAATAGAAAAGGTTTTCTAAGCTAGACAAACAAAGAACTTCGAGCCCTGCGGCCGGAGCCAACGAACATTGATGCGCCACAACTACCGGACAGTCCGGCTGAGGCCAGTTCCAGCTTGTTCCAAATCACGTGGTAGAACCGACACCCTAGAGCTATTAATAACTTTAGTTGTATGGTATCCGCTCTGTCCGTGGCAGAGCTTGGTCCGGGGTGTAGCGCCTCGCTAGCCTGGTCCCCAGGCTCTCTCGCGCTAGTCTTGTCCAGTGCCCGTATAACATTGTGAGTAACACGTCGCTACGGAGTTTCTGACCGTGTATCTACGTAGCTACTGAAACGCCGCGCCCTATAGCTAGACAATATCTAGTTGCTAAAAAACCCTGTCATGAAAATAGACATGGAAACTTCCTAGTAGACTAGGTATCCAACTAGGCCTGGTCTAGTCGTCGATCGTTTCGCGATCGTGATTCTAACTAGCTACCGGTATGTCACTTGTCCTTTAGTCTACTGATCTGTAGTCGGACACAGAAACGATTTTTGAAGTTGGTTGTAGAAACAACAAGAAAGGCCTACAGTAGCAAGAAATTTACAACGACTTATATAACTTAACTAGTACAAGTCGTAAATTTAACTGGTTGTACGGTATCTGTAGGCGCCTCGCGTTTGTGAGTAACACGTTCAACGGAGTTTTCAGACCGTCTACTGAAACGCCGAGTCCTAGAGATGTGTGACTTTCGTTTCTGTGAGTTCTTTCTACGAATTTATAGAGATTGTTCAATTTGTGATTATGGGTTGCAGTCTGGGTGACACGTACGTGATTCTGACTCGATCCTACCTAGGCCCGACGCGGACATACAACTAGTAATACGTGAACCTCCGTCGAGCGTCGCTTCAAATGAGCCATAACGGAGAGTAGCCAGCTACAAAGCGCCTAAGTGATTTACGGTTTGATTATTAGACTGCCTGTCCTTCTCAGCCACCTGTATAACAAGTGTTTAGTGTGACTCAGCCATCTGTCTAGACAAGTTTTGAGATGCTTGTGTCTACCTGTAGTGACGAGCCCATTGTGTTAATTAATTTGTGCATGCTTGCAAGTACAGTAGGTGCTTGCCAGCACACGTGCAGTAACTGTTTGGTGTTGTTATATGATGAAGTATCCAGGCTATCTAAGTATAGGAAGCATTGAATGGAATTGTAGAGGAAGTTCAAAGTGATAGGCACAATTATGAGTTATGTTTAGAGGAAGTGAAGTCTGAGATTAATAAGGAGATTTTTGAAGCTGTGAGGAGCTTAGCAGAAGAATCAGAAGTTCTCAGGTCCAGGTCAAGTTATCTGATTTACGACAGTCAGTGAAAGAATTGTATGTGAAGAGAAGTGATCGAGAGCAGTGACAAACGTGTTGCTAGTCCTAACTATGAAATTCAGTACCTTCACCTACGTATGCCTTGGACATGGACAATGGATCTAAACCGAAACAAACAAGATATGGTAAGGTTGTAAAATTGAGTGGAGTAGATTAGACCAAAGGTGAGAGTTGTAAAACCGGTGAAAGGAATAAAGAGGGAGAATGGATGGTAGTGGAAAGACTGAAGAAGCGGGGCATTGAACGAGCCTCTCGGGTGTAGAAGTAAAAAGGCGATATTTCTAGGACATTTATGTTGGGAAGTTACAGGAAGATGTGTTAGAATCGCAGATTATCAGTTACTTGAGCAATAACGGAGAGGAGAGTAAGAAGTGCGTCATATTGCCTTCCAAAGTCAATGGTACCAAGAGTGCCAAGGTCAGAATCTCACTGGAAGATAAAGATAGGTACTAGATTCTAACTTTTGGCCTGAACACGTTAGGGTAAGGTCATGGGTGATGAAGCCTTGATGGGGTGACCCTAATAGAAGGGGAAGTAGTCAAGAAGGTGATGCGTTTTCACGACCAAATGGAGATGATAGATAATACTATAAAATTTACTAGTCTCAATTGTAGAGGGTTAGAGTCTGCACAGCACAGTGTTTCGGAGTTATTTAATAAAGTAGATATTTTAACTATACAGAAACAGTGGCTGCTACCTGTGTTTAAACCTGTGGACTACGGGGAAATTCAATCACATGCAGATGAGTGGTTGAGTGAGCTAGGATATTTGGAAGGCGTTTTGCATTCAAATACGTATGATAGAGTGATTACACTTGGAGGTTTCAATACTGGTCTACGTATGAAGAATAAACGTTTTTCAAAACTGTTGACTTCGTTCATTGAGAACTGGGACTTAACTGTAGTTGGGTTAAATGAGACCATTATATTGAGATTTGGTCTCATTTAATGAGCACAAATGAGCACAGATGGTCTCATAAATGAGCAGAGCTCAGATTTCTGTTACCAGTCTTGGTTAGATTACGCGCTTGTATCTGGGCACGTAAAGGAAATGATTGTTGACTTTAGGACAAGAGAAGATGGTGAAAGAATATCAGATCATTGGCATATCGTTTGTCCACTACTGCTAGTATTGACAAAGGAGACGTGACAGATGAGGAGGCTCTACCTGACAAGGACAAGTCGTGTCTTTAAGAAAAACTTATGTGGAGAGAAGTGTCAGATTTAGATCTTAAAAATACCAGGAGTCTTTAGAGGAGGAATTACAGTATGTGGACATTCCTGTGGAAGAAGCGGTATGTAATGATCCGGAAAGATGCTCTCACAGGACTTTGATTCAAGAGTGTTATGATGATTTAGAAAGTGCCATGAAGAAAGCATCGAAGAGGAGTATTCCAAAATGAAAAGTTTCTAAGAGTGGCAAAGTAAGGTGGGACAATTAATTAATTAAAGACGTTGAAGAGTAGAGCTCAACATTGTTTCTATTGTTGGCAAATGTCGGGCAAACCTGTTGACTGCGAAATATATGATAATATGCGGAAGTCAAGAAAGAATTTAGACGTACATTAGAGCTCAAGAAACGCAGAGAGATGAAACTATTTTGTGAAAAATTGGGTGATGAGTTGTTGGTGAAAAACACGACAAATTTCTGGCGTAAAGTTAAGGAAGGCGTTAGTCTTACACCCTGTGAGAAAGCTCCTCATTTGATTGGTGAAGCAACGTCGGATGAAGAAGTTCTGTGTCTATGGAAACAGCACTTTGGTGCCATCATTAGTAGTGAGCCTCGAGAATACTTGAAAAGTGAAAAAGGAATTTGATAAGTCCCTCGAAACTAGTAAGTCAAGTTTTTGAAATTGTCTTTGTGGATTATTGACATAACACCATCAAGTGTAGAGAAATGGATCAATCGCTTAATATTGAACAAATCCGCATGCTGGGCCGGATGGCATTGAAACGGAACATTTAAGATTTGGTGGGTATGAGCTGGTAATTCACTTGAGTGTAGCCTTTACTGCGTCTCTAAGACATTTCTTCGTGCCACGACAGTTTCTTAACTCATACATTATGAAGGATAGGCGTGGGGATATTGCAAATCCTGACAATTAATTACAGGGGCATAACAATTTCGTCCATTGTTTCCAAAGCAATGGAACATGTTATTTTGATTAATGTAGATCCTTACTGTCAACTTCTATTCAACAGTTCGGCTTTAAGCGAAATCACGGCTGCTTGGACTGTTTGTTTACTCTAGGAGAGTCAGTAGATCACTATTTGAAGAACGGAAACAAGGTAAATCTCAGCTAGAAAAACCGACCGTCTCTACAAAAGATGAGAAAAAGAATCATCAGATGCTGCCGTAATGTGTTAGCTGATGCTGGCTTTGGAATAACAAGAGCAACTGTTATTATTAACCAGGTCTACATAGTCCTCAGGGCCTGTTTATTAAACTCGCAAGACAGTTGTGTTTATTCAAGTCGCATGCAGAGGCTAGACCCCGGCCTTTAAAGACCTGTGTCCAGAAAAGAACTGGTAGGTATGTAGTTTTATGAAATGCATGCTGTCACTAAATTGAGCAAAAAGAAAACTGAAACATCTTTTCAAGACAGAGCTCAAGCAGCAACACTGCATAAAGAAATCCACGTATCTTTAAAAGGGAAAATATAGTATGCGACTCTGGAACTATAATGAATCTGAGTGCGGTACTATCAGCTGTTTTGCAAGTTACTAGAATTGGGAGTTCCAGTAGGAGTTGTGAAACTGTTACATACGCAGTACTCGTCCCAGACAATGCAGATTCGATGTAAAAGCTTTACTGAAGCGTTTGGAGTCACTAGCTAATGTCGTTCGTCAGGGGAGCGTGCTGTCGCCGTGTTTATTCAACATTTATATAGATGACTCCTTGAAAGAATTGTGTACCTCTGGATGTGGTTCGAAAGTGACTAATGCATACGTGGGATGTTTAGCATATGCAGATGACATTTTGTTGTTATCTCCAACTGTGATATATTTGCAAAGAATGATCAACATTTGTAAGACCTATAGACGTGGACAAGTATGGTTTACTTTTCAACGCGAAGAACAGTGCTGTGATAACGTTTGTTAATTAAGTCAAAATTTGTGGCTAATACTGATCCTCAACTAATGCTGAATGACCATATTCTGGGAGTCTAGATTGACTCATCTGGGTGTAGTTCTAGACAAGTTACGTAGTGACTCTGCTTCTGTGGAGAGTAGAATCAAGAAGTACTTTGCTGCTGTCAATTCTGTTGTGTCACGTTTTGAAGGAGATACACCTGCTAAAATAGTTATTGTTTCTCTGCCTGATCCATCTTAAAATCGTACAATGTTCAAGCTCCTTTTTTGTCAGAATCTTTTTGGCAGCAACTGACGTTGCTAAACCAGATTCATCACAGTTCCAGAGTCGACATGCTATATTTTCCCTTCCAAAAGGTACGTGGCTTTCTTTTATGCAATGTTGCTGCTTGAGCTCTGTCTTGAAAAGATGTTCTGGTTTTCTTTGTGCAAGTTAGTGAGAGCATGCATTTCATAAAACTGCATGCCTACCAGTTCTTTCTGAACACCGGTCTTTAGATGGGTCTAGCCTCTACATGCGACTTGAATAAACAAAGCTGTCTCGTGAGTTTAATAAAACAGGCCCTGAGGGCTATGTAAATCTATAGTTAATTATAACAGTTGCTCTGGTTATTCCAAAGCCAGCATCAGCTAACACATCATGGCAGCATCTGATTCATTTTCTCATCTTTTGTAGAGACGGTCAGTTTTTCTAGCTGAGATTTCCTTACAGCGTCCTGTGAAATGATTGTTGACAGTGCTTTTTGTCAGTCTGCGGCTCCCCATCGTTACAGCTGCTCTAGCTTCGAATTTCGTCAAGTCTCTCTCACGTAGACGCGCAAAACTCGTTGCAATTGCAACGGCAAGTTACAAAAAGTGAGAGACGCTACGTAGTTTATTATTATTAACTAAGGAAGTGCTAGCAACAAGACAAATTCCCAGTCTGCCCACTGCGGATGGAACCAAAGGGCCAATTAATTAGGGCTATACACTGCTATGTAACGAATTATTTCTCTACATGGACAACCCAGATGCACTAGCTACTACCGCACCTCTAGTAAGCTCTATATCCAGTCTCTAGCCTAGTGTGCACGTTGAATAGTTGAACTAGGTGTGCACGAGCTAGTAGAACATGCAGGCCGGTTTGTGTTTTACTCGCTCAACTCTAAAACGGTGAGCCATTGTCGTATAGTGCTTGCTAGTGGCAACGTTTAGTTTAGTTTGTTTGATCGCTTCTGCATGTATTTGCAAGTTTGGGTGGATACCGTTGACTACAGTAGAAGGGAGCGACTACCATTGTAGCGCGCGTTATTTCTTACCAATTAGCTTCCGCCCAGTTCAACCGGTGTAGTAGAGGTCCGGCCGGTCAAATAGGTCCGTTTGTTAGCGCACTTGTACCGGAAGACATTCTGCGCTAGCGCACCGCGTCTACCTCGGATCTCTGGAATCATTTCTCTTCGAGGATTAGGTCCTAGCGCTTCAGCGGATTAGGTCCGTAGGCGATATTTTTGGTCCGCGCGTTAGAGCGCGCTCTTATTGTTCGCGACTAAAATGTAAGCGTAGTTTAGTCTGCTCGTCTGTTTGTCTGTGTAGATAGTGTCGAATATGATATTTTAGGGCGAAAGACTCAGGCAAGAGTGGAGTTAATCAACGAGCTGATGCACAGGTCAATGATGGCTGTCAAATATCAAGTCTTGAACTCTCCAATGTTTCCATTTCTTGTCCAAAACCGTATACTACTAGTAGGTGTACTGTCAATATAAGGTAGAATGGCTGAACGGATAGCTGATGCAAGTGAATTAATTAGAGCGTAAATATCATGTGATCACGTTTATGTACATGTAGTATCAAGGCAAATAGAGTGTAGTGGTAAGTCTACCCTGCTAGAACAAGTTTTAGTTTTCCTCAGGACATGTACATGTTGTGTAGAGTGGTTGCATGTGTCACATGTCACATCTTTTCATTACAGTATCTACTTCACCACCATAGCTACATTGACTCACACCGTTGTCAGTCTACCACACAAAGCATTGTCTGTCATGGTTGATTTTAGGGATGACTCAGTTTCAATTTGGCTGCAATGTCATCTGTCGCCCAAGTGCCTAGATGATGGTAGGCCAAGACATGGAAGACAGCATGTCTTGATTTGACACAATAAATCCAGTCTCCTGGTTCCCCATAAATTCATTGAAATTGTCAATGTCTTTTGGGTCCATGTACCTTGCACTACTGGGGTTTGAAAAGTACCGTTTTAAAAAATAATTTAGTACTTTTTTAATAATAGGCCATGAAAACTTTGCTCCACTATTGAAGTGCCACCACTGCCTTGTGCTCTCCTCGATGGTCACTCTTCGAGAAATGTTGGGTGGTTGTTGGGTGGGGCACACGTCCAACAATGTCTGGATGACACCTGTTGACTCCAATTTTTTCAGTGTTGTCTCCATTTCCTTTGTAGTGCAATTAATAGCTGCAAGAACAGTTTATTGAGATGTGTTTACAAATAAAGAGTGTACACTTTAGATCTCTTTGCGACAACAATATTCGAACATCCACACATGAACACACAGTGCCTCTGCTCTACTTACTATATAATTCCTTTTCTGACTGTGACTCTTCTTCCTCCTTACTGTCAGTTTGTATGGCAGTATGTATTTCATGACTATATTGGCAGAGCAAATAATACAGTTAGCAGTTCAATCACTTCTACTTTATGAATGATGTTGCACCTTCGGCTATAGGTATCAGTATCTTTGAGAGCACTTGTACGTTCCTCAACTATTTCTACATCATCTAAAGTACAAAATACGTTTTCTATTTCAAATTTATTTATTAATTAAATGACATCCAAAATGTTTTATATCTGATTGGATGTCATTTCATTTCTGCCCCTTATATTAAAGTACAAATAACATCTATGTAAAAGTCTTTAGTGCATTATGCGTACATCTTCCTGCACATCATTGTACTTACTGTCATTAGCACAGGTATAATCACTGTCATCAGTTGTAGTGACTAGATGTTTCTGTGGCCTAAAAAATTGATCCAATGTTAGCTATATTACAATGTACTTGAATATTCTTGATCAGTCTCTTATCTTACATTTTCTTGTTCTTGCAAAATGTCAAGGCAATCCATGCTCTGGCTGATGCCATCTGTGACTATAAGGAGCAAATTATTTAAGCTTGCCATGAGAACGAACTATATATACTGTACTTGGGTGTAGTTGTACGGTAATTTTAGCATTTCATATAGAGCATGCTGCAGTAACAGAGCGATGATGAAAAGCACCAGTAGCTACCATCATGTCATACCAAGCAAATAGACACTCCACAGTCTGACCCATTAGTTTGTCGAGGAAAATTCTGTCCAAAGGCACAAGTAAAATCAGCAATTGTTACAAATTCATTTTCTAATTAAGTCACCATACCAGTATGTCACTTCCAACAATACAAGGCCAGTTTTCTGTCGCTTTCACACAAAATCTCTGACCTTCATGTTTGATAAACTTTCTGTAAATCAATAGGCTTGTCAGTGATAGCAATTTCATTTTAAAATTGACAATATTTTACTTAATATGAGCTGCAACACATATATCCCTTTCACTTGGATTCAGAGAATCTAGGTATCTCATTTCCTTGTGAACTGTGTCCAAAACCTTTCCGAATAAAAGAAATGTACAGTTACATTTGATTGCATTGTTGCAGTCAGGAACACGGCTACCATAACAGTCCAATGGCCTGGAAGATGGATAGGTATTACCACTGTGTGATATTGAAATAAGTTGACATTCTAGAAAAAAGAAAGGTTCAGTAGGGATACAAAAATTTGCCATCTAATTATTCCATTATCTGCTCATCATGTTACACTCAATTCCAAGTAAAATACCTTCTTCCATTTCCATGTGTGATCCAGTGGCTTTTGTCCATACGTAACCAGTTTCGTGTACAGGAAGGAATTGTATGCAAATACGTTATGCCCCTAAACTCAATCAGCTCTAACCTAACTCATTTTTGATTAGTTTACTAACTATACTTGATTGTTCAATTCCATTGCAATGTTTTGCATGAATGAATTGACAACCTGATAACAAAGAAACTTTACTATACATAACTATGTGTATATTCAACTGATTTAAAGCACACACCTGACTATTGAGCCAATTACTGTCTTTTAGAGTGCTCAAGTCACGTACAGTCAGTTCTTGACCATCACAACAATATCCCACTACCATATCTGGGCTTTCACTTGTACATACTTCATTCACCTACAGTAGTCAACTATTCTACTCAACTGCAATCATGTCTTGATTATTTAAGTATGTACCAGGAATTCATCTTCTCTACTCAAAAAAAAGCCACTCTGGTCCTTCTCCACTCTCTTGCAGAGGGATTTGTTTCTTGAAAATTGCAACTGACCAATATTCAGTTGACACAGATGCACCTGCTGCACAGTATGAATGGTCTAAAAATAGATCAAACGGAGCTGCTATGGAGTATGAATGGTCCATGACAAGAGGCAAGGGCAATGGGCCTGCAAGAATTTAGAAGACAAATATGCCTGAGAATCAAAACGATAAAAAATCTATCAACATCTGCCAGCCTACTGGGAATAGAATGTTGTGGTTCACACCCGTTGGGTTCCTGAAAGATCTAAGATTGATCCAATTTCTGTGTTATAAGGCCATACCTAATATATACCTGAGTCGGTACTACTGATATGTAGTGCTTTTCTGCGAGGTGGCCAAGATATATGTCACCTGTTGTTGGAAGTTCTCTTTGGGGAGCCACCATCGCGCATTCATATTGGGATGCAGATTCAATGCACCATATTCTTACGTTATAGACATTTGCTATGGAGTCAAGTGTTAGGTGGTCTCCCCAAGCAGTTGCAGCCATCTCTTTCACATAATTGCTGTAAGGCACTGTCATAAACGGTTCATATCTAAAAATTATTTTGTGTGCAATTGAGATTGCTATCTCACAGCAGCTAGTATTTTAAATCATATGGTACCTGCCATGACACTTTGCTATAAAGTCAACTGCTTGTTTTCTGACAGCAGTGTGGTATTTGTCATTGCTATAGATCTGGTGTGCAACAGCCGTGAACTGACAGTTGCCATCTCCAAGAACATCGTATACTCTGAATCCCAGGGAGGCCAAGCGACACTGCAATCGTTCTTTGTCCAACAGGTCCTCAGAAGGATGGCTCCATTGAAGATTGCAGCCTAACGTGACTTTAACGTAGCTCTTTGGTGCTTTTGCTTTATGATCATCTGAAACACATGTAAGGTACAAAGCTAAAATTCTAACTGCAGCAACATAAGTAGAAGAATTGTAATCTAATAGAAATCTGATAGAAGAATCATTGTGAGATATTGTCTAATGTACCTTTTCCACAAGGTAGCGGTGGAGCCTTATCTAAGGATTCTGTTGCATTCGATGTTTGTAGCAAAACTGGAATAGGCCTGTCAACTGACTGAAGTGCTTGAATTAAGATCAAAATCACAACCAGACAAGTGTAAACAAACTTACCGAGTCTTGGTGTCGGTCTTCTGTTTTAACACTCCTTCTACCTGATTGCTGTCGTACATTATATGGTTTGAGTCTTGTAGAGCTGTAGAGGGTCTTGTTGGCATTAACATCACCACTCCGTTTCAAATAATAGGTATGGTTGCCAGCCTTCTCAGTGATTTCGTATGGTCCCAACCATGCTTCTTCTGCTTTGCTTCCTTGGCGAGAGAGTTTCTTCATATTTCTTAGAAGTACCATGTCTCCAACCTTACATACATATATCCACAACAAAACTTGGTGGGATTGCATAGTTTTGAAAGAGTAAAAACATTTACTTTGTATTCACCTTTTCTGTGTCTGGCATCATACTGAGCTTTCTGACGTTGTTGTGCCACTGATATGTTTTTCTTGACGTCTATATCTATTGTCTTTCTCAGCTGGACCATTTCCTCAATTGCTGCATCAAGATCCTCGGCGGATAGAGAAGTTGTATGGGTATCATCAGTCAAATTTTCTAGACAATAAATCTACCATAGTGTGTGTGTGTGTGTGTGTGTGTGTGTGTGTGTGTGAGAGAGAGAGAGAGAGAGAGAGAGAGAGAGGGAGGGAGGGAGGGAGGGAGGGAGGGAGGGAGGGAGGGAGGGAGGGAGGGAGGGGAGAGGAGGCAGACAAACAAACACACTAACATAACAAATTTTTTATAAATACAACAAAACTGTATTCCCAAGTTATACTAGTAATCTTCCAAAAGCATTTTCTTGTAGCAAGATAGTAGGGAAAACACGTATATAGTAGAAAGAGTGTGCACCTAACCTTCTGTCTCTGTAAGTACATCAACTGGCAGTCTTGGCTCTCGCCCATAGAGCAAAAAGAATGGGGAGTACTTAGTTGAGGCTTGTTTACTCGTACTGTAGGCAAAAACAACTTGTTCCAAATACTTGCACCAGTCGCCTTGATTCTCTCTAACAATTTTCAGAAGTGACCTCTGAAGGGTTTCATTTAACTTTTCAACAAGGCCATTTGTTTGTGGATGATAGGCTGTAGATATAATGTGATTTACTCGAGTCAGCTTGAACAACTCTCCATTCAGACTGTTTACAAGCTCTCTTCCTTGGTCAGACATTATGTGAACAGGCAGTCCGTGCCGACAGAACAATGTAGTAAGAAATTGAGCTACTCCAGATGCAGATTTAGTACACAGAGCACCAGCCTCTGCCCATTTGGTGTAGTAGTCAATGCAAGTCAGAATATACCTAATGCAAAAATAGGTGTACAAATCTACTGAGTATCACATTTCAATACTTTTGTTATATAGAACTAGTTGTATAAGACAAGCATGCTTAAAGTAAGATATTTAATGATATTGGTTTATACTCAACAGAACAAAATCCATATTAATTTGTTCCTACTTTCTACATGAGCTTTATGATAACCAATATTTATCAGTTAATATATCTGTCTGTGTCTGTCTGTCTGTCTGTCTGTCTGTCTGTCTGCCTGTCTGTCAAAGGTATTTCGCTATTGATAAAGAACTTTAACTCTACATGACATTGAAATGAAAACAACTATGCTAGTATCCGACATGAGTGAGTCTGATATCTGTCTGCCTGCCTGCCTGCCTGCCTGCCTGTCTGTCTGTGTGTCTGTCTGTCTGTCTGCGTGTCTGTCTGTCTGTCTGCATGTCTGTCCGTATTGTTTGATAGTCTCTATTTATGTATGTCTGTATAAGTATGCGTGTTATAATGCGGTATGTATTAATTCATGTAATTTTGTATGTACTGCATATACTATCTTTAGATATGGATAGACAAGTGTGTATTGTCATTGGGTACAATTGCAACCTGTATGCACAAATGCTGAATTCATAAAAGCTCACTTGTGACCAAAAGTAGTAACAGGCAGTGGACCAACAAGGTCAATCCCAATTCTATGCCATGGTCTCTGCACTTTGATTGGTTTGAGTTCTGACAACGTCTTCTTAAAATTCATATTTGCCTAGATCACACGTCTCAATTACAAACAATCAAAACGAGTACAGTAACAGTCATTTCTATTTTGTCAAATTATTATAAATTCCACGCTATAGCCATTGAATATTCTACAATCCTTATAATTGATCAACTAATTAATTCAAGCGCTATGCATTATAATAATTTCCTAGATTTAGATTTATTTCTACTTTATTTCTATGTCATCTTAATATAATTAAACGCCATACCTTTTGACACGTTGCACATGTTTTGAGGAATCCACGTCCTCTCCCAAACCATGCCAAAAATACCTTTTTGATATGAGTCTTGTCTCTTCCAAGGTGACAGCCGCCTAGAGTGTCATCATGGATTGACTGCAGGATCTGTTGTTGTCTTTCAAAGTTTGCAATCCATTGTCGTTTACTGTCTTCTTTCTCTTCGTTGTACCACAGGATACCGTGCTGCCTAGATATCCGAGATTGTGTAAACCTTCTAATGACCCTCTTCCTGCTTTCTGTCACTCCTTCTGCGTACCTCCCATCTTCAGGGTCTGTCAAATAGCGAACGGCTTCTTCGTAACTCACAGGATTCCTGCAACCGGACATCGTTTCGCGTGTAAATACGTCCGGGAATAGAGAGGGAACAGAACCATAACCGCTGGCCCAACTATGGAATCACTCAATCAATCAATAGTCGATCTGCCTGGTGTTCTTGGTGAGCGCAAGTCTCTTATAGACATTCAAACTTGTATATCAACATTTTCTAAATTAACCTTGACCTGCATGTTTGTTTATTTTAGTAACATTTGTCTATCATGTATACTAATTAGAGTACTTAGTCAAGAGCATAATTTGCATTAGTGTGTTTTAGTATACGTGTTATGGATATAGTAGAACAGGGCTCAGTGAAAGGTCAGTACCTGTACAAATACAATCATCATTTATTTCAATTTCACACACATAATATAGCTATAACAGCTAATCAATCAATTCAAGGGAACCAATTGTGTTCCTGTGTAACCTACTGGATGGTCATGCAACTTAGATGGAGTAGCTATGTTTTTTAGCAGCAGTCAGCATAGTTTCTAAAACATTTGAGTCATGTTTAAACATTTGAGTCATGAAGAACAGAAATCTCAATAAATCATGCTTTCTTCTCTTGTTTGCTCAATACAATGATATCTGGTCTGTTGAATTCTACTTTTCGTTGTTTGTATTGGAAAATCCCACAATATCTGCA
The DNA here is from genome assembly GCF_963422355.1 of Corticium candelabrum. Classification (NCBI taxonomy): domain Eukaryota; kingdom Metazoa; phylum Porifera; class Homoscleromorpha; order Homosclerophorida; family Plakinidae; genus Corticium; species Corticium candelabrum. The sequence goes on from NC_085105.1 coordinate 4,777,520, forward strand.
CTTTGTCCTTCTCTTGGACTTTCTCTCTACTGCTAAATCATACCATGAATGATCAAACTGTGGACCAAAATGACGAGCAACATGGAGGTAGAATAATTCTGCAACACCATGCACACGGTGACACACACACACATTGCTATGACGTCGACTCCATCCTGAATAGAAAACACCTGCGTTCACGTTCCATGTCTCAGGCAATCAACAGACGCATCCCCAGCACAGTCCATGTGATCCAAATCTAGTTCGTCGTCGTCGTCGTCGTCGTCGTCGTGATCACTAATGATTGCAGGGAATCCGAGGAAGAGACTGTGCGTTAGCGCTAAATCCGGGGATTTGTGCACCCAGTGATTTGTGTACCCTCGCGCTTTGCTCGCGATTCCAGACCGTCGACTCGATGCTCCAGACCTCATGTCGGGTACACATATCACCGGCCATGATGCAGCTGGTGATTTCGGACCCCTGTGATTTGTGTACCCTTGTGCTTTCCTCGCCGTCCCAAACCGTGACAACGTTTTCAAGCAATTGATATTACTGAATACTCGTCTCTAGGCGTCGTTTTGTGAGTGAGGTCTAGTACGTAACCAAGCAATCTGTTGACCAGCCTGACGTTGTTGATGTACGAAGGAGATTCACTCCAACATTAGTTGGAGACGATTGCAGACTCAGCTGCAAGCATAGATGGGTCTACGAGCTTGCAGTTCTCAACTTGCAACTGGAGATCGCTGTAGGAGCATTGATGTGCACGCGTGTATGCCAACTAGAGACTTATGGACGACCTGGTCATGTGTACACACGGACGGACGGAAATCTTAACACAGCTGGCAATTTAAGGTAAGTCTAGAGAAGATATCGTTGTCAAATGTTTAATTAACTTAAGGTTCTAGATTCTGACTTAGTTCACAGTTTCAACTTTGTATATTTAAAGTTGATGTATTAATTGAACAAATTAATACTGAAGCTGTGTATAGCAAGACATTTATCTACATTTAGCGCAAATCCAAGGCTCACTACCTGACATTGTGACACATCTGTCATGATACAAGTTTTCACAGACGTAACACTCTACCATCTTGCCATGTGTCTTTGGCAACAAACAAGTGCGGTGCAAAGAAATAAAAAAGTGACTTCTGTCACATGTTTCCAACAGCTTGTCTTCTTCCATTAGAAAAGGTGAGAGCTCCTCTCGATCCAAACAGTAAATCAGATGTTGTCGCATTTTGGAAATATCAAAATGCATGATGGTTACATCATCTCCTAGAGCTGCATGAAATGCATATGCTATTGAAAATAGCCCGCAATCTTTACCATTTTGTTGCTGTTGCACTGGCATTTGTTCTACCATGAGAATGTTGTCTTTGTGAGCCAATTGATAGATTTGCGCCAGCTGTGTTTCCATACAAGGAGACAAGTGTAGGCCAGCATTGCTGTCGTGTAGTCGTACTTGTTTGCCAAAGCAGGTTGAAGTCACCCAATGATGACTTCCTGTAAAATGAATCTGAATAGCTGTACAAAAATGCATTTGTTATTATTACAAACCACATGAATGCTTATAATATTATTTTGATGATATTACACTATTAGTGTAGTGTGGTGTAGTGTGGTGTTGTGTGTGTGGCGTTGTGTGGTGTTGTGTGTGTGGTGTTGTGTGTGTGTGTGTGTGTGTGTGTGTGTGTGTGTGTGTGTGCGTGTGTGTGTGTGTGTGTGCGTGTGTGTGTGTGTGCGTGCGTGTGTGTGTGTGCGTGTGTGTGTGCATGTGTGTGTGTGTGTGTGTGTGTGTGTGTGTGTGTGTGTGTGTGTGTGTGTCATGTCAGTGAGAGGGGTATTTATTTCATACCATCACTTGTTACATGAGCGAATCCGTAAGTCTGGCAAAGGAGTGTTGACTCTAGTCCACTGATGTAGGGAAACTGCTTTAATAGAATCTGATGAGCAGCATGCATGTGCTTGTCAGTTAGAAAGCCGTTGGCACACTTGCCTTGTATAATACATTTATCAGTTTCATTGAGATCCAGACCATGTACCCACTGCAGAAGAAAATTTTATAACAAATCTTCTGGTTATTGTGGCAAATTTAGTTGACATACTCTTTGTGAACTCTCAGCAGCTGATGTTAGACTAGACAATGTTTGAGGCATACTTGCTCTCTTATTAACTACCTCAAACAAACTTCTTCCTTTACTGTTATACAGCTTTCTGATATCATATACCCACAGGCATAGGTCATCAAGTTGAGAGCTGCTGATGTTGACATACACGTTTTGATATCAAGACACCCTTGGCAATGAGAGTGCTTTGTCAGTTACCCAGACCTTAATCAAGTCCACGTCTAGTAGTAATTGCAATTCTTGAGTTATTTCAGCTTTTGCAAAATCATTGAACTCTTGATGAACAACAGGATTTACTAGCACAAAATCACTAACTCGTTTTAATGTTGGCTTTTTCTCATACGTTTGACAGTCTAGCCACAGAGCCACGTCTACGTTGACACTAAGCCAACATTCTTCAACAGAGCTTGTAGGTTCAGCAAGCTGCAAAACACAAAGTACTCGCAGTAACCATAACATAACTAATCAATTTGTGCCAGTAGCTAGATGTAAGCATACCTCTCTCTCGTCGTCTTCTTCAACTTTCCAAGCCTCCCATATTGGCCATGTGCGCCACAGCCGTAACAGACTTTGATCAAATAGCTGACGTTCTAAATCTGAGAAATTTGGCTTGCTGTTGCCCTTAATTCTAGTAGCAGCTGATTCATCATCTTTGCTTGTCGCATTTGCCAATTCAGAAGACTTCTGTGGTGTATTGTAGATCTTCAGCTGACTAATATTAACTTTGCGCTTCATTGTTGAATTAGTTTTGATGCAACGAAGGACACAGCCACCAGATGCAGTCATTTCTATAACTCTGTATGGTCCAAGCCAGGTGTCTTCCATCTTATGACCTTTCGTTGTCCTTTTTAGCATATTTAATCGCAAAACAGTCTGTCCAACCTGGATAGAGTTACTACAGCTCCTTTTCTTTTTCTGTATTGTTGTTTCTGTCTTTCCTGATTGTTTTCAATGTTTTCTTTCACTTGAGGGAAAACTTTTTTTCTCATTTCCTTTAGATGATGTACTGCTTGCTGCACATCACCCAACTGACTGACAGAAGTGATCTCACTGTTTTCAGCTTCTAAAGGAAACCTAGCTTCTCGCCCATGCATTAAAAAGAAAGGAGTGAACTTGGTGGACTCTTGAACACTGGTTTCGAATAGCAAAGAGAACTGGGTCAAGGAGTTCATCCCAGTCTTCTTCATGCTCTATTACCAATTTTTCAAGGCATCTATGTAGGCATAATACTCTAATTGCAATAGAACTACACTTATCTTCTTATATTGTTTATCTTACTTTCTAATTGTTTGATTTGTTCTTTCATCTAGTCCGTTAGACTGAGGATAATAAGCAGCTGTTATTCTTTGCCTGACATTGAATTGACAATGGAGTACCTTGCACACCTGTTGAAGAAAACACAGTATAAACATCCAACTAGTGGTACATACACCTACAGGTGAAGCAAAGTTTACATTGGACATACATGATTTAATTAACAAGCACATAGGACATATCTCATACAACCTGGTTGACAAACTCTCTGCCTTGATCAGTGATAATATCATTTGGTGCTCCATGCCTACAGTAGGCAGTGTACAAAGCCCTGGCCACTGTAACAGCAGTTTTGTCTGATATGGGGAAAACTTCAACCCATTTACTGAAATAGCATGTCATTGTTAGTATGTATTGGTTTCCTTGACTTGTCATTGTTAGCGGTCCCATGAGATCAATTCCAACTAGACTCCACACTTCTGAACGAACAGGAATAGGGTGGAGTTCGTTTGACTGCAATTTGAGAACAGAATTCGTCCTCTGGCACCTATCACATTTTCTTATCTAGACAACATTAATTGTGCTAGTTAAATTATTTTACAAGATTAGTAACAAGAAAATTTCTACCTGATTTGCGATATCAATGTACTGGTTTGGCCAGTAGTATCTGCTCCTTATTTTGTCAGTGGTTTTAGTTCTTCCCAGATGACCGCCAGTTGGATTTACGTGACACTCCTGCATCAATCAATAGAGTGATTCTTCACTCATATACATAGCTAGATTTCAAGTAACTGCAACTAATTTTTATTATGATGCACTAGCCTGAAAGGCACGATCTTGCTCATTTTTGCTACCAAGTGCCAGTCTGAGTAAACGTGGAGTCTTTGTGTAGTACAACCTTCCATCTTGAACTGTAGAATCTTTTGCTCTTCTTCTGATGACTTCGTTTCCTGCTTGGAATATCAGTGTAGTTTGTCCCTCCAGAGACTAGGAACTCTTTGTATGAGTTCACAATGTTTTCCGACCATTGTTCTGCTGAAGTTACAGTATCTACTTCCTACCACATCATTAAAGTAATTGTAACGTTGCAATTGTTTAGAGCATTTCTCCAATACTAATGCATGCAGATGTCAATGCTATCTTGCTGTAGCTTCTACGTCTGACTCTGCATCCGTCAACTCTGGATTGCCATATGCCTCTATCACGCGCGTCCAGACTGAGACAACTTATTACAAGCCAAATAGAAGCATATTAGTACGAAATCGTAGATACAGCTACAACTCTAGAGTAGATCAACTGTAGCTAACCAAAGAATCAATTCTACGTGCTATGATACACAACTGCTCGCGACTGTAGACACTCAACTGCACAACTGCAACAACCTGCATCTGAATCCAGCGCTAAAGCTGTGTCTCTAAATATATAGCGTACCCTCGGCATGCCGCAGTCATTATCCGATTGAGTCACATGTGACTATAATCACAGTCATCCGGTTGAGTCACAGTCACCATCCGGCAGTTCTAGGAGTCAGTCATCATCCGCTTGAGTCACAGTCATCATACATCCGGCCTCTTCGATTCAGTCATCATCCGGCTTCTTTAGGGTCATCTTCCGGCCACGGGTGCAACTGTCACGAGATATTCATTCTCTAGCTAAATGCAGATGTACAATAGATGATCGGGAACAGAGAGTACTTCAATTTGCATTACGATCGCGAGTCGTGTAGCTTGAAAGCAGTCTGGGACGGCGAGGAAAGCACAAGGGTACACAAATCACCGGGGTCCGAAATCACCAGCAGCTTTGCATCATGGCCGGTGAGGCGAATTTTTTCTTTGGGCCCCGTTGGGTGTGGCTTTGGCTGTTCCCGTATGCACTTCCTCGCGGTTTTCAGTGGTCTGGTAGTACGAGGCTCGGCAGTCAATGGACATCTTGCAACCGCGATTTTGACATAAACGAAGTGCTGTCTTTTTGCGCACCTTTCGAGCAGTAACCTGCGCCGTTTATTGAAAGGGGGCCTCAGTTTTTGTCGTCTGCTGAACGTGGTTTTCTCGGCACAAATCAACTTCAATAAATTAGGCGACAGGTAAAGTCATTTATAATTACTATTCTTCGCAGTTAAGCAAATTTTCATTTTTCATAAAATCTTTTTTTGGGTGCGATTTATGCGTCAACATTGACACTGTTGCATTCACTGCATACATCAAATCATGTACTATTTATTGCAAATTTATTTCCTGTGTGCAATTAATTATATAATATGCAGAAAAGTGCAAAGTACTCAGGTAATTTAATTCTATTTCACAACTACTAAGTTACTAAAAAGATTTATTAACAGATAAACACTCTAATAGGGTAGTATACAATTAAAATAACAGCATAGGATATGTGTGTGTACACAATATTTACTAAGCATTACCTAGTTGGATAAACACGTACACAAAACATTGTACTCTAATAATCATTACTAAACGGATCATTTAATGTAAACAACATACTAATTACTAATGCATAGAATATGATGATGATGACGACGACATATTGATAACACTGCTGGTTGTCACACAGCTAGCTATTATTGAGGTAATCTATATTTAGAGCTAACATTGGTTTAAATTAAATTATGTTAATTAAGTTAAGTTAAGTTAATGACTTAGTTAAGTTGATGGTATCAGTCATTGTGTTGTGACACTTAAAGGTGTATACATTGGATATGCATTTTGGCAACTGGCATTATATTTCAAACTAGGCATTGGTTGTTATACAGTATATTATACAGTATATTATACAGTATATATACAGTATATATACAGTATATTATACAGTATATTATACAGTATATATACAGTATATTATACAGTATATATACAGTATATTATACAGTATATTATACACTATATTATACGCTATATTATACAGTATATACAGTATATATGCAGTATATTATACAGTATATTATACAGTATATTATACAGTATATTAGACAGTATATTATACAGTATATATACAGTATATTGTACAGTATATTATACAGTATATTATACAGTATATTATACAGTATATTATACACTATATTATACACTATATTATACAGTATATTATGCAGTATATTATACAGTATATTATACAGTATATATACAGTATATTATACAGTATATATACAGTATATTATACAGTATATTATACAGTATATTATACAGTATATTATACAGTATATTATACAGTATATTATACACTATATTATACACTATATTATACAGTATATTATGCAGTATATTATACAGTATATTATACAGTATATATACAGTATATATACAGTATATATACAGTATATTATGCAGTATATTATACAGTATATTATACAGTATATATACAGTATATATACAGTATATTATGCAGTATATTATACAGTATATATACAGTATATATACAGTATATTATACAGTATATTATACACTATATTATACAGTATATATACAGTATATTATACAGTATATATACAGTATATTATACAGTATATTATACAGTATATTATGCAGTATATTATGCAGTATATATACAGTATATATACAGTATATTATACAGTATATTATACAGTATATATACAGTATATATACAGTATATATACAGTATATTATACAGTATATATACAGTATATATACAGTATATATACAGTATATTATACAGTATATTTTACAGTATATTATACAGTATATATAGGGTATATATACAGTATATTATACAGTATATATACAGTGTATTATACATTATATATACAGTATATTATACAGTATATATACAGTATATTATACAGTATATATACAGTATATTATACAGTATATTATACAGTATATATACGGTATATATACAGTATATTATACAGTATATATACGGTATATATACAGTATATTATACAGTATATATACAGTGTATTATACAGTATATATACAGTATATTATACAGTATATATACAGTATATTATACAGTATATTATACAGTATATTATACAGTATATATACAGTATATTATACAGTATATTATACAGTATATATACAGTATATTATACAGTATATATACAGTATATTATACAGTATATATACAGTATATATACAGTATATTATACAGTATATTATACAGTATATTATACAGTATATTGTGTGTGTATGTGTGTGTGTGTGTGTGTGTGTGTGTGTGTGTGTGTGTGTGTGTGTGTGTGTGTGTCCGTGTGTCTGTGTGTGTGTGTGTGTGTGTCCGTGTGTCTGTGTGTCTGTGTGTGTGTGTGTGTGTGTGTCCGTGTGTGTGTGTGTGTGTGTGTGTGTGTGTGTCCGTGTGTGTGTGTGTGTGTGTGTGTGTGTGTGTGTGTGTGTGTCTGTGTGTGTGTCTGTGTGTGAATGTGTGAATGTGTGCATGTATTGTTTTCTTGTCATACTGAATCCTCTTTCCTGTGCAGAAGAGTCCACAAGCAGGCAAAGGAGATTCTATTCGTAATGTAATCTAACTTTTCACAGTAAAGACTTGGGCTACAGAACAGGATCAAGTCTGAAATAGCATCAGCAACAATTTTTAATTGCTATTAGTGAAGTACTCTCTACTAGTCATTAGTCAAGCATTTATCAATTGAATTTATAATGATGGAGCAACTGCGAAATCTGGCAAGGCAATGCCAAATTTATTTATTGCTGATAACACTGTTGTTAGAGATAGACAAATATTATTCATAGCTTGCATGTTGATGACTTGCATTTTTGACTTTTTGGTTGTGGAGTTGTGTGAAAACCATTTCAATATATTTCATTCACACTCAATTGCGCATGTTTATCAACGTGTGTTGTGCATATTATTATTAATACTATTTTTAGAATGTTGTATTGTTTATATTAATATTTGGTAACGTGCGTTATTCAGAATGGCGGGTAGACAATACAAGTCTGGAAGATCTCTTTGTTATCACCACCAAACAATGCAAAGGGGAGGAGAAAAAAGATCTTCCAGACTTGTCCACCCGCCATTCTGAATAACGCACGTTACCAAATATTAATATAAACAATAGTGAATTCTAAAAATAGTATAACTTGCATGCAATTCACATCCTAAATGAAGCATTGTAGGAATTGTAAAGTATATGTACAGTATATTTCTTACAACATTCATGAATATCGTTGATAACAAGTTGCTGCTGACACATTCAACAAACGCTTGTAAAATTGAAGAGTATAGACTAAACATATCCATATCACACAAAATAAACCATCTCAAGCAGTAAAAATAATCTACAAGCAGAATCAAAAACATGCAGTGCTTGAATAGAAATCCAGTCTGATTTGGTAGTCTTGATTGTCTGCTATAGAACCATTCACAGTAGTTGCAGTTGTCCTTTTTGGTAGTTTGCAGTTATTTTCTGCAGTCAATACTGCCATAATTGATCTTTATTAATCCATATTTCTCCTAACTGTGGTGTTGCAAAAATACCTCTGTGAGAGCCGCAATTACTCCCATTACCTATAGACTTCCCACTCAAGGGTTGCAAATGTAACCTGACTATCCAAATCAACCTTCTACTTTCCATGACAGTAACCCATCCTAAATCAAATCTTGTCTTTGCTTCCTCTGTAGCCGTGCATTTGATGGATTTATAGGTATAATAGATCTAGATCAGCTGATGAGATGTTAGCATAACCCTCGAGACGAGCATTGTTCGATACAAAACGAGTGCTTGAGCCAGTCACAACTCCAACATCCTCTCTTACAAAAACTTGAACACCAAATTCTTAACAGCTCATAATTTCCACCAACCAATAGAAACCATTCATAGTGATCAGATGATAAGAAAATAAGCAAATTAATTAAGAAAATCTGAACATGAATAATACCATTTCCTGCTGTAGACTGTGCAAACACCTTAGACCTATAAAACTATTATTAGACACAATATATTTTTGACAGACTGTAATTACATTATTAATTAGTTAATTAACTAAAAATTGTTCATACTGTTCTAGATAGATGCTCCATCCGGACATATACTGTATAATATACTGTATAAAATACCGTATAATATACCATATATATATATATACTGTATATATACTGTATAATATACTGTATAATATACTGTATAATATACTGTATAATATACTGTATAATATACTGTATATATACTATATAATATACTGTATAATATACTGTATAATATACTGTATAATATACTGTATAATATACTGTATATATACTATATAATATACTGTATAATATACTGTACAATATACTGTATATATACTGTATAATATACTGTATAATATACTGTATAATATACTGTATATATATATATATATATATATATATATATATATATACTGTATAATATACTGTAAATATATACTGTATAATATACTGTATATATACTGTATAATACACTGTGTATATATACTGTATAATATACTGTATATATACTGTATATATACTGTATAATATACTGTATAATATACTGCATAATATACTGTATAATATAGTGTATAATATAGTGTATAATATAGTGTATAATATACTGTATAATATACTGTATAATATACTGTATAATATACTGTATATATACTGTATAATATACTGTATAATATACTGTCTAATATACTGTATAATATACTGTATAATATACTGTATAATATACTGTATAATATACTGTATAATATACTGTATATATACTGTATAATATACTGTATATATACTGTATAATATACTGTATAATATACTGTCTAATATACTGTATAATATACTGTATAATATACTGTATAATATACTGTATAATATACTGTATAATATACTGTATATATACTGTATAATATACTGTATAATATTCTGTATAATATACTGTATATATACTGTATAATATACTGTATATATACTGTATAATATACTGTATAATATACTGTATAATATACTGTATATATACTGTATAATATACTGTATAATATACTGTATAATATACTGTATATATACTGTATAATATACTGTATATATACTGTATAATATACTGTATATATACTGTATAATACACTGTATATATACTGTATATATACCGTATATATACTGTATAATATACTGTATATATACTGTATAATATAGTGTATAATATACTGTATATATATACTGTATAATATACTGTATATATACTGTATATATACTGTATAATATACTGTATAATATACTGCATAATATACTGTATAATATAGTGTATAATATAGTGTATAATATACTGTATAATATACTGTATAATATACTGTATAATATACTGTATAATATACTGTATAATATACTGTCTAATATACTGTATAATATACTGTATAATATACTGTATAATATACTGTATATATACTGTATATATACTGTATAATATACTGTATAATATACTGTATATATACTGTATAATATACTGTATATATACTGTATAATACACTGTATATATACTGTATATATATACCGTATATATACCGTATATATACTGTATAATATACTGTATAATATACTGTATAATATACTGTATATATACTGTATAATATACTGTATAATATACTGTATAATATACTGTATATATACTGTATAATATACTGTATATATACTGTATAATACACTGTATATATACTGTATATATACCGTATATATACTGTATAATATACTGTATATATACTGTATAATATACTGTATATATACTGTATAATATACTGTATATACACTGTATAATATACTGTATATATACTGTATAATATACTGTAAAATATACTGTATAATATACTGTATATATATACTGTATAATATAATGTATATATACTGTATATATACTGTATAATATACTGTATAATATACTGTATAATATACTGTATAATATAGTGTATAATATAGTGTATAATATACTGTATAATATACTGTATAATATACTGTATAATATACTGTATAATATACTGTATATATACTGTATAATATACTGTATAATATACTGCCTAATATACTGTATAATATACTGTATAACATACTGTATAATATACTGTATATATACTGTATAATATACTGTATAATATACTGTATATATACTGTATATATACTGTATAATATACTGTATAATATACTGTATAATATACTGTATATATACTGTATATATACTGTATAATATACTGTATAATATAGTGTATAATATAGTGTATAATATACTGTATATATACTGTATAATATACTGTATATATACTGTATAATATACTGTATAATATACTGTATATATACTGTATATATACTGTATAATATACTGTATAATATACTGTATAACAACCAATGCCTAGTTTGAAATATAATGCCAGTTGCCAAAATGCATATCCAATGTATACACCTTTAAGTGTCACAACACAATGACTGATACCATCAACTTAACTAAGTCATTAACTTAACTTAACTTAATTAACATAATTTAATTTAAACCAATGTTAGCTCTAAATATAGATTACCTCAATAATAGCTAGCTGTGTGACAACCAGCAGTGTTATCAATATGTCGTCGTCATCATCATCATATTCTATGCATTAGTAATTAGTATGTTGTTTACATTAAATGATCCGTTTAGTAATGATTATTAGAGTACAATGTTTTGTGTACGTGTTTATCCAACTAGGTAATGCTTAGTAAATATTGTGTACACACACATATCCTATGCTGTTATTTTAATTGTATACTACCCTATTAGAGTGTTTATCTGTTAATAAATCTTTTTAGTAACTTAGTAGTTGTGAAATAGAATTAAATTACCTGAGTACTTTGCACTTTTCTGCATATTATATAATTAATTGCACACAGGAAATAAATTTGCAATAAATAGTACATGATTTGATGTATGCAGTGAATGCAACAGTGTCAATGTTGACGCATAAATCGCACCCAAAAAAAGATTTTATGAAAAATGAAAATTTGCTTAACTGCGAAGAATAGTAATTATAAATGACTTTACCTGTCGCCTAATTTATTGAAGTTGATTTGTGCCGAGAAAACCACGTTCAGCAGACGACAAAAACTGAGGCCCCCTTTCAATAAACGGCGCAGGTTACTGCTCGAAAGGTGCGCAAAAAGACAGCACTTCGTTTATGTCAAAATCGCGGTTGCAAGATGTCCATTGACTGCCGAGCCTCGTACTACCAGACCACTGAAAACCGCGAGGAAGTGCATACGGGAACAGCCAAAGCCACACCCAACGGGGCCCAAAAAGAAATTCGCCCGGTGAGTCGACGGTCTGGAATCGAGGTTAGGTGTTGGTAATTAGATTAATGAGAGTCCCGGTTCTAGTATCACGTGATTTGTAACAAGCTGAGAACTGGCATCAGCCGGACTGTCCGGTAGTTGTGACACAGCGCTGCGTTGTTCGTTGACTTTAGAGCTCGAAGTTGTCTGTTTCTCTGGCTTGGAAAATCATCTCTATTTCGGTTTTAACCGAGGACGTACGATCTTGAACACTGGTGAGATCGAGTCTGTTGATCAGCCAACGTCCGAAGCATATTATTATAAATGGCGTATGTTTGACAATGTCAGTGATCGATCTAGTAGGTAGCGACGTACGGTTTGCAAAAGCCTTCAGCCGCATGATCGTTGATGTGTTTGATGGTATGACCCACTTCCGGCTGGGTAGATCTTTCGTTCCAGCTGGTTATTAGATCTTCCGGCTGGCTAGACAGCAGCTGGGACTCTTGCCTAGCTATTTATGCTGCAGCAAAGTGCGCCACTACTTTATATATGCCTTCTTGACTTGGGAGAGATAGTGGGAGGGTATTGTAATATATATATATATATATATATATATATATATATATATATATATATATATATATATATATATATATATATATATATACATATATATATAGCGTCATATATAGTGAAGATTGGTACGTAGAGTACGTGACAATTGCTATCTCAAGACATGCATGAGCACGCTGTTTTATCCTTGTTTGTGTAATAATTAAACTATGCTAGTGTGTAGGAGACTGTTGACAGAGGGCCTTGTCTACTTCATTACTAGTTCATACAATGTGCAGCCTGGGTTATGGATCAGAGACAATGACTGTATAGACGTTTCTGCAAGCAAACTGTTGAGGGAAGCAGTGGAACGTTAGGGCAAGGTATGAGGTCTTCCTTTATGCATGTTTGTCTGAATGTTTAAAGTTGATGTATGGGTTGTAGGCAAAATAGTATTATGTTGAAAGATGTGTGACAAACAGTGGGTAACTGTTCTCTACCTCAGCCTTGTTGCAACCTCTGGCTATGCATGGGATGCGTTCCACTAGGCAATTTGGTCTTGGTTGGGAGCAATTTGCTGATATGCTAGAGGTGTTGCTCAAAGGAATGTCTGAGGGAAGGGAAACGCGACCGTTAGATCAGAGAGACTGTGCAGATCGAATGCAGAGTGCATGCTCAATGCTAGTAAACTGCAGCTTTTCTTCACGACAGTAATTTAAAACTTTTTAGGCTGCAAGCTGCTGCTCAAGCTGTGGGTGTCTCATACTTATCAATATGTGATGGGAGCTATCAGAATACTCACACGTTTAATTTTGATTAAATAACTTACTGGCAGCATGAAAATTATTAGTAGAATTTTGGCGTTTTATCTTGGTTTGGAACAGAAATGCAATGGAGCTAGGAGTATTGTATTATTGTTATGGGTCATAAGGTCAGGCACTGACTAGAAGCTGCAGGTTCATGTGCAGTTTATCTGTCGTTAATTAATGTTATGCTATTGCATATGCAAGTTTGCTGTTGGTACAGTATACGTAGTAGTGAAATGTGGTTTCTGCAATTTGGGGGTTTCAGGACACATTACGTAAACTTTAATTAACCTAAAGGATCTCTCTCTATATGTAATACACACTAGTATATGTACGCAAGGCTTTCAAACTTCAATGAACTGATAGTTGGTAACGGCAAAATATTGGCTGTGTTTCTGCGACTCTCTATTCGTATTATAGGAAGCCTCCTAGAATTTATATCCGGGTAGCACGTTGTAACCGAATAAACAGCTAGAAAACCAGTCGAGCAAGATTGTCTAGTATACCTCATTGCGTAGTCAGAAGTGATCATGGAAAGCCGCCTCAATCTCTTCTCTCCCATAGATGCAGTTGACCGTGGGTGGGCATGGATAGTTAGCGGTGCAAGCTTTCTGCTGATGTTCTGTGTAGGAGGGACGGTTTCTTCGTTCGCTGTTGTGTACATTGGATTCATCGAGCATTACTCAACCAGCTCTTGTAGTTCTTTTAGTAACAACAATATGACGTCGTCCAATCTCACTTTATCTGCGTGTGACGGCCCGAGAGGTTTGCTAGGTACTCTGAATGATCTATTGTATACATAATGGCGGTGCTTGCGTCTGTACATAAATTAACTAAGAGAAGGCATTTGTTTCAGTCTAATAACTGTGCTTCCCTTGCATGACTTTATAGCCTGGGTTGGATCTTTGTCGGTGTTTCTGATGTGTGCGGGAGGTCCCGTTTTGACCGGTCTGGTAGACAAGGTTGGTCCACAGCGCGCTCTGCTTGCTGGCACGATGTTCCTGGTTTCTGGTCTTCTTCTGACCTCCTTAACAGACACCGTTTGGCAACTTTTTCTGACATACAGCGTACCGATCGGAGTCGGTAGCGCACTTGTTCGGACGACGTCACTTTCGTTATTACCTTATTATTTTCAAACAAAATTGGTCGTTGCAACGTCTGTCGCCGTGACTGGCCGTTTTGTTGGTGTGGCCAGCTTGACTCCGATATGTCGTATTTTGATGAAAAGCTATGGGTGGCGTCGCATGTTGCAGATGTCTGCTCTAGTGGGAATTCCCATGCTCGCTTGTACTGCTCTGTTTCGTCCTTCTGTTAGTTTCCGAGCTGCCAAGGCAAATACAATGCGACACGTTGTCAACTGCTGCAAGCTACAGAAAAATGTTAGACTAATGGTCTACATTTGGGCAGCGGCAGTTCACGTGACTGCTATTACTATTCCTGCCACTTACATCGTAAGTATATCTCTTAACAAAATATCTCTCCTGGTAATCTCTAACATATGGTATTGTGCCTAAGGTCGAATATGCCGAACAAACGTTGGGTGTTGACGAAAATGTATCGGGACTATTGCTTACAGCCATGGCTCTAGCTGCTGCTCTCTCCAACATTCTTACGGGTTTGATTGGACGGCGAGTAGCGCGTAAAATGATTCTGCTTCAATTTCTTATTGCAGTCGGTGGTTTTTCTTCTCTAGTCTTCCCATTTTATCATTCGTATTTGCATCTCGTCGTGTACATGATCGCACAAGGAGTGGCCTTTGGTTACTTGTCGTTGGTCTACGTCATTCCACAGACGTCACGGATGGTGTGTGTGCACGATACCAAAGACGTATTCGCACTGCAGTCGCTTACAATGGCGGTCGGGACTTTGGGAACGCCCGTGGGAGGTAGGGAACTATGCAAACGAAAACTATCAAACTGGTAATTCTAATGGATTTGTTGTTTAATTAAGGGTGGATGTATGATAGAATGGGCAGCTACACTCCAGGCTTTCTTCTCTCTGGGATTATTGCGATCGTAGCATCTATTACTCTCTTTCTTGACGTGTACTTGCAAAAAGAGAGTGTCAAAAACAACTGCTCGCCTGTGGAAAAGGACCCTAATTCTTGCATGCAAGCTGACTGTGTAGGGGGTGATCACTTTCCGACAGTGTATTATTACGAAACGTATGTGTAGCTCCAAAACTAGCGTCAAAGACGTTGCGTTAGGCACTGGTAACATAATTGGGCAGTAGATGTAATTAGCATGTTGTTAGCGCATGCGCAAACTTTGAGATTTGGTATTGAAACGTTTGATTGCTGTGTATTAATACACAATTGCAATTTGATTGATTAATTAAAAGCTAGAATACATTCAAACTGCGCATCTTGATCACTCGAAAAGTCGGGTGTCGGAGCCTAGGTATCTGCTTGGACCCTATGCATGGTCGCGTACCTAGCTCTTTGGCAATCCAGCAGTTGGTTTTGCTGCATGCGGTATTACTGCTTGCGTGTAATTAATTAAGATATTTTCGCAAACTACTGTACTGCCGTAATGGCATAGAGCTGCAGTCTATAGATTATTCTTTAAATATATGTATACATGTAGTACTCCTATCTACTCTACCGTATTATTTTTTGAGACTCTGAATTGCTCTCCCATCTAGATGGATACACTCTCACTAGTAGGGTGAGCATTAATTAGACATCGTGTATCACTCTCCTAGCCTCGTCCCCAGGCGGTCGCCTCGCTCCTCCATGCAGCGCTCACGCGTCACATGACTAAGCTGAGGAGAACGCCTGATATCTTCCGAGCATGATGAAGTAGGGCCCCTTTTGATTCAATTATGTAATGTAATTAAAGATGCGCATTCTCATTCGCTAGCAATTGTTGCCTCGTAATTTAATTTACTTAAGCGTGTGATTTGGAGAACAGTCTTGTGAGCAGCATGCAAATTAGTTAACTCGGGTGACGGGTAGCTTTGCGCTTTTGCGACAGCAGCTGAGCACGGTTGACAAACGAAGGCGTCTGCTACTTTGAAGCCATTTTTGTTAAAGCTTGAAGACGTTCGCGTAGATCCAGTGGAAACGTGATAGGCGATCGCGAAGGGCGTAGATTCTTGAACTCTGTTGTTGTTCTTTTGGGGAGAGAAGTCTTGTTTTTGGCTAGTGTAGGCGTAAATTCTGTGAGATTGAACATGTTTTGCAACACGGATCTCGCAGCGGCCAAAACGCGCATATCGCACATCATGACATATCAAAGGGCTAGATCAACAGAACTTTACTTTGCGCCCGACTGTTACAGTCTACTAACTCGAGATTGTAGCAAACATGCATGGTTAGGATCTTCTAGATTTCTACACCTCACTCTGTTGGCATGAATTGTCCGCGGTCATTCTCTAGGCACGCAACGTTACAGTGTAGTCCCCACGTGATGTTTTTAACCTCGTTAGGGTCGGAATATATCTTTACATAATTGAATCATAAGGGGTCCCCACGTCATCATGACGTACTCGGAAGATACCAGGCCTAGTCATGTGACGCCGAGCGCTGTACGGAGGAGCGAGGCGAACACCTGGGGACGAGGCTACGACGCTCCTGTTCAAGTACTAGCTTCTTGTCCCTACACAAACACATGTGGCAACACTGATTAGAGGTCGTGCGTGCATGATATGCATGTCCAAGGAAATCTGATGTCGACTCGGGCTATAAACGCTGCTGAAATTTTGTTAATACGTGTGAATATCAATAGAGTTGTGCTCATTCAATGTGTACAGATTAGCAATTTAATATATAAGTATCCTCTGTCGCTAACTAACAATTTCAATCTCCAAGTATCAACAGAAACATTTTGCAGGGTTTGACAACTTTGTTGTAAACATTCAAGAGATTTGAAATCATTTCCAGACTGACTCTAGTTAGTAGTTGATAGGAATTCTTAAAACCGGTTTGATGACTTGAATGATGGTAATTCGTTCTCGATCGTTCTAGAAGTGGGCGACCCGTTTAGCTCTTCTATTTTGCAGCCTCACAGACTCCAAAGAATAGCCACAATTACTAAAAAAAATTAGGCTAATTAATAGAACTTGGTCAAAAATGTAGTTACAGTAAATAGCCAAGCACACCGTGAAAAGTTAGCAATTTGGACCCTGACACACTTGAATGTATGCATTTACATGGTTTTTGTGCACGAGTACTGTAGATAATATATCTCTGCAGTTACTGTACGTACCATTCATGACATGTGACTTGTTTTGGGCGCGCATACGTGGGAAGAAGATCACACAATAGCGGTAAGTCGGTTTCAATTAAGATCAAGGGCGCGTTCGATTGGGCTCTTCTAGAAGAGTCTGGAAGAGCACGCCCCTCTTTCAACATCTACCAGCTTAGCACGCCCTTTTTCAGAAGCTGGTAGAGGTTGGAAGAGGGCCTGCTCTAACGAGCTTCGACTTTAACAGCAGAACTGTAGAAGTTGGAAGAGGGGCGTACTGCACACGGAGCCTCTTCTGGAAGAGGCTGGAAGAGCCCAATCGAACGCGCCTCTAGCAAGACGTTTAGTGCGGTGTACAGCATACAGCAGCGGTTACACTTAAGTGCTAGTTACACTTGAGTGTGAAGATGTTGTAGCTGAGGCGATCATGTAAGGTCTCGTTACTCGCTGTATATCTGACACCGATGATCTATTGCACCGAGACTGACTCTCACGCTCCCGCCAGCCGCACTTACAGTGTCATTCCCGCTTACTCACAACAGAGAACTCTCTAACTCACACACTAACCCGGATATATCTACCTTAAGCTCTGTCCACACTTGCAACTGGATCGCGATCCGATTGCAATAAATCCAATCCGTAATATCGGGAGGCGGTTTCGATCGCGATCGATTGAATCCAATTAGAAATAATGGGCGTTACCTCCACGTACGCTATGCGTGTAGTCGGAGTATCTAACACTCCTTACTCGTCTTTGTTCTTGCGCACTTTACGTTGCTGTGTCAACGCTTTCTACAAGCAAAGAAGCCACACGTACACATCGGTCATCAGTCACGTGATACCAAAAATTAGGCGGAGGTAGCGTTTTCAAAGTGCAGTGTGGACGGTCGCTATCCAGATCGGATCGCGAACCATTCTGGTCTAGTGTGGACAGGGCTTATTAGCTAATCTTACAAACACCCCGCCACTTAGAAAGCACGCCCTCGTGCTCTCGATCTAAGTTAAAACGGTTTAGAACCTGGCAGGTCAACTGCAACCTCTTTAGCTTCCCCTTCAACTCCGCTTTGTTTTGATCTCGGACCGTCATGTCCATCACCTCCTGCGGACAGGGATGAACTGAAATCTCTTCACATTGATCCAGCTTGGACGATCATCTGGCCGTCCGACTGGCCTCACTTGAACGTTATTATCGCTCGTGCGAATAACTCTATATGGACCTCGGAATCAAGTGGCAAGCTTTTTCCTGACATCCGTGGTTACCACAAATACTCGATCCTCTCTCAAAAAGTATGCATGAGGTTTTCTCGAACGGTCGTACAGCTCTTTGTACTTCTTCTGGGCATCTGCAATCCTCAACTGGGCGTTCTCTCAAGCAATTGAGATCCCCAGTAATACGTCGGTTTTATTGTCATCGATCTCCAATCGACCAAGTTCAGGTTGACTCTCCAGCACGGTCTCTGTTGGCAGTCGCGCGTCTCTGCCATACAACAAAAAAGGTGACTCCCCAGTTGAGCTATGAGGCTTGAATCGGTATGCAAGTAGTAGATACGGCAGATAACGGTCCCATTCGTGTCAGTAAATCGATACGTGCTTAGAATCATGTCTGTCGGCATTCTATGGATCCTTTTCACTACCCTGTCACTCTGAGGGTGGAATGCAGAAGTGTATTTTTTCATTCCTGTCAACTGGCAGATCTCCGATACCCACTCTGCCAGGAAGTCAGCCCCGTGATATGACAACAACTCGTTTGGCAACTCATGTCTGCAGATGACTTGCTCCACTAGTAGTTTGGCGATGGTAATTGCCGTATGATCGGGAACGGCGTAGACTTTCGGCCATTTTGTTAGGTAGTCTACAAAACGACAGAGCATCGAATTTATTGATGACTTCTGGGTAGTGTCAGCACATCCACACCGACTTTATGAAAATTCCCCACTGTGATGGGCTTCAATGGAGGCTGGCTCTTTCTTCCTGACCCTGTCCTGGTGATACATGAGAAACACGACTGGCATTGCCTCTGGACATCACTTCGCATGCCGTCCCACCAGTACCTCCGAGACAATATCCCGAATAGAGCTTTCTGCCCTGAGAATTGCTCACAATGGGCGTCCGCCAACAGTACTGGTCTCAATTTCTCCGGCACCGCGATCCGCAACCGGTAGGATGGGCGGGAATCCACAAAGCACAAAGTTCCGTCAATCAAGTCAAAACGCGACCGTGACAGCACAATTTTCTTGGCTTATTTCTCAGCAACCGAAAGAGTATCAGTCTCCAAAATTTGATAACGTCCGAATAACAAGGGTTGGCACGCTGTTGTTTGGCAACCTCCGATAGCTCATGCACCTTCTTTCTCCCTCTCCCCCCCCCCCCCCCCCCCCGTGTCCCTGTTCTTGTCCACACTTGTGAACGCAAGTGTGGTTGGTTGTTCGGTCTCTTCAAACTCTCCTGACGACGTGAGAGCTCTTGATAACGCACGTGCGTTCCCATTCTTGCGACCAGGCCGATAACGTATCTTAGGTGAAATCTCTTGCAGTGCCATGCCCCACCGAGCCAACTTTCCGACGGGTTGGGAGTATTAAGAAGAGACCTAAGTACCGCATCATCCGCATAAACCACGGTCTTGTGGCCTAGCAGATACGCCCGGAAATGCGTCAACGCCCACACCACATCTAGCGCTTCCAGTTTCGACACGCCCTACCTCTTTTCCGTGGGAGTCAAACTCCTACTGGCATAGGCCACAGGGTGAAGCTCACAGTCCTCCTGCTCCTGCTCCAACACAGCGCCCAAACCGCAGCCGCTCGCATTGGTTTCTACGTAAAAACGTTTCTTGAAATTGGAAGCCGCCAGTACAGGAGAAGTGAGCTGACAGACTGCTTGCTGGCACTCACCAGACACTCAAACGATTCCCCCTTTTGTAGCAAGGTGCGTCAGGGTTGAGACAACGTAGCAAATTCTTTTTACGAACTTGCGGTAGTAAGACGCTAGTCCAAGGAACGATCGGAGTTCCTTAGCATTCTGCGGTGCCGGGAACTGTTCAATGATTCTAGTCTTCGCATCACCTGGCTTCACTCCTCCTGACATTAGGTGGCCCAAGTAAGGCACTTCTCGACGGGCAAACATACATTTCTTAGCTTCAATTTCAGTCCTTGTTTTGCAAGTCTACGGAAGACTTTCTCTGAGCTATCGAAATGTTCTTCCAAGTTTCCCAAAAAGACGATTATGTCGTCGAGTTATACCCCACAGCAGTCTTCCATGCCCACTAACACCACTTGCATGACACGCTGAAACGTCGCGGGCGCATTGCAAAGTCTGAAGGGCATCACGTTTAACTCGTACAGTCCGTCATGTGTCACGAAGGGGGTCTTGTGGCGCGACTTAGGACTCATTGGGACTTTCCAGTACCCAGAGGCCTCATCTAGACAGGTAAATATGGTTGCCACACCCAGTCATCCAAGAAGGTCATCTATACGTGGTAGGGGAAATACATCTCTCTGCGTAACGGCATTAAGCCTCGGATAGTCCACGCAGAAACGATAAGTGCCGTCTCGCTTCTTGACCACTATCACCAGGCTAGCCCACGCACTAGGCGAAGGTCGCATAATACCCTTAGTAATCATATCCTGGACCATCGCGGTTATCTTTGGCCGTAGAGAAAACGGCTCCCTCCTTGGCCTCTGCTGTATGGCTGGATGGGCACCAGTGTCGATTTCGTGCTTTACTAGATGAGTCCGACCGAGCTCCCCATCGTCCAGAGCGAAATGCCAGAGTGCCGTAGCATCCAGTCTCTCACACCTTGTCCTACTTCGGGTGCCAAACCGCTTAAAGAGGACTCCAGCAAGGAAGAAAACTTCTCCTGTCTATCGCGCTCCACTTCCTAGCTATGATTCTTCCTCGGGTCGGGTTTCTTTCGCTTCCACTCCTGGCTGTGGCGCTTCCACAGGATATCCCTCTACTACTTCACAGTGCTCCACGGTACCGATGGTGCTACCTGAAGCCGCTTTGACAAACTGTGCTGGCCCAGCACTGATCATTACTCGTGCACAACCGAAGTTGTCAGGCGTCATAACAGATTTCTTCGTAGTTAGCCCCGTTGACTTCAGCCATTGCTGATCAGCCTGGAACTTCATTGGTTGGCTTTCCTGGTAATCTCGTACCTCCACTTGAAAAGATCGCCCCATGGCCAGGTAGGATGCGGTAAGACCCAATCATTTGAACACTTGCCAAAGCTGAATCGATTGTCGACCCTTTCGTGGAAGGGAAAACCCCTCCATCAGGGGCAAAGGACACCAACCTCAATCTCAAGACTGCATCTAGTCCCAGTAAGTAAGCAAGCAAGACCAAAACAATGCGCCGCGCAACACAGCAAGCGTTTAGTCCGAAGCCCAAGGCCTTAAACGTACGTTGACGTTACTGCGCGTGCGTCAATCGGTGAAGTGTTCCTTTAATGCTCGGCCCCCTTGAACTGGGTTCTCTCACTAAATATTCTGGTATAGAAAATGAAGTCGTTAGATTGATTGTTAAACTGTACGACGGTACAGGTTGTGTTGTACGAAATGGGGGAATTTCGTCACGGTTTGAAGTAACCGCAGGTGCCCGTTAAGGGTGTGTGTTGTCTCCAATCTTGTTTAATTAGTTTATGAACAGAATAATGAGTGAGACTTTAGACACGGTTAAGGGTGGTGTCATTGAGATTGCTTGCAGAACGTATTGTGGCCTATTTATGAACTATCGAGTAAAACCTAAAGAGACAGATAAGATCAAAGCTCCCCTGTATGTTGATGATTTGGCTCTAATAGGTACGTCAAATATAGTGAGTTGCAACAGATGGTGAATGCTTTCCATGACGCTTGTATGAAATGGGGTACGAGGATCGATTAACACTGAAAGATCTAAAATCTTGAGCATTGGTGTTGAAGAAGCAAACATCTTGATAGCTGGTCGTGTTCTGGAAAGTGTTTTTGTTTTTTGCTATCTGGGTAGCATTGTGACTAAGTTTGGAAATAGTCACACAGAGGTTTTTGGACGTATTCAGAAAGCTAACAGGACATTTTGTTCTTGCAAACTTACAGTTTTTTGCAAACCGGGGATTTAGCAGAACACAAAACTGCGAGTTTCTAAATCACTAGTGATGTCGGTTTTGTAGATGCGGTTGTGAAACTTGGGCAATCACTCAAGTAGATATTCGAAGACTGACCACTTTTCACATGCGCTCTATTAGATCTATCTTGGGTGTAACAAGACTAGCTGAACAAGATAAGAAATACCCAACTTCAAATCTGCCAAGGAAGAACCAATGAACGTCAACTTCAGCATCAAATATTACAGTGGCTTGGTCACTTAAAACTGATGACCATCTTTTGTCCACAAACGTTGTTGCTGAGAAGCGAGTTACGTAATATGAAACGTCCTCAGCATGGTCCAAAGAACAGGTGGGTTGATACCATACAACGAGACCTGGTATCATTGAATATTGGCCTGTCACAAGCAAATGACCACTTCTGCGATGGAGAGTCCATAGTGGGTATTGGCGGAATTCCAGGTTCCAGGTGTGTGTGTGTGTGTGTGTGTGTGTGTGTGTGTGTGTGTGTGTGTGTGTGTGTGTCTGTGTCTGTGTCTGTGTGTGTGTCTGTGTCTGTGTCTGTGTGTGTGTCTGTGTGTGAGTGAGTGAGTGAGTGAGTGTGTGTGTATGACTGTGTGTTTGCTTGTGTGTGCGCGTGTGACTGTGTTACTGTGTGACTGTGCATGTGTGTGACCGTGTGCGTGTGTGTGACTCTCTGTGTGTGACTGTGTGCGTGACTGTGTGTGCGTGTGTGTGTGTGTGTGTGTACGTGTGTGTGTGTGTGTGTGTCTGTCTGTCTGTCTGTCTGTCTGTCTGTCTGTCTGTCTGTCTGTCTGTCTGTCTGTCTGTGTGACGGTGTGACTGTGTGTGACTGTGTGTGTGTCTGTGTGTGACTGTGTGTGTCTGTGTGTGTGTGTGTGTGTGTGTGTGTGTGTGTATGTGTGTGTGTGTGTGTGTGTGT